>NC_034413.1:50425310-50728990 GCF_002078875.1 Numida meleagris
CTGGTACAGGTCAGATTGCAAGACCAAGGTATGAGATGCCAGATTTATAGACCTATTGCTTCCAAACTCATTTTTGCATCCTTTATTTGCTAGCCTGTAGCACAACTATTTTACTTGTTTCCCAAACATCCTTTTCTTACACAATAGGAAAAACCAAACTCTAAGCGTGCAAACAATTTTCAACCTTTATCTCCCATGACACATGTAAGTTCAACTCTTTGCTGTCTGCAGCTGCATTGAAGGTGCCCTAGCCCAAATCTGTGAATGGAGAGGGAGAAATACAGGGACCAACATGTCACCCAGCATACTCCCAGAGCCCCGCCAGCAGTCAGCATACTTTAGGGAAGAATGAGGCCATGCCCAGCATGGGTTTCCTGAGGCCAAATCTGGATGTAATTTGGCTGTTCGCTTTCTCATGAGATTTGCCCCTTCCACCACTTCCCATGGAGACTGAAGGTGACAGGAGGAATGTGAGATGAGGTAGGACCCACCCTGTACCCAACACCCGGTGGAAATCTTTGTCTGCTCTGCCCTGCCCTAACCGTGGTCTCATTCTGTGCATGCGGGTTAAGGTCTGATTCAGTGCTCTGTACCTGTTGCTTTAATCTTTAAGAGTTACTTTGCTTTTAGGTAGTTTTCTGTGGTGTATCTGTCAAGCAGCTGTTTGTGTGTGCTTGTAGGAATGCAGTATTCGTTTCCCAGAACACTGATCTGCACCACATCGTACCTCAAGCTAATAAAAACTTAGAGAGAGAAGCTTGCCTGTAACCAAGACTAATGATGTGTTTTGTTTGGCAATATCTGTGTTATGTGGCAGGCTTTTAAATATTCTGTGTTTGTAGATCAGTCAGGATTTTCTTCAGTGCTAAGCTCAAAATCCAGCCAGGATTACTATGGGTTAATGTTTTAATTGTTCTCTTGACTCATTCTATTATATAAAGTCATAAAGTATTTGAATTAAGAGATGCTGCTTTTCTTCAATGCAATGTGAGTAATATAGATCCCGAAAGCTTCTGTGCATGGCACACGATGGAAGACCATCAGCTTAAAAGAAGTTAGAAAAAAGTGCACAAATTAAGTAATTTTAGGGATTGAGACACCACTGAGTGACCGTGATGATACTGTTCTGTTTCAGAAGATTTTTCATCATGAAAGAATACGTATATAAAGAGGAAAGCCAAGTAAAAACACCAGGAGAGTAAGACCATTCAAAAAGCAAAGTACCTAATCTGAGAAAGGAGAACAATAATATTCTCTCTCTTTCTGATCTTTTCATACTTCCCTTTTCATAAGCCAGGTTTAATATGAGATAAATTTCAAACGGATGTTATAATATTAACTCTGCAGCATGTTACATCTCATCTGGCTTTGCCTAACAGGAAGGGTGGCAGGATGCCCATACTGTCCTCTTCCCTGTAAGCTTTTAGTCCACTTTTTTTATTGTTATTATTATATGTTGTGCAAGTTTTCCATGCGAAAGGCAACCTGCCACCCACTGTCCAACAACTCACTCAAATTCCTGAAGAAAAATATTTTATTTTCCCATCTAGTTCTGGAAATGTTCAAGAATACAAATAACAAATGCAAATGGCACAGGAACAGGGGTATTAGGAATTGAAATACCCACTGTGTATTTTGTACAAATGGATTCATTATGCTAGAAATGCATGATGACTGAGAGACTGTCCCTGTTGGTCAGTAGTGGCTACAGTTGATGGATACAGATGATTAGATTTTATTTTAATAAAGGTAGTGACAAAGAGGCTCAGAGCCAAAGAATACATACAGATATCTACTATGTAAACGTGTGCAAACCTATTTTTATACCAGTCAGTAGAACACTGTTACTTCTTTTAAGTTCCAAGATGGAGCTGATATGAGTCTACATGCGCCTAAAAGGATATGAAGTTAGGAAAACGGAGCAACTGTTTGGTGGATAATTAAAAATGAATTTCCTCATAAACTCAAGAAGGCCAATGCATGGTTTCTGAGGAAAGCAAGTTTGCTGGATGTATGTGATGACAGTTTGCAGACATCGCACCAAAGGATAGTCTGCTACCTGGGAAAGCAGTTCTGGTGTCGCCAAACCCCACCACAACAGGATGCTCCTGTGGTCACAAGCGCTATGACTGAGGCATACAGCTGAGGCAGCTTGATTCGTACAGCCCACAGCAGAGGAGGCAGAGGGAAGGCCTCATGGTGGCCTACAGCAACCTCATAGGGGAGTGGAGGGGCGGTGCTGTTCTCTGCTCTGTGGAGACAGCAACAAGAATAGCATGCAGCTGTGCCAGAGAAGGGTCAGATGGGTGTTAAAAAACAGTTCTTCACCAGGGGGTGGTGGGCATGGAACAGGAAGTACCTTTCTGCAGCTCCTGATGCCCCCTGTCCCCTGGAAGAGCCCTGCTCCCTCTGGGCACACCTCCCACAGCGCTGCCATAGGGCACGACCAGAGCGTCAGGGCATGCTGCTGAATGTGGAATGGCAGCTCTGTCCGGGCACTGTGGAGAGTGTGAAGAGTAACAGGAGTCCCACTGGAGACTAATATACCAAAAAGAGAGGCACTTACTGGTTTTTCTTTTTTTATTATTACTGCAATTTTATATTGTCCATTTAAGGTGGTTTATTATCCAATCATGCAAGAAAGTCTTGAAGGAGCAACTGTAATGAGCCTTCACGCTGACTGTCAGACCTTCTTGCCATGTAAACCAAGGTCCTCTGCTTCACCAAAGGAACAGCTGCGTCGAGAGCATCTCTGATACTGCCTGGAGGGCCTCAGGGCACTCAGGGCCATCGACTGGACTCTTCCTCTTGTCCCAGCACAACTGTGGGCACCAGTCCCAGTCCTGCCCTCATCCTCAGGACTTGCTTGGAGGCTGCATGGAGCTCGGGGCCATCCATTGGTCTCCTCCCACTGTCCCAGTGCAGCAGCTCAGAGAACTCAGTCCCAGTCCTGTCCTTTTCCTCAGGGCTCACCTGAAGGCTGCAGGAAGCTAGCAGCTGTCCACCGCTTTCTTGTTGTTGAGGCACAGCAACTCAGAGGACCCAGTCCCAGTCCTGCCCTCTTCCTTAGGGCTCACTTGGAGGCTGCAGGAAGCTCTCAGCTGTCCACTGTTTTCTTGCTGTGGCACAGCAGCTCAGAGGACCCAGTCTCAGCCTTTCCCTTTTCCTCAGAGCTCGGGAAAGAAGAGGTGAGAGGTCTTGGGGAAGGATGAGGAGGGAGGATGGGGAAGGAATGATGATGGGGAGCAGCAGCTGGCGCAGGGGCTCTCTGGCGGATGGTGACATTTCAACGCCAAGATGAAAATCGAGAGCCCCTTGCGCACCGACGGAGGTAGCACCGCCTCCAGGCAGGCACGATGTTGTGGTGCCTGCTCCGCCTTGAGTGAGGCGGGTCCACCTCCATGGGCTCATCCTCTGGAGGCAGGTCCACCTCCATGGGCTCATCCTCTGGAGGCAGGTCCACCTCCATGGGCTCATCCTCTGGAGGTGGGTCCACCTCCATGGGCTCATCCTCTGCTGGTGGGTCTACCTCCATGGGCTCAACGGTGTCATCTGTGGGTGGATCGACATCCATCGGCTCGGGCTGGATGCTGCTCCCCATGAGCCGAAGCCTTTTTGGTGGAGGAGGATCCATCCTCCTCCACGGGGATTGGGAACACTGGGTAGGAAGGCTCAAGCAGGTGGGAAGGCTCAATCTAAATTGCTCCTTGTCTCAGCCAGATGCTGCCAAGGCGCAGGTCGGTCAGCGACTGGTGTTCTGTTGACGGGGTCCCCGCATTTATACCGGTCGTCAGGGAGGTGGCTGGTGACATCAGAAAGCCGTTCTCAGGTGTGGCCTTCAGAATGTCCCAAGATGTCTGCCAGAACATGGCTGTGTTGGGCAAGGAGAGGCTATGGTCTGAGAGCTGCCCTAGTTGCCTTTAGTAGGATTCCTCAGGGGCCCATGTTCAGACCAGTTCTCTGTAATGATTTCGGTGATGACTCCAATAAAGATCTTGAAGTTATATTAAGTGAATTTGTGGATGATGCTAAACTGGGAGGAGTGTTGACTCCCTCGAGGGCAGTGGGGCCTTGAACCAAGGTCCTGACAGATCAGAGAGTAGTCACCATGTGCATAAGGAAGAGCAAGTGCTGGATTCTGCTCCTGGGATGGGGCAGCCCTGGTTCAGTGTATGGGCTGGGGGGGTGTGAGGGGCTGGACAGCAGGCCTGAGGGAAGGGATCTGGGGGTTCTGGTTGGCGGCAAGTTGCACCTGAGTCAGCAGTGTGCCCTGGCAGCTGGAGGGGCCAACCATACCTGGGGCTGTATCAGGGCCAGCACTGGCACCGGGCGAGGGAAGGGGTTGTCCCGCTCTGCTCTGCCTGGTGCGGCCTCACCTCGAGCAGTGAGTGCAGGCTAAGGTGACTCAACATAAGAAGGACATAAAAGTATTAGCATGCAAAGGATGGTTACATAGGTGGGGAAAGGTGTAGAAGGCAGGATGTGTCAGGAGGGGTTGAGGTGCCTGGGTTTGTTTAGTCCAGAGCAGAGGAGGCTGAGGGGAGGCCTCGTGGTGGCCTACAGCTCCTCATAGGGGAGCGGGAGGGGAGCGGCACTGATCTCTGCTTTCTGGTGACAGTGACAGGGTGTGAGGGAACGGTGTGGAGCTGTGTCAGGGGAGGGGCAGGCGGGTTTTAGGAGAAGGTTCTTCATCTGGGAGTGGTGGGCTCAAACCAGGCTTCCCAGGGCAGTGGGCACAGCCCTGAGCTATTAATGCTCAAAGAACATTTGAGTTATGGTGGTCTCATGTATAGCCTGGAGTTCTCTGTGATCTTTGCGCATCCTTTCCAACTTAGGCATCTCTATGGTTCTAAGACCTGTGACTTACTGTAGGCAGCAAAAACCAAAGCGCAGCACATATCAGTGGAGTGCGTCCCCAGTGATGCGCTGTGGGCCAACCCAGCCTTGGCAGAGCCCAGAAGCTTTCTGTAGCCTGAAAACCTGCAGAGTAGGAGAGGTGAGGATCTGCGATGTAGTGAGATGGCATGCTGATTGTCTGACAATAAACAGTCCACAATTTCCACTTTTCCCTTCCTCCGACCTGGGTCCCATGGTGCTCATTACGGGCAGAGTCTGAGCCACTTGGTTTGAAGGACTGACTCTGGCTCAGTCTCTTTGGTCTTGCAAACTCTCACTGTCTTCAGGACAAGTTTGATTTAATGTAAGGACTCAGATCCTCCGGGCTTGTCTTTGTGAGAGCAGTAAATGCTATCAGCTGCTTCAGTCTGACAGAATGAATAAACAGAGTTTTGGGGCAGCTGTGGCAGCAGGGCTGGCAGAGATTATGAGGGAAGATCTGGATCATGTCACTAACTCCAAATTCACTCTAACCAGTTGTGATGGAGTCTGGGCATCACCCTGGACAGCCCTGCAAGGGGATCCCGTCAGTGCCTTGCAGCGGTTAAAAAGAAAATGAAAGGTTTCCTTTGGGAGAATGAAACAACAGTGAGAATATTAGAACAGCATTATTATAAAAGACTTTCTTTGCATTCAGTTCTCATTACTCTGACTCACAAAGGAAATAGCAGAAATAACGGGTCTTGCACCAGGATGATGGAAATCTGGAGAGATGTGAAAAGACTTCTGAATGAGGAGAGAGTGGAAGAATTGGCACTATTTAATTTAGAATGAACGTAAACAAGAAGGGACATGACAGGGATTTACAGGGGAGCAGATGCTTTTCAGAAGGTAAATCCAGAACCAGTGTCTGCCTCTTCTCATGGCACCTAGATAAAGGGGAAGCCAATGAAAAGGATTAAATGCACGTTTCAAACTAAATAAAGAGGTATTTGAACTCATTTTGTGAGGTTTATTTCCACAATGTGCTGCCCAGGGCAAATAGATAGTGAATTTTGAAAAAGAACTAGGTGTTTCTGTGGATTTTTCCAAGTTATAGTAGAGAAAATACTCGTCTTTACGAGCGACATTAACTTGCAGGCTTCAGGGGCTGAGCATAGGAACGGTCAGGAGGTACTGGGAGGTGATCTCCAATGTTCATATTATTCTGTTTCCCTACCATGGACTTGCATTTCTCCTAAAAATTCTGAAACTGTAGTAGGACCTCTCCATAACTGCACTAGGTGGACCCTTGCTTTGAACTGATGTAGCAATGAACGTATAAAAGTTTGGGTTAAAAAGTGAAGGATGTAACTTTTGGTGTTGCAATCCAGCCCAGCTATACATGAAATGCCTAGGTCTGATCCAAAGAATTACCAGTAGAGTTGGCTACTTGATTACGTTACTCTTGGCTAGCTGAGACCAGTTGTCCAGTCTCATGTCTATGCCAGCCCTTGGCCACACTTCACTCCAGGTTTCTTCTCTTCTCTAGTACCTTTCAGGATAGTATCTAGTCTCTGAAATCCTTTGCTTTGGGACTTGCACGCACACAAGTTATGGGTGGGCTGGAGACAGGGACACTCGCTGAGTTCTTTTTGGTTTTCATACTTTTTTTTTTCCTCAGGAATTAATGTGTTCTGGACCAGACCCTTGTGTGAACTGAAATGAATGTTTTAATCTCACATACTCAGTTCTGTAATTACTGTAGGTTAAGAGCAGGTAGAAGTACTGCTGCTCAGCTAATGAGCAGTAGCTAGTTTAGGCACAGAATTCACTCACTGTCTGTATACACTTGCACTCTGTCTAACTAGGACTTTAAATATGGGTAAGCTTCAAACAAAATAAATTAAGTAAAGGTGTGAAAAGAAATTTTTCTTCATAATGTCTTCCACTAAGCTGGTACTAATATGCACCGCCTCTTCTTTCAGTTACAATGAGGTAAGACAAGTCTACAGACTTTTTGATCACTATTAATTACTGAAGTAACTAGCAAATGCATTTGGAGAGATTTTAGTTACGATGACCAGGGATAAGTCTTAGAAAAAGAAACAAAATATGAGGAAACAAATGCTTATAGATAACTCTGATGGCTGCATGAAGGAAACCTGGCTGGATGCTCAATTGATGCTTTTCCTTTTGCAGAGGTGAGTCAGAATTACCTACTAACATATTTCAGATGTACCTGATGAGTTCTGGGTAGGGAGAAGATTTTTTTTTTCCTCCTCCTCCCCTTCTTCCTCTCTCTCTGATAAACTGTGGAATGTAGACTCCCTCCATGAAGTTACTGTTATTCACGTGAATGCCTAGTGGGTAGTGCTTTAGCACTTTCTTGCCTGAGTTGTGGTAAGCACTGAAGTTTGTCTTTTCACTTTTCTGTAACTGAAATACGTGAGCGCTACTCTTCAGGAGGCATGCTGCCTATTATGTGGTTGCATGGCAAACAGAGTATTTCTTAAGCTCCATGTGGAGAAAAGAGAGTTGAACGATGAGAAAATCCTGAAAAAAAGCTATCAAAATAAATAAATATTTATTGTAGCTTACTGAAGTACACTGTTTATTACGTCCTATTGCATAAAAGTAAGTGATTTTAGGTTGTACTTATGGGATCATGGTTATTTGTCTCCGCGATGGTGACAAGGACAGACATCGCCTGTGTGTGGTTGTGCTATAGGTAAGCTGGTAGCAGTCTAGTGGAGTGGGGGCTCTTGGTATTACTGCCATTCAGAGACTTGGCTTTCCTTAGGCCTTTTGTTTAGCAGATGACAGGCTTGCCCTTTATGTACTCTGACTCCCATCTCCTGAGTGAAAAGCAAAACTTGCAGCAGCTCCTGCTTTTTTTTTTGCATGGGCCTTCCCTTTTATTAGCACCAGGTACCCCATGAAATTGTCTCTGTTTCGTGTGCCATGACTGAAGGACCTCTGGGGCTGCTTGCAGCTGTCTGGTCAGATTTGGTTGAGGTGAAGCTCCAGAGAGATTCCCAAAGGAGCTCAAAGCCAGTTTATTTACTTTTCTTAAATATTTGTTAATTGCATTTGGCACCACGCTCTTATCAAGCTTGCAGACAAGGACCAGACTTGGAAACATCTTGGTGTCCTGTATGCTTGCCTTTTTTTGCAAAGCTGGTGTCACAGTCAAAGCAGGGACGTCTTGTAAAATGACGTCTACAACTCAGAGTACTTATTGTTGGTGTTATGCATCTTTAATGAATTGGGAATGCAAGGGCAGAAACAAAGGCAATCAGTGCAATTTGGGCTTTTATGTCTAAAGATATTACATTAGAATGACAATAGCTTTGATATGTGTCAGTCTGAAGCCATACCTGCAATACTGCATGAAATCCTGGAAAAATAATAGTTACAAAAATATTGACAAACTGTTGAGAAGGTGAGAGGAGCAACAAAGCAATCAGGGCAGAAGGGACCAAATGATGAGAAAAGACTTTAAAAAAAAAAAAAGCTAACTGCCATATCTGTGACATTGCTAGAAGATGATTGATGGGAAACACAGCTAAGTTTGAAGGGAGCCTGAACTCCAAAAAGAGATCGAGCGAGGATAGTTAGGATAGTACAGGAAGGTATAACTAAGAGTGATGGGGTGAAATTAAGCAAGAGAAAATTTAAGCTGAATCTTAGGAAAAAATCATTACTGAAACATATTAGGCTGCTGAGCTATTGCCCATGGGGAAGAGCGCAAACTGCTGCCTATAGATTGTTTAGCCTGGGAAAAAGACTTTCAAGGCATGCAGTTCCAGGAGCGTGAAGTATATACTTTTCTTCAGTGTCTTAATGTTTAATGTGTGTCATTTGCAGGCATGATTTGCTTAAACCTAGAGCTTCAAAGAGGCTTTGTTCACTCAGCTCTGTTAAAATTGGTTGGAGTAAAAAAATGAAAGGCGTCTATGGATGTTGGTAACTTTGCAGAACACTGGTATCTTGATGAGGGGTTGAGGGCTTCAATTCTCAGTAACCACAGGACAACCAAGTCTCAGGATCTGCGTGGCCAGAAATCCTGAAGGTGAAAAGTAGTGTTCCCTAGTCGTGTGGGGCTTCTGCAGCTCTCCCCTTGCATTTACAAGGGAGACAAATAGAAAATTAGCCTCAAGGGAAACAAGCCTAACCATTTACGTCACTTTCCTCAGTTAGTAATTTCGTTCCATAATGCATCTTACTGTATTTAGAGTTCTGCTTCTGTTTTTGTAACTCTTTGAAATAGTTTTGAGTTTTTTTTTTTTTCTTCTATTCCTCTCCTCTGCCTTTTGTTCTATATATTCACTACTCCCTATCTAAAGAAATTCTGCCTAAATTCCTTGAGGGTCTGACCCTTCCCTTAGCTTTAGTTTATGCTCCTTTGTTCTTGTGTTTGACATTAGCTCGAACAGCCTTGTAAAAATCTCATTTCTGTTCCCTTCAGTATTGTGTATTCCTCCATGAACTATTTGCCCCACCCTCCTCTAGCCTGCCTATGCCTAGAGAAGTGCTTCTGTTTTAGTAATGGTTTTGTACAGTTAATAGCTGGTGTTCTCAATTGTTTCCTTGCTTTCTCCTTTGTCTCTGTCTCGTGCTAGTCTACACTACATTTTAATTAAAAAATAAGTTTTACTCATGTTTTTGGATACTCGATACTCTGTCTTGATTTCCTTACAGTCTCCTAATTTTTCTCTTCAGCCATTCATTACAGAGTTTAACAAACTGTAGGATGTTTGCATTACATTCTGACCTCAGAAACAAATATTCTGTTCTAGATTTGATACTGTTCACAGTGGAAGATGAAGTCTCTCTTCACTAAGTTCTTTGTTGTATGCTTAATTAATTGAAATTATCTTATGCAAAATTCTGAGTTACAAATTCCATAAGTGGAAATGGGAAATTAATTTTTGTGAAGTCTGTTAGACTTATGTTCCTTTGGTAAGAATTAGATTTTTGAGCCTGTACATTAGACTAGTTCTGCAAATTGCCCGACTATCCATAATATATTATAAATTACATTTAAACCAAAACTTTATCGTAAACAGTGCTAAGTAGATGCACTGTTGAATTCAAACAAGTATATTGCTGGAGATAGTGTGAAATGAAGAGGAATTTGGCAAGATGAGAGCGGATTGAAGAGAGGAATGAAAATTCACAGCAAAAAGTGTTTTCTAGTCATACAGGGGAGCTGAAGGTTTCTGCAAGGCATCTCTCAAACAGCTCAGGCTGCTTTTTAGAACACAATTTTCTGCTGTCTTTTCCCTGGAGTGTGCCATTAGCTCCAATCTTCCACTAAGTTCCTTGGTAACTTCTTAAAGGCACTCTCTAGAGAGGATCTCATCTCTGGAGGACCAAATACCAACTTGATGAAATTGAACAAATGAGTGATCTTACTGGTAGGCAATTTTGCTTTTTGTCTTTTTTATTTTGACTGCAATCAGGGAATAGAAAATCTGTGATTTTTATATTTTATGAAATATGGAATAGGCATTTATCTAAACAGCTCATGATTAGTTTACATGCTATACTGGCCCGGAAGGAAAAAAAGAAAATGTAAGCTTTAGCATTTAAAGGAGGTATTATTCATGAAATGAGATCTTATACTTTGCTATTCTGACTGCAAACTTTACATGCTTCCCGTTGCTTGAATTGTCTACAAAAGTTTCTCAAAATGAAATGCAAAATTAAACAGTTTTTTTTTGTGCAGACACGGACATTTCTAGGATTGAGCTTCACAGATAATTTAGCTGATGTCTTATATTCTTTCTCCCCTTTATCCAAAGGAAGTGCAGCGGGAGATCAGAAGAATATTTCATCTTTTCAAGCAGTATTATCCTAGACAATTGTACAATGTTTTCTAGCAAATGTTTTCAACTCACAGATTCTTAAAATATTTAGTAATGAGTTAAAAACCATTCTCCGTTAGCAGCTAAAATGCATCAGTTTTTTGTGTCTTGAATGAGCTTATGGGTTCCAGGGTTGGTACTGCTCAAACATAATTTTCTGAGGAGATAATGATGCTTTAGAGTGGTTTGTCTTCAGGACAGCCTTGCTTGAGCATTTCAGTGCTCTATCCTAGCAAACATCTTCTAGGGCAAAAGAGTGCATACCTGTAGTTTGTGACTGTTGGTGAGAGTGAAGTGATGGCCATCCTTGTGCTTTGCGAAGCTGGTATGTCCACAAAGCTCTGCCGAAATGGAGCTTCGGAAGTGTTCAAGGCCAAGTTGGATGGAGCCCTGAGCAACATGATCTAGTGGATGGCAGCCATGGCCACAGTCTGAGTGCTGGACCTAGATGTACTTTAAAGTCCCAGCCCAAGTTGTTCTAAGACTCTCTGACAAATACATGCTGCAAGGGAAGGCATATCTTGCATCCGAATGTCATCTTTCTGGGAGCTGCAGAAGAGTTCCTGAGTGTTGCCCAGCCTTGTTTGATGCACCAGGCAGTGTTGGCAACTTCTTCAGCCAGGAAATGTCCCAGCGACAGCCCCAGGTTTGGGCGAGATCCCCAGAGATCTGAGCCAAGGCCCCTTGCTCCCTCCAGATCCTGCTTTAAAACAAACGAAGCTAGATGGCTGAACGTTGTTAAAGTTGTTTTACTTCCAGACTTGTGTTTTTATGGTATGCTCTCATGATGTGAGGTTATGTCAGGGTACCAGACTGTAAAAAGCCTGCCAAAAAGCAGTGGAGGGCTTTCTGGGTAGAGAGAACAAAATGTGGCACAGGTTGTGTTTGGACCCTCCACCAGCGATGCCGTGTTCTTTTTATTTTTCCACTCGCGTTGTTTTATATTGGAGCGCAAGAGCAAATGAATGTACAGTTGAAGATTTCCTTTAGCTAAGCCTTTCCAAATCAGTAGTTACTGACCTGCTGAATTGTGAGTGGCAGTAGTCTATGGGCAAAGCCAGCCCTGGTCCTACAACACAGAGCAAACAACACAACTCCAGGTAAGAAAAATGGATACAAGCAGATCACAACTAGTAGGACCAATGGAAAAATGAATGTGCTTACAGTTGATCATAATGTGTTGTGTTTCATACAAAGGCAATTGTCACGAACAAAAAAACTTTTCTCCGTATTCTTTTTCTCATTTTTTAACAGAGTTTTTAGTCAAAAGATTTTCTTTGACTTCTACAGCTAGCCAGTACAGAGACAAAAAGTAGCTTGACATTCACTACAAACTATTGGGTCTAGGAAGAAAGGTAAAGAAGTCCCTTGTTTCCAAATAAAATTGTCTGAGTAAGCCATCCACAAAAGACAAGGAGATTTCTCTTTGCAAAGATCAGGGAGATCACTGCTGTCAGGGCATAATTTTTCAAGAAACAGCATATTTATTCTTTTTCGCTTCACATGCACAGATCAGAAATATGTTATCTAGGCTTAGACTGCAGGAAGTTTCCAGTAAAAATGGTTGCAGTTATGAATGAGAGTGAATTTGTGGACCTCTGTTTTACTATTTGACAATTATCCAGTTGATTTAGATTTTCAATAAAGCTGATTACCTACTTATTTTGAGCGTACATTACCAGTTTCATGCTGGGTAGCTGCAGCAAGTATCTTTTTTTGATGGGATGACAGCCATCTCCTTGCCGCATAGTACAAAAGCTGCTGGTGGTTGGTTGGTTGGTTGGATTGTTTGCTTTTAGTTTGATGAAGGTAAAACTGAGCCTTGATGTAAGGAGTTAAAACGACAACAGAGAGTGGCCACTAGCGTGCTGTCAAAGTGGTGCAGAAAAGACGGACTTAGCACATGTTTCCAACATCCTCTAGCTTATTTTAGCACTTTAAAGAAAACAGATGCAAATATGATTCCTCGTATATAGCGCTAGGTTTCTGTATTGCAGCTAGAATCCGTGTTTTTATAATGTCTATACTGTGTTGCAATCTCATCCTCATGAAGACCTCTGTGCTCCACACTAACAATCTTGGTCTTTATCACTGTGCAGCTATTGCACAGTCCATGAGGGTAGCTGAGCTCTTGTGATAGCTTAACTTCCTTTATTGACTATCAGAAAACAAATCTTAGCATTGTAGCATTGTGGCAGGAGTTGATCTTAATCTTGCAGTTTGCTGGGCAGTATTCAATTTGTTTGTACAGCTCCACACATATTCTGGAGGCTTTACAGACCAATATAAACCCAGTCTCTGCTCCAAGGAATTTGCACTCAAAGTAGAAGGTAACACAGAGCTGGAAAGGGCAAACCAAGAAGGGCTGGGAGAGGAGGGTTAGGAGTAAAACTTCAACTTGCAGAGCAACATTAATGTCAATGCTGTGAATATCGAAGTTGCAAAAAATCTGCTGTTTTTGTCGGTTACATTCTTTTTAAATATTCACTCTTACAGTGATGCTAAGCAGTAACTGCTAGGAGACCCTGTAGGCAGCAGTTGCTGGAGGCCTGAGGCCACATGCCAATGCACTCATTGCAGCACTCTGACCCAGCCAAGCAGCCATGAGGTACAAAGCACAAGGCAGCGTATCAGCGTGACCATGCTGCTGCCGCATTGCTTCCAGGCAGGGATACTCATTTTGGGATGCGCTGCCAAATATCTCCATCACCACAGTGTGCAAAAGGGTTTTTCCTTTGTGACTGAATGGTTCTAAGCATACAGACCAGTGCAGTAGGGCTGTAGTCTTGTTTACTCTTCACAGAAACTACGCAGCTCTCTTAAAACCTTGGAGATTGTCATCCCGTTGTTGTAGCAGGTATGCACTCAGTAATCTTTGTGTGCTAATTGTTAAGAAAAAGTGCTTGGTAGTCCTTCACCGGCAGAATCCCAATTGCCAAGGTAATTAATAGTATTACAGACTTCAAGGCCATAATGCTCATCAGTTATTAATTAGCAATTCATTTTGCTGAATAAATAATACTTATGATCGATGATGGAACTTGTAATTGGGCACTAGTAGTGTTTCTCAAGGGAACAGCTTTTCCGCAAGTATTAACTGTGACAGTAACAGCTGAGAAAACCAGGGTCACTCAAGAAAATCTACTCTAAACAACTGTGATGCAGCCAGGGCATCTGCAAACAGTGTTGGAGAAGTAGTTCTTAAAGATCAGATCTTGTCTATAGTAACGAAATGCTGTGATTTTTGTCTATTTCTCTTATTTTTCCTTTAAGTGTTACCTCCTTTTAAGGAAGTGTCTGCTATCATTATATTGTACACGTTATATTGTCTTTATGATCTTTCATATGCATTCATCGCAAATTCAGAAGATAGCATAATAAAGGAAATACTTTACCAAGCACAATAACTAATTTCCAAGGAATTTACGCAGATTATATCTATTTGAGATTAATAGATTGTGGAAAATCAATGTTATTGTGTATCAGTTGACACAGTATTTTGGCATGTATAAAGTTGAGCTTAGCCCTCCGCCCCCTGAATGGAAGGAGAAGCTGGCAGAGAAAGCAAATAAGCTGTTAGTTTTAACTGGGTAGCCAACAAAGACGACAAGTAGGGGAGGTCAGCTGCTGACCAGATGCTGCCTTCAATTAATATGCCAACCCTAAAAGACATTTATCGTTAGGTTTAGAAGGCAGAGCAGCTGAGTCATAAAAGCAGCCCACAAAAGATATTTAAAAGCATTTATAATGGCTAAATTTCTTGAAATAAATTGGCCCTGAAAATAAACATATTTTCTGCAGTCTATGTAAACCCAATTTCTTCTCTCTGTAAATTGCGTGGGTTAAGTGGGAGTCTGTGTTTGACAAGAGTATACATTTGCTTCGTTACTCCATGTGGGTTATTTTTTCCTGTGAAAAGGGTTAACAAACTATCAGATATCATTGCCAACTAAGTGAGTCCGGCATTCTTTCAAGAGGGGAAGATGCTGCAGAAGAACAAGTTAAAAAGAAAGGCAGAGACTGTGTTGTAATGCTAACAGGCAATTAACAAACTCATGGGTGTTAATTATCTTCATACTGTATCATGTTCAATTAGCTCAGTCCCTGCAACAAAGGCAACCATGAGCAATTGCTTTGATAGGCGTACAGTACTTCATTTGTAGTTAATCGGTTTAAGCCTTGCAGTTGCTAGGCTACACCGGTCTCCAGAGGTAAAAAGCTGCACAGATGCACTATGTTTAAATGACTACAGAGAACTGTTTAAACTCAAACCATGTATAACTCTTTATTGATTTTTCACAGAAGATCTCAGCTCTGATGATAAGGTTTTGATATATTTTCCTGCTAGCGCCAGTCCCTTGGAGTATTGCAGAAAAAAATCTGTCAATATGCTTCTATTATGATCTCTTGATCTGTGGCTATAAAAACCTTTAGCTGCAGCCCTTATTATAAAATAATGGAAGAAGCAATATTTGATTTCCCTCCCACACTCCACAATACATAGAGATTTTTTTTCCCTGCTGCTTCTGGAACTAAATTACAGTATGTTCCTTCTGTATTTCTGTGTTAGAATAATACAGAAGAATTTCTAGCACTAATTAATTTGATTGACTCTCAGCAGGAAAGGATCAGCTGTAGCATCATGAACTTTAACAATAACTACCGACTGATGGGCAGTTCACATCAATAAGACCATCACTAGCCTCCCTCACCTGTCACCAGGCAGGGAATGAGCAATAACCACCCCCTGCAGATGCACTGCTTAGCACTTTCTGCCCGATTAGCAATTTATAATGGTGATCAAGAAACAGTCAGTGGCAAATCAAGACAACTGTCTGGCTGCCTGTTTAATTGGCCTTGTTTGCTTTTTGATAAATGGCTCGTGACTGCTATAGGCCCCTGTATTTTGACTTTTAATAGGCCACTGTGATTAGACTACCAACAGATACTAGGTCAAAACCGAGGGAAGGTGCAAAAAATGTTAATTAATATCAATAATAGGCAATTATTAGTTAGACAGAAGGACCTACTAGCTGCGTGCACTAATGACTCAGAGCTAACTTGAAGGGAAACAGTGCCAAATTAGCATAACTGTGTATGCAGGCTGCATGGTGGATCCTAGCAAACATCTGTTATGTGAGCAATTCAAACAGAATTTTTACTTTTCGCATGATACCCACAAAACCATCAATTCTTTTTGGTCATTTCAAGACACTAATGATACCCTTACAGCTCATGATCTTGCAGTTGGACTTCGTGTTAGTCCTTCATTTCAAAAGTTCATTTGAGTGCTATTTCTGAGATGTTCAGGTTAGTAACTCTCTATAAAAAGGATCCTAATACTGTACTTAAAGGAGCATATACTGAGTGCCTACATTATTCCAAGTATTACTCACAATAGAAATAATTTCTTTCCTCTGTATCGCTCGTAGAGAAAAAGAGAATAGCAACATAAAAACAAACAAAACAACAAACCTCACAAGCAGTGATGGACAGTGAAATATTTGCCTACTGTTGCTGATCATTTGGATGTGCAATGTGATCTGAGGGTCAGAACTGTTATAGAGATCGTGGAATCATTAAGCGGCTTAGGTTGGAAGGGACCTTAAAGATCATCTAGTTCCATTCCCCCTGCCATGGGCAGCGCTGCCAGTCACTGGATCAGGCTGCCCAGGGCCCCATCCAACCTGGCCTTGAACGTCTCCAGGGATGGGACACTCAAAGCTTCTCTGGGTAGCCTGTGCCAGTGCCAGATGAGACAATGAAGTCTCACTACATGCTTGTCTACATGGTTGTTTTGTTTTTCAGGATGCTGGAAATGTCACAATTGCAAATATGGAGCAGGAAAAGCATACACAAGTAGTAGCACTTCACTCAAAAGTAGCATTTTAAATACACTATGTGTAGAAGGGTAATGGCCCCAGATTTCAGGGAACAATTTATTCTTGCAAGCTTAAAAATCTAGGCAAGCTGAAATCTTTGGATGGCAGAGGCTAGAGGAGACTTGTTCAATGTGTTATCCCATAAGTAGTTTTATCATGCTATTGGTGTAATGGTGTCATGATGGAGATGGAAAAACCTCCCTTGTTAATGGATATGTCTTTTTTTAAAAATACATACAACATATGCAGCACCAAGATCAGGTTGATGGTTAGTCTAATTTGAACAGGAATTGGCTTTTGGAGCATGCAACACCCAATTTCTGCTGATATGATCTGATACATAACTGTTTGGAGCAGGAAATATTTGTGCAGATCTTTCTTCTGGTATTTCAGAATTATTATATGAACTAAATTCTAAAGTTAAACAGAGACTCTTTGTAGCTGAGAGCTCACTTCTGGTGACAGGATGAGAGGTACGTTGTTTCAGATGTCTTAAAAACAGTGTTTGGGAAAGAGAACATGCTCCTGGCACATCCTCTTTCGTAGGATTCAGGTGTCTGGCTGCTGAGAACCCGCAGTGCTGACTGACAGAGGAGGGAAAATTCTACTTAACAACGCTTCACTTGTCAAAGGAAACTTTGCTGGAGTCCGAACCCCTCCATTTGAAAGAGGAAAATATGGGGAGACTGAAGGATGTAGGAAGAAGATGTAAGGTTGCTTGTAGGGCTGGACAGTAGCTCTGCACTCACCCCTGTGTGGGATGTGCACTTAAAGAAACACTCTGGGCTTCTAACAAATACAGTTGGCAGATGCATAAATGCTAATTTCCCTCATTTTTCTCTTCTGATTGACCTCTGCTTTTCAGCAGTTTCCTTTGTAGGATATGTGGACCTTCCTGGTTTTGCAGCTTGAGGGTTAGTGCTGTGTAAATGTGATGACTTGAACTTCCCAGCAGCCTCAATTCTGCTTAAAAGGTAACTGTTGAGGGGAAGATACAAACACCTCCACCTGTTATGACTGATTTTTCAATGTTGTGTTGTTTATTTGCAATAGAACAATACACAGGGGCCCCAGAGGAGATCATTGTGTATTACAGTGGTGAAAATACCTGTCCCAAAGAATTTAAGAGCTAAACAAACAAGATAGGGAGAGTTGTCATTTCCACTTCCTTGCTGGAAGCATGAGAGAGGAGAGGCAGTGACCAAGGCAGGCTTTGCCTTGCCATCTCCTGAGCTCCAGCCCCAAGTATTACCTGCAGAACTGTCCTCCTAAACACTCCAAAAATTTCCTATTGGGCTTTAAAAAAATATTGGTATATGTTGTTTGATGGGCACACACATCATACAGTTTTTTCCTGCTTTAACATACATGGACTTTTCTTTTGGATTATATTTATAGCAAAATGAGAATGAAAATTGTGACTCTGAAGAATTATCTTGCCACTCTAAATCGAGAAGCAGGACCAATACGAACCATCGGCAAACAAAACAGCTGTGTTCCAGGCAGTCATGGCCACTTTATCTCAGAAGAAAGATACTGTAATGTTCATCACTCATGCAACAAGAGAAGTACTTTATACTTCTGTTTTTTGCTGACAAAATACACCATAAGAAGCATATCAGCTTAAAGAGCTGTACAAGTTGGTACTACGTAAATTTTGAAATTTGGATGATATCAAATGGAACCATCATGGATTTACCATGAAAAAAAAAACAGGCACTTGCAGGCTTTAAAAATAGTTTCTTTCCCAGAGGTTTTTCTTGTTTGTTATATAAATAAATGTTAAAGGTAAAGAGAAGATGCCTACTACAGAGCATTTATATGCTTTATATCTTTTGTCATTACTTTCAGCAGTGACCATCAAATTGTTACAAATATTGCTTTTTAAACAAAATTAACAGTACGCACTAGGTTTTGATTGTTTTGGTATAAGTTCCTCTGTTTTGGCCATAATTTCTTAATATTCTTTTAAAATGAAAAATCTTCCATTACCTACAAATGAATTTTCGTATATTTTTTCTTAATATGAAATATCTGAAGACGTGACAAGTCGTGAAATTTTCTTAGCATAGAACTTTCAGGCAGAATTTGTCTTGAAAGTAATTTGCTTAAAATGCAGGAGATCTGAAATCTTAAGGGCATCTGACTCCAGCTCCATTGTTGTTTGTTATCTCTCTTATGCATTCTTGATAGCTAGAGACTTAACCAATCATCTGGAGGAAATAAAAACAAAGCCACCCCCCCTCCTGTAGTTGTAGTACCCTGATTAACCTTTCTCTTTTCTCATTTATTTTACATAAATTATTTTACTAACCTCATCAGGGAAAGAGCTGTGGAAATCTAAGCTTTATACATCACGGTAACATTGCACAGAAACTCATGCACGGTACATCGTGTTTTAGTACATAAGGACCATCATCTGAAAGAGCTCCAGGAGGTTTTCATTTCAGTAGGAGAGAAAAACTTGGCCCAGCTGTTAAGTGGTTTTCTTTTGTTTTTCTCATTCCTTTGAATTATTCAGGTGCTTGGAGAATTGTTTTCTTCAACAGAAGTGAGTAACACAGTACAGAGAAGTTGCTTTTGGTCTTCAGCTCTGCTGAAAGCCAAAGCAGCAAAGCTTGTTGTAGGAGGATCACACGTCTGCCCTGAGCTCTCATAGTTTTTCTTTCAGATCAATTCTGACTTGATCTTTTCTGAGGTGTTCCGAATGGAGATGCTCTTTTCATCACACACACCCCCAAGAAGTTACTTATAGGTAGTGAGTGGCATAGAATGTGTAGCTTGTCTCCCTTTCTCTCTTTCTTTTGCAGATTTTTGTTTCACACTGTTTTAACTGAGTTCAGGAGGGGATTTTTTTTCCTATTGGCATATGAACTTAGCAGGAGTCAGGAGGAACTAGTATGCTGCTGGGAAAACTACAATACGCTGTGGTTTTACGTCATGGAGCAGAAAGGACTGAGCATCCCTTCCAACCTCAAAGTAGAGCAGAAGCTTCTTGTGACGTTGGAAGTAATGGCTATTTATATTGCAGGACTTCCTCATATTAAGAGTTGGGTTGAAAGATCTTTGCTTTAGTTTTTATAGAAACGCCATCTTGTAATGAAATGCAGCCCTGATTTATTATTATTTTATTTTAAAGACAAGAAACATCTAAAATACCAAGGACTTCATTTACAAATCTTGTACTCAAATTCTGTTTCATGAATAGCTTTCAAACTGGAAAATCTCTCTGGAAAGATGTAAGCCCCGGGATATTGCCTGTATAAATTACAAACTTGAGGTTTACAAGTACACAAGCTTTGCATATCCATAAAATGTGAAAAACACTACAAGTTCGAAGTAATTTTATCAGTTTTATTTTAGTTTTTTTGAGTAATACCATAAAAGCCTTTTATCTTTCAAAAAATAAAATTCCCTCTATTTTCCATGGTTTCTTGAGTGATAGGGTTACTATTACATATATAAAGTGAGAAATTATATTGTTACATGTGTATATATAACACCACTATTAAAATACATGTGGAATTAGCTATTAATAGATTTTATTTTTAGAGGCATATGACTTTATAAGATTTCCATTTTATTAGCCTTTTATTTTAAATCAATAGAAATCAAATCAAAGTCTTTGAGTTCAGACTTGGGCAAAAGATATCTCAACCTCCCCTGCTTTGCATAGCCTGTACACTGGCTGCCTGTTGCCAGTCTCCCTGATAAGGTTATGATGTGAGTCTAGGTGATGTTTTTTTTTTCCCCACAGAGATTGTTTTTGGTGAGTGAATCAACTGAAAAATACCAAAGATGCATAGAAGTATCTTTTGTATCAAAAAAATCCAACCAGGTTTAATGTTCTTAACGTTTCTGTCCTGACTATAAGTATTAGAAATTTACAAATAATCATGGCGCTGCATGGACATGGACTTTGGTAGTAGGAGTGTGTTATAGAGATTAAAACAAGAATCATTTACAGTGTAAAAAGCTAAGTTTAGGGCATAATCCTCATCGTCAGAATTAGAGATGGGTTGAACCGAAGCTCTCAAAATTCAGAACAAATAAAGGTGGATCTCTGCCATTCTCAAATTTCTTCTGTTGAAGACATTTGGAGATTAATCTTAAAATTCAAGCCAACTATCTCTTTAGGCATAACTGTTTTTGAAAAAATGGTCTTAATGCCAAACCCTCAAATTTACGATAGACCTAACTTGGGACATGCAGATGATCCAGAACAGTCAGAAGTACACCACTCTTTTTAATTCATTTAGGCAATCTGTGCAGTTTGTTACAGATAAAACTTCCAAATAAAAAAGAAGTACTGAAAGGAGAATAATCTCTGCTTTAAACAGTGGTCTAAGGATTTCATTCTGCAACTTATAGGTGATGCTGTCAAAAGAGTACAGACATTTAGGTGCTACTAACAAGAAAAAAAAACAGCCTGGTAAAGATAAAAAAAATGAACCAGGTAGAAAGAAGAAAATGAATGACATAGGAAATACTTGGAGTCATGTATCCCATCATCGTATTTTTCCCCTCAAAAACATTACCTCTGTATAATGTCGTCTTTATGCATCATCAGTGTTATTAGTAAAAAAAGCAGCGGTATGAGCAACACTAATATTGCTGATGTCTGAGGAGCTATTTTTGGCTAGATTAACACAGGAATTCATGGAATCAGAATCATAGAATGGCCTGCGTTGCAAAGGACCATAACGATCATCGAGTTTCAACCCCAGGGCTGTGTGCAGGGTTGCCAACCACTAGACCAGGCTGCCCAGAGCCACATCCAGCCTGGCCTTGAATTATAGCAATGAAGAAGAGTGTGGCCAATGGGGTCACACAGTCGCTCTCAGACTGTACCTATGCCGTGGGTACAGAGGACGCATATGGGAGGAAAGTAAAAATTCTGTTCCCATCTGAGCTCAAATCTTGAAAGTCTCATTGAAAACCAAATCCTTCAAGTGTATCCATTTAACCTGTGAGACACAATACAAGATTAATTTGAATGTACTGCTAATCTAGAGATCTCTAAGCACAGGAGTTCCCCACAGGGGTTTCCTGAGACCCTGCCTGACATGGTGATGCTCATGCAGCTTGCTGTCTGAGAGGCTGTGCTCCACATACCCACCTTGTGCAGAGTCTCAAAACTGCTTTAGGTTTATTTTGGACTCAGACTGTGCAGCATGAAGGCCTGGGCATACTTCTGACTTTTATCTTTGGAGCAGGCAGAGCAGGAGAGCCACCCCAGTGTCTTGGATTAACTATTCTCTTAAGTAGAAATCAAATTTATTGCTGTCAGAAGGAAAGGTTTGTTATTCAGCTTTCTGAAAACTTCCACCCTATCAACCCAAAACTCCAGCTTCCTTAAGTAAGTCTGTTGCTAGTGAGGAAGTAGGACTTCAAGGGAAGCAGAACAGCCTCTCTGAATGTGCAGTTTGATGTGATCAGACTAAGGAGAATAGATATTGTTCTCAGCCAAGAGCAGAGTATTTGAATTGCCTGGCACCATTTATACTCACATGGAAAACACAAACCTCTAAGGCAATGAAAAGACTTTCTGATTATCCAAGAGAAAAATACTCTCCTGTTGGCCAGCCCCAAGCAGGTTTCTTCCCTTACAATTTCTGTATCTTGTGTTTCTATATACCTGTAGAATATTAAAATTCAGCTACTTCTTGGAACAAAATGCTCACTCAGGGTTTTTTTTTTAATGATGCTTTTCCAGGATGAATCTCAGATTGAAAATGAAGGCAAATACAGCATCTTTACCAGTTCCACTACCTTAGAAAACAAAAGAGAATGACACTTTGCTTTAGTCTTACTCTTAAATGTTTTTCTTATAAATATGCTCAACATAAACAAAATCATTTATCCCATAGAAAACAGCAAAATGAAAGACAGCTCTTTCACTTCATTCAACATTTTTATGGTATTTAAATATGACAGTATCTGATGCAGTGTGTGAACTCAGACATAACAGACTTTGCTTACAGGCAAGTCAACTTTTGAGATTGCCTGGAGTGAAAGACTTGTCACTAAGGACAAGTGTCTCCTGCCCATTAAACAGACCTAATGATGCCTGGTAGGTCTCACAGGTATGTTGGGAGCCCCACACTGCTGAGATCCAGACTGGCTGATATCACTTTTCTCTTACCCATGACCCTTCTGTTCCCAGTCTCAGGTAGATCCTTGACAGATTTTAATATTACTGTTGTTCAGCAGTAAGAACAAAGTAAGGTTGTTTTTTCTTTCATTCCTCTCCAGCTTTCATTTCCATGGAAGATGACATACTTCTCTTCCTGTCCTGGCTTGAGAAAGGCCAGCAGACAGCAAAGCAGGGTAATGTGAAGCTAGTCCTGCAGAATCTGGACATGCATATAAATCCAGTTATTTGATGTGCACCCAAAATGCAGGAAGAAAATGGAGAGCTTGTATGTTATACTCACCTCTAAAGAAGGCTATACCTTTTTTTTTTTTTTTTTCTGGGGTGGGGCTTGGACAATTTTGGTTTAAGTCAAACTAAATCGCTTTTTTTTTTTTTTTGACTTGTTAGCATGGATACTTAAGAACTAATTTACTTTACAAACTTGAGCAGATATGGTACAAAATTCTGTGTAACTTGACTATGAGCATCAGTGCCCAATGCGTATTCTATCTCCTGCATTTAGTTAGGCATCCTCAGCCTCCCACACTTCCAGGTTGGGGATAGACAGACAGGGTTTGCTTTCTTCTTCCTTTGCACCTTACCACTCTCTTCTTCTGTAAGTCATCTCTGCGCTAAATAAAAATAAGTATAAACCGTATGTTACGTTTATCACGAAACCTGCTGGTACAACCATAATTTGTGCATCCAGCCATAGACTGTATTCTAAATAATTGTCTTTTACTTGACTGTTTTCACTAGTCAGTCTGTAGCTATGTACTTCCTCAGGAGTTGTTCACTACATTAAAAATTACCACACGGTTAACTAATGTTCTGCTTAGCATTTTTGCAAAGAATAATTGACATAGATGCACAATCAATGTTATCTATACCAACTTAAATTTAGCTGCTTCAGCTCTCATTAATGCAAAAAGTTGCATAAAATGCTATATTCTGATGGTAAAAAGTTTAATAAATGAAGCACAGTTCTGCTTTTCTATCTTCTATGTTATGCGAAATAAACGAGGACTTGTTCTGTTGGGGGGGAGGAAGGAATTTTTTTTTTTTTCCAGAAGAGGGAGGAGATTTAAAGGAAAGCTTTGGAAGAGCCACATCCATGACCAAATTTTCAATGAACCTCACAGTATTTTCTTCCTATTTAATACCACTTTGTTGTGAAATTTGAATTCTGTTCCTTACTTTTTAATGGTTAATCTATTTTAAAACTATAGAAGCTTAATTGTGACATACAAAAGTTCTTATTTAGGGTAGATTTTTAATTTGATTGCTGTCTTCCCTGCTGCGTAAATAGTCTCTTGAGAACAGATTTTTAGGAGTGTGTGTTCTCCTTTACATTTCACTGTGTAACAATTCCTCTTTACCCATCCTCTCCATCCTCTGAGCAAGCCAAAAGCAGACAATAGATACATACTAATGGAGCTGTGTACTTGCCATCTGTAAGAGCAGCTGCTCTCCTGCATCTGTACAATATGTTGGAACTGAGAGCTTCACTAATCTGCATAATAAGGAGAAGGCTTATCCCACTCTAGCTAATAATCGCAAGCAATCGATGCACTTCATTCCCTCACTGTAGAACGCAACAAAGTTTCAATATGTTTACATATTCTCCAGATATACAGAGGTCAAGCAAAAGAATGGACTGCTTATTCTGCCTCGAGCAAACAAAAAAAGAAAAAGTTAAAAAAAATTCCCATTCACTGTCATTTCTGAAGCTGTTATCAACAAAAGTCAGTATCGTATTCTTATTTTGCAATTCAAATGGAAAATTAAATTTCTTAAGAACCAAATTAAAATATCAGCGCATTCAGTCAAGCATAGCTTTTAAGCTGTCTGTAGTATTGAGCATTTTGGTTTTGTACTGTGACACCTCTCCTTAACTCTGGCTCCTATGAAAAAGCTGAATGAGCCATCCTGTGATTTCCTCACCCTACGTACCATCGAATACAATCCAACCAGAGAAGTGCTGGTATTCTTGGTACTATCATGACAAAAAAGTCCTTGCAGTTGATTGTACACACGTCCTTCTTGTATCTATTGTGCACATTCAGAATTAGGTATTCACAGCCATTGTAGAATGGAAATTCTGCCCATGACTCCCATACTGGCAGAAATAGCTGCAGTGCTGTATTACACTGAGGAGGAACAGAGCGCAGGAAAATAGGCCAGGGGTAAGTGATAAGCAATATTTATATTCATTTTATTTACGACACTAGGATGAGATGTCCTTCTCATCTCTACCAGCATTCCTAAGGCAGCAATGCTGAGAGTAGAACAATGAGGATGATTCTGTGAAGGAAAAAGAAAAGTAAAATGTGGAGGCAAGAGAGCATATGCATTCCGGTTATAAACACATCAAAATAAAAGCTATTCTTAGATTTCTTGGAAAATGGTTGCCGTTATTTTTTTTGTAATATTGACAACTTACTCTAGATGAAGTAAATGGGATGTTTCTGAAATAGAATGGAAGGAAACAGTGCTCACAGTGTTAGGTCAGCATACAGTCGCTCCACACACAGCCCATTTTCCTGGTGGGCAGCCAGACTCCTTCCCTCCTGCAGGAGCATCCTGGTGGTACTCATGGAGCTGCCCGGAAAATTCCCTGTTCTAACACACTGCACGTGATAAAAACTGGTTCAAGTGCAATAATCTGCTGGCAAGGCTTGCAGGTAACAAGGTAATTCTGAAAGCCTTTTTGCGTACTAGTGGAGAGCTAAAAGAAGAACAAACAAAATGTGAATGACATGTTTTGGTACAGTTCATGCTAGGCAAACCGCTCAGCTAGTTGCCTGGAGAGACCATGAGCAACATGCGCTACAATAGACACTAAAGCGCAGTGTTACTGAAGATCCATTTTAAGTCAAAGAATAATAAGAACATCTTAATTGTCATTTCTTAACAAGTAAAATACAGGAATAAAATTATGTGATGGTTCATCCTCTGAATTGGTGTGGTTACTGTTTTAAACCATGCTCCATAAATTGTATCACAAAGTAGCATTAGACTGATATTTTTATGTTTAGCACTGTTTTCTTGCTCTGAGCTCTACAAAGTGAAAGGAAGCTTGCAAGAAAAGTCAGACCCTGAGGATTTGGAGGTAACGTCAGATCCACCCACCTTCCCTCTCACTGTGGTCAGCCAGGCTCTTTGCTCACATCACACTTAAAAATGAAACAGTGGCTCTAATGGGGGGGAAATGAACACAAACCAGTGACATCCCCAGATGTCCAGCCTCCATTCGGTGGCTGACAAATGTGCAGCAGATGGTACGAGTGCTCCCGGATGTATTTACGGATCAATGTGAGAGTACGTAAATAAATAACCAACAACAAATGCAAGCCACCTACCTTACTGCCGGTGCCTTGGTGACACTAATGAGGCTGACCTGGCTGGAAACATGGAGGAAAAATAAAAGTGCTATTTTTAAATTTACCTGTGTTGGTGTGCAGAAGGGAAATGCCAAATTCCTTGTTGAGCTGCCTGTATCTTAGGACAAGCCCCTTTCACTCCTAAGGAGAAATTCAGAGGAGCAGGAGCATTAATCAGATTACTGTCACCTTCGCTGTAGGTGCAGAGATCCCACCCTGGTTCAAGGGAGGATCTGGCCTCTTCCATCCTCCATACACACGGGAGTGCTGAGAGCCTTGCCACACCCTGTGGGGTGACTTGTGGCCATTACTTGCTGGTTGTTATCCCTCTGCAGCAAGTTCTTCCTTATTCAAAAGACTTAAGACGAAGAGCAAAGTATGCCTGGCTTTTTATTTCCCTATGTAACATGAGCGGTGGTCTTATTGAAGTATTAGTGGAAGTCAGACCATGCTTCCTTGTGAAGGAGATGAGGGGGCAGCTGGGGCTGTGGGGTGTCCCTGGGGTGGCCAATGGGCTAAGCCCCTGGACCGCTGTCCCCTTGTCCCGCCTGGCTGTGGTGCTGGGTGCTGGAGCAGAGGGAGCAATGATTTATCAAAGCAAAAGGTTTTACAAGTTTCACGGCTTACAGAAGATTTGTTCTCCCCCAAGGCTAATCAAACAGGGTGAAAAAGATCAGTATGTTTTCCAGTGATATTATTCTAACAGCCATCATTATGACATGCTCTATAAACAAAAGTGGGCACCACATGTCTGCTGCTGAAAGATCCAGGCACGCAGAAGTAGCACAGATATTCCCTCACTGCCCTTAAAAGCAAACCAGTCAGACTCACCTGCTACCCTATTCCCTGCTAGGTTTTGGTGCTGAAGTTAAGTGCATCTCTTCTAAAACACTCATGCATACACTCGTAGGGATCAGTACTAAGCCTATTACTTGTGAGATGTATCACATCTATGAAACACTTTATTAAAGGCTGTTAGAACTTTATTCTCTGGAAAACTTGGGTTGGAATTTTTGCCCAGTGAAGCTGACGACAACACGCTCCTCAGACAAACGAAGTATGGCTGAATGACGGAATGCTTTCAAGTTGCATAGCTACCAGCTAACCACCAGCAGCCTTTTAGAAAGTCTTCCCCAGCAAGCACTTATTATTATTTTATTGTTGTTATCTGCCCCACAACGTTTCTGTTTGCCTTCTTGCTAACTCCTTTCTGTAGAATACTCTTGCTTGCACAGGTTTTCTTCTTTTTATACTGGTAGTCATTGTCTCTTGCTTGTGATAATTTTGTGATTTTGGTCACTTCTATTATAACATCTTTTTTACAGGAGGGCTTTTCTTCCACTTAAGATGCTTTCCTTGACTTTCTGGATGCCATTTTTATTTTAGCTGGCAAAACTGAAATGTATATGTCCAGCATCATGCACTCTCGCTTTGTTAGTTGTCACTTACTTGGGAAGTTTGAGAAATTGCACTGTTCACTGATCAACAAAATCTAATTTTTTAGTTGTGACTTTGTCACTGCGTCTCTTTGGCCATATGCAGCCAAAGGCACAACTCAAAAAGTTGTACCTGAAGTGGGTGGCTAAGCAGTGACCCCTTCCCAGGGCCAGGACGGATCACACAGCTCCCGCACCACAGCACACTGCAGGCCCTTTGCTGGCACAGCCACACGTGGGCAAGCAGCAGCCGAGTGTTCAACAGAGATATAGCCACAGGCATTTTGATTGTCCTGGGCAGCCACGTTTGGTGCTCTGTTTCTACTTCTCCATTTGCCGAATGAGAGTAGAGATGTTTTGTTATCGGGTTAGTGGGGAGTTAGGGACTGAAGTGGTACAGTGCCCTGGATTTATGAAGTGCTGAACCACACTGAATTTTGTTGTTGAGAGGAGTTTGCATTTGCAAAAAATCAAATTCTTACAAAGATTAATTAAATTTCCTGTAACATATACATTTTGCATAAAGCTGCAGAAGGACTACAGTGGAAATATGGGTATTGTTAAACCCCTCTACTGGTTCAATAAGGGTTATTTTCAAAAACTGAAATGGATATGAATCAGGGTGAATACATCATCTGCTGCTGATCCTGTGCTAAAAAGATGACTCCAGGTGCACTCCAGATGTCCCGACATCTCTTGTACAAAAGCCTTCTCACTGGTACCCTATGTAAGAAAATAGCATTTAGTGTTCAATAGTTCTTAAAATGTAAGAGGACAAACAAATACAATTACAAAGCGATAAGTCTGACATTGCCAAAATTAAATACCTACAGAAAAGAAAGTATATTTTCAGTTCTACAATAAGCAGCATGTATTTACAGTAACAGATACTGGCACATTTTGAATTGGTGTTGGAGGTTTGCACTCAACAGATGATTGAAAATTCTTGGTTTAATAAACGTTATTACCACCACCACCACCAATCAGAAAAATCAGACCTTCTTGCTTTTGACTTGGAGTAAGGAAAAATTGTGGAAGGTAAGAAAGACTTAAAGACATCAAATAATTGGTAAAGTCAAATTAGATTTTAAAATATGGTGCGTCTTCTGCCTATAAATGCAATGGACCATATTTTTTCCTCATTTACATCATTACCATGCCAGCTGAAATAAATGATGTTACCCCTTTTAGACTATGATATTGCAGCGATGCCATTTCACACATCTGAGTGAGAGCAGATTTTGCTTGAATAAGCCTATTAAAAAAATTCCTTGTTTTTGTTGTACCGATGTACGCTGCGTGTGACAGCACAGCAGGTGGCTGTATCGAGGTGAACTCTAATTAATTCAAATCAAAAAGTGAGACCCAGCTAACAAGCTCTACAATTAGCGAATTACATCAAGTGTATGCAAGCATCTATCAGCAAGTGGCTGACTGGCCACCGGTGTCCTCGTGGTAGATCCAGCCAATGTGTTATTCATGACTGCAGCGAGCGCTGATCCTCTCAAACCAATGGGAGCTTTGTGGGTAACTTCCAACCACTGCCACCAGTGCATGGCCACAATCCCATCCCAGAGGGGCAAAGCGCCTGTGGGAGCCAGGAGCACAAGTTGTAGCCTGAGCTGCACTGAGCAGCAGTTTGTCCTGTTGCTGTCACCAACACTTTGCTATGGAATAAAATAACCCACAAGAATATGAGATAAAATGGGTGGTCTTGCTTTGTTACTGTGAGGGAGTCTGGAGCCGTACGGCGTATTTATGAACAGTGCAGCCTTACGCCTACTTTTAAAAGCTGTGCTGCAAGTATTTCACTGTGCTTTTCAAAGTAGCTATAAAACATAGGAAAGGCTTAGGGGAAAAAGATTCTGCTCCCACAGTAAATCAAAAGTGAGCAGACAAAGGTCAAAATACCAAAAGCCACAAGAACATTAACACTTAGGATATAAAGATTTCCTAAGAAACTAATGCTTGCTCTTTCCCTAGATAAAGCAGACACCTTATCTTCGGGAGTTTACAGAATGGAGCCAAGCTATACAAGTAACCACTTAACTGAACCAAGGCCTGGATCTTTTAGCAGTCTGCAGTCATTAAAGCTCTCAGAAAGTCTCCCAGGAGCCAATGTGCTTGCTTAAGTATATGCTGTAAAAGGTCCCTGAGATTTACAAGGAACCGCTCCATGCTAAGCTAGGCACCATCTGATAAACAAGCAATTTTAGCTCCAGGCTAAATGATGCTCTTTGAGGCTTTGATTTACAAGGCTGCCGATGATATATTTGTAGTTCTAGGGTAGGTTCTGCTGTGGACCTGCTGTGATTACTCATCCATGAACCAAGTTAGGGCTCAGATCTTCAACCGAGAGGTCAGAAAATTGTCAGCGGAGTAAGGAATGTTTGATAAGGTTTATTTAGATGCTAACAGCATTAAAAAAAAAAAAATTAAATTAGGCAAACAGTGGTGAACAATTCTTAAGCTTTCTAGGGACCATTTCCCCCCCCTTTTTTTCTTTTTCTTTTTTTTTAAATATTAATTTAAAATGTATTTTGAGTCAAAAAGATATGAGAGTAAGTCCAAAATTGACTTTCTTGACTGATTTTACTTTCATTAGGTGATCTTTTGGAAAGAAGAGTACACTTAGTTTAACACCTTGAAATAGAAAGTACTGACTTAGAGCCTATGAAATTTCTCAGTCCTGTTATACTTCTCCCCAGCATCTGAAAAAACAGCCTGGAAATAAACAACACGAGAGAATTCATATGAACGTAAGAAATTTAGATTAAAAACACAAATGGCCTCAGGGGAAGGAGAGCAGAACCCAGCATTTTAGGGATGTGTTGCTTTCATCGTTCCTTCACCGCCCCAAGGCCTGCTGGCCCAAACCTGCACGCTGCTGAGCACCTCCTGAGAAGTGGTGAGTAGGCTCAACTGCTGCTAAAAGTGGACATTTCTTAGAAGCTCCTCTAACTTTGCTCTCAGAAATACACTATTCACAGAATAAAAAAAATTAATGTAAAATGTGATTTTAACCTCGCTGCTACGACAGTTACAGAGACCAAGCCTTGTTAAAGGCAGTATAAACACAAAAGCTTTAGTTAGGGACAAATGCAGCATTAATTTATTGCTTTTAAACAGAACTCGTGTTTTCTGGAGTTTAGAAATGTTATGTTGCACTAACAGTTGAGCTTGTTTAATTAATGTCACTGGAAAATGCTGGAAAATGCTTTTTTGTTATCTCCAAAACTGTAGACAATTTAAAAATGCATATTTAAAATTCTGCTGTATTTTTCTAGATGCTTTTCAAATTTAAAGCCTATATTTTTCTAACTCTTGATCTAATTATTCCAAAAGTGCTTTGCTTCTAAAATGAACTTTGCAAAAAGCCTTCCGAATGCCCAGTTTTGTTTTACCTCTATACCTACCCAGATTTACCACTTTTAAACACTTTGTCCACCAAGCTCTTTGCTGTGCAAGTGTCATACGACCTGCAGTCCACTGCCCTGGCTTCTTAGAAAGTTTAACTGAATTCCTCCCATGGTTTATGATTACATAACACGGAGAAGGCATTTATCAACTGGTCATATGACTGTAAGAAAACAGCACGCTGTTCCTGAAAGCGCCTGGGACCCAGCAGAAGGGGCTGTTGCCAGATGTACTGCGCTCCTTGTTTTAGGGGTACACCTAACAGGGTGTTTGCATTTTTAGCAAATACTGTGCAAATTGTGCATGCTCTGGGCAGCACTGGGTGACCCTGCTGGGCAGCAGCACTCTGGCTGCCCTGCTCAGTACCACCAATAACATCCCGCATCATCTGCCGATAGTGTGTGTGATGCACACCGAGCTGTGTCAATAGCCTGACAATGTAGATGTCCCGTGGGAGATTTCCACTTCACAAAGCTCCCTATTGAAGTTTTAACAGCGTCAGGAAAATGGCTTTTAATTGAGACAGCCTTGATGCTGTGCTCTGTCTGCCTTCCAGTGAGCGCTCATGTTAGTCCTGGGACACAAATGGGATTTACAGATCTGCAATGAATGGTGCGTGCGTAGAATCATGGAATCATAGAATGGTTTGGGTTGGAAGGGACCTTTAAGATCATCTAGTTCCAGTGCCCTGCTATAGGCAGGGACACCTTCCTCTACATGTATCTGTTAGATGTGTCATGTACGTGGCATATGGTATCAACATTCAATTAACAGAGTAGGAGGTCACTTAAAGGGAGTCTGACTTTTGAAGCAGTTCATAAGAGCAGTACTGTTTAATTTGGTTTCAAGCCTTTCTGTAAAATTAAATATTTCTTTAGTAAGATAAATGCTAATAGAAAAAGGAATGTTCTCTAAAACACGGCTTTTACCGTCATCATTTTTTTATCTGCCTTTTTATAGAGAGGACCTCTGTGGGATCAAGTTATCTAAACTGGACATGAATGTATGAATGCAGAAGTGGAATCTGTGAGAGAGCCACTACCAGGAGCAACTCAGTGTAAGAGATCTCAGATGGTTGTTTGAGGAATTTCTGAGGCGAAGACCATGAACATTTGGGCAGCTCCTCGCCCCAGACTGTTCCACTGATGACCACCCATGCCCACATTTGTGTATTGGTTTCCCTGCCCAGTCTTGGAGTGGCAGACTGACAAACCCAAAGCACGTTGTTTCCACCCTGCTCTGCCCCTGGGGCTATTCTCACCCCTGGAAGTGGACTTTGAGATCCTCTGGCCTCGTCCTGATTGTCAAGGTCAGATAAATGTGGAATCCGAATCCTCATGAATATCATTATGCCCTAGAATTTTCCCAAATTCCGAATACTGGGACCTTTTCCAGTCCTTTGCAAGGCTACTCATCTTGAAAAATAAAATAAATTGGTAAATCTCCATTCCAATTCCGGAAGATAGAATCTAGGCAGCTCACAAAAATGTGAAAATATGCAAAGTAAACAGATTGTTTCTGACAGTAACAACCCTGCGATTGCATAAAGCATCATCAAATTGCAACATGCACGTATTAAGCTCTGAGAACAACTGAATTCGCAGTGACACATTCTCTGCTCTTGAATTCATTATCACACATGCTCAGCTTGGAGATTTGCAGTATTGCACCTTGTTCTCAAAGGTGGTCTCCAAAGGAGCTCTCTATTATCAAGGTAATCTCATTTAGGTTCAATTTTCTCAAGTTCTTTGTGAACCGTAGGGAGAATTGTAGCAAGGGTGGGGCAAAAGGGTGCCAAATAGAGGTGTGTTCAAGCCCTTCTTTTGGCGCTGCCACCTGGAAGATACCCACAGCAAATCTGTAAGAGATACTGGAAGAAGCCAGTGAAGGGGTGAAAGGAGGTGTACTGCAGTGCCCTGACACCCTGCCATCAACAGCTGGGCTGATCCACGTGCACTATTCCCTTTGTGATGGATATTTTAGGAGGTAGAAATTCTTAGGGAAAACAAAACAAAACAAAAAACCAAACCAAATCATCTTATTCGTTGCACAAATGGTAATAACGACTTGCCAGAAAACAGTAAAAAGAGAGAAATAAATACTTACAAACATTAAAGCTGGGCTGTCATCCTCCCTAATAAACACCGTAATAAATTTTCATTCAAGTACAAAGAAGTACATATGCTATGACAACGATACAGTCTTGACTCTGGCCATTCTGGTGGGGATTCCTTAAATCAACATGCTAATGGACACTCTTATGGGCATTTTTAATAGTCTAATATATTATCAAGATGTAGAATTTTCAAGTATTTTTAATTGATGTGGCTTCTGTTAGTTCTACCAGACAGTATATTAAAGTATTTTTCCTCTTACTCTAAGAAAATATATACATGCAGACGTGCATTTGGTGCTGGTCAGTAGACACCATTAATGCATATATAAATAATTCTTTATGGTTATCTTTTCCAGAAGTAGTTATTTTTGTTATGTTTAGAATCCAAGAGCTTTCTTGTAATAATATTTATTTAAGGTCAGAATAAAGGTTATGCTGTGATAGAATACATTCTCTATAAAACACACATGCTAAAGCAGCACGCAATTTATTATCTATTTACATTAGTTTCCTTGCTTTTATAGAATTGATATTTGAAGATGAGAAAGTTGATGCTCTATTTATTAAAAATAATTTAAGCTGTTAAAGGGTTTTCATTTTTGTTTGTTTGGCTTCACTCTAATGTGTTTATTTACAGAACTCATTTCTTTAGTTCTCATGGATGCACTAAATTACATCTTCCAACAAGAACATTATTTCATTTCCAGAGAGGCACCATGCCCTCATAACAGGGGCTGCAGCGCAGCCAAAGCCAATAACATCCGCAGACTGATGGATCTCCATGGTGCAAGGTCTTCCCAGGCCCTGCAGAAGGCGTTGGGCAGAGGGCAGTCACCCGGGCACTGCTCCGAGGGGACACTGTGGTGGTGCAGGAAGCAGAGCTGCCAGTGGGGCCAGCAGCGCTGCCTGCCAGCACACGCCTCGCCACACGTTTTGCTCCTTTGCACAATCATATGTATGTGTGTGTATATATATACTATTATGTATATATATACACCTATACACACACCCAGCTCCTGGCTAGCTGTAGCTCAGTGCCACAAAGTGATGCTGAGCACCTCTTCTAGGCATCAGCAATAGGCAGATAAAGAGACCCAGATATATTTTGGTAACGACCAAGGAATACAGTCAGCCTCTTCTCCTTTGCTCCTAATTGTGCATTATAAATCACCAGGGCTGTCTGTCAAGAAAAATGTTTTGCCATAACTGTGCTTGATGTTTGTGTACTGAGATACATTTCCATATGACTGTCTGAGAGGACAGCTCAGATACCCACCGACAAATGAGACTTGCATTTATTGCAGTATTCCAGCTCCTATTAGCATTCTAGAGGCTTTTTGGCAGTGTACTCAGTGTACTCACTGGGTCTGCAGTGAACTGTTTTAGTTCATGATTCAAATGATTATCAGCAATAATAGCATTTCTAAAGCAATAACACTTCAGTAAAAAGACAAGACCTATTCAAAGAGCACAACACACAGTATGGACAATCTTTTGAGACTACTCCTTCTCACATAAATATTTCTTTAATCTTTGGGCCAGCTGTGATCTCATGTTAGCACAGGTCTGCCATAGTGCAGTAAAACTAAATCAGGCATTTATCTCTGTGTAACGCCTTCGTGCAAGCTTTCTTACACTGAATGACTTGCTCTTAGCAAGCAAGCGCCAGCATGTGCAGGAAAAGCTCCCATGCCCACCTGTCTGAGCTGGGCAGGGCCATGTGTCTGGTGCCAAGCAGAGCCCAGCTGCAGGGAGGAGCCTGCAGCCTTGGAGGCAGGTGAGCAGCTGTGCTGGTGGCGGCAGTGGGAGCAGGTGGGGTGGTTACCCAGATCAGGAGCCACATAATAGTCAGGGGCTGGCTTGGTTCAGTGGTCATTTCTCTCTGTATGTGAGGGGTTTGTGCTGTTGTGGTAGTTTCCAGGGTGTTTTTTTTTTTTTTTTTTTTTTTTTTTTTTTTTTTTTGAGGCTTCCAATTTTGTCGTTTGTTTGCAGGTTTGCTGTGGTGCTGATTATAAGGGGTGCTTTAGGATGGACTTAGGGTCAGGGCTCTTCTTGTCCTGTAGGAATTGAAAGGCTGTGTCTGTTATGGGGTTTCTGGAAGAAGGGTGAGAACCTGTGCTTTTTCCCTTGGTAAATGTCTCATTTTGCTTTCTATCACTAACTAGCTTGCCTCCCAGTGTTTCTGTTTTGCTATGTTCAATGTGCTCAGTACTCTCTTCTTCCCACTGTAGAATTAGGGGATGCTCTCAGAGTTTTGCTTGTATGCTAAAGACGTTAGAGTGAGACTCTCTTCAGCTCCGTAAGATAAAAAGAAAGAACTCTACAAAGCAACTGTGTGCAGTAAGACTGACTCAGTGTCAGCCAGCTGTGCTGGCTGGAGGAAAATTCACACTTTTTTGCTGGTTTAAATTCCCTGGCTTCTTTAGGTTCAGCTCTAATTTACCTGGGCAGTGGAAATGCAAGTCAGGGCCTGAACCAGTGATTGAGCACCTGGTTGGAAGGCAGGGCCAACCCAGGGGAGCTCAGGTGCATGCAATGCCCCTGAGTGACCGGAAGGGGTGGAGCCAGGATCCACCCCTTCCCAGACCTCATTTAAGGGTTGGCAGCCCAGGTAAGGGTATCTTGATGGAGATCCCTGCCTACGGGAGGCCTTCCAAAGGTAAGTGGTTTTTCTTCTTTTGCTTCTGTACCCCTTGCTGCTGCATTTGGGTTTATCCTCACTAGCTACAGCCTAGGACTTTGCCAGCCTGTTATTATTTCTGTGCTTTCCATTGCACTGTAGTGTTACAACCTGCAACTATCATAAAACTTTTTCTACTTATCTATTCTTGTATTGAGTTATCTGCAATCTCAGTAGTTGGTTGCTGATGAAACTGTGCTGCTATGGGTAAGGAAAGTTGCTGCTGGTGAAGCTTGATGTGAGTTCATGCAGGAGGTGAAGTCTTCTGATGATGTGGTTTCTTCCTTTGCGCTTTAGGTTTACGCTAAGTTGTTCATGTAGGCACTTGACTGTTAGTTGTTACAATCCACAGAAATCTCTGAGTAGCTGAGGGCTAAGCCTCCTCACTGCGTAACAGAATATTTCAGTCAATTCCTCTAATAGAAAGAGTGAAAGGACTGTGTTGTCTTCTTTTTTTTTTTGCCACTGCTATCATGTGCTGCTGTTACTTTGAAAATTTATTTTTTTTTAATCCTAGGAGATTGCCATGAAGAAGGCAAATGAGAAAGCACTCGTGTCAAGTGACATAAAACTCACGTTTGGCTACCAGGAGAAGTGAGTGTGGAGAGTAACAGAATCTGAGTTCCTCTCCCTTGTTTACTTATATTTTGTACAGTAAAGTATGCAAAAATAAGTCAATACATCTACCATTCCTAAATGCGTAATTAAAGAAAATGGGTCTCACAAAAGCTCTTTTCATTATTTTTCAATGGTAAGAAGCTTATTAACGTTAAAACCAGAAACTGTACCTGAAGTCAAGTTACAACTGCAGTCCTGGAAAGGCATTTGAATGCATCAGTTAAAAAAAAAAAAAAAAAAACAAACTCTGAAAAGAAATCACTTCAAATAGGAGAAAGAGTGCATAAAATAGAGAAGCTAACAGAGGGGAAGATACGCAGGAATTTAAGAGCTGCATAGAAAAAATAAAAATGAACTGAATAAGAAAAGGAAAAAAAACAAACTGAATGACAGTCAAAAAGAAAAGGCCAAATTCACTTAACCACTGCTATAAGTGAGCACTGAAATATAACTTGTTTGCAAGGGTCTGGATTTCTCTTATACCAAACTCAGATCATAGGAAGCCATAGCCTAGTTCTGTTCTTGTTGAAGTGGATGTAAGTTGGGGTTTGGGGAAGCTTTCCAATTCCTCTCTGTGCTACCTTGCTAGTGGGAATGTGTTTGAGGCTTTGGTGCTTTTAACTGCAGATGGAAAGAGCTGCACAATGGGCATCTTGGGCAAAAATTCTCTTGGTATTCATTGAGGATTGTTAGAGTGGAGATAGGGAAACAATGAAGTGATATTCCCAGAACGCCTGGAGAAACTGGATGAGTATTTGACTAGCAATACTGGATGCTGCAAAGCTGTGTACACTTGAGATGCTAAGGGATTAGTGATGGGACTCAAAAGGTTAGATTAATTGTTCAACTTGATGGTGTTGAAAATGTTTTTCCAGCTTAAATGAGTTTATGACTCTGTATTTTAGCCTTTGTGCTCATGTTATGAGCTGTCTTTCTATGAGGAATGCAAAATTAATTAGTTATTGGAAACCAAGTATAAGCTGAAATAAGAATGCTTAATACTGTTATGGAAAACTTCTTTGAGAGGTGAGGAGAGAAATTCAGTGTGGATCTTGAAACATTTTGCTGATTCTTCTAAAGGTTTGGCTCTCCTGGCAGTATTTAGTTCCTTCACCAGTAGGAAGGCAGATTCTAACCTTTGGGGAAAAAAAAGTGAGAGAAGTGTATGCTTTCCATGGTTATTATGAATAATTAATTTAATCATAGAATGGCTTAGTTTGGAAGGGACAGCTGAGATCACCCAATTCTGACTCCCTGCTGTGGTCAGGGCTGTCCTCTACCAGCTCAGGCTGCCCAGGGCCCCATCCAACCTGGACTTGAGCCCCTCCAGGAATGGGGCACCCAAAGCTTCTCTGGGCAGCATGTGCTAGTGTCTAACTACCTTCTGAGTAAAGAGTTCCTTCCTAACATCTGATGAATTGTTTGCCCAGTTTACATCAGCAGAGGATGTGATGCTATTTTGTTTAAGATTGCTGTTTGGTTTTTTGTTTCCTCAAATGAATAATCTCTGAAGGTACTTAAACTCAATCCTATTTCTTTGCATTATTTACAACTCTGGCCTTGGAGATGGGGGTCAGAGGAAACAGGATCAAGTCCTCTGTTAATCTGCAAGTGTGACGGATGGCTTTTAATCATGAGATATCTTAGTTCCCAGTTTTGTTTTTTGTTGAAAACTCTTATCAACAAGAGATACCTTAAGCGTTCTGTTCATATTAATCCTACATCTGCTGAAGTCAGTGTTAGTTGTGTTACTGGTTCCAAAACTTTGATCAGAACCTGTGAGTCATCATCTCCATCTCCTGATAAATTTAGGAAAAGTTGCCTGAAGCCCTTAGATATGCATGCAGAAAAAATTCCCAACACAAAGAATTTGTGTTCTTGATGACCAAGGCAGAAACTAAAAAAGGAATGCAGGGAATTGGATGCCTTTTGTCAGGCAGAACCTGATTTAGAGGGAGGTGCAGCAATATGGATGGAGTCCTGCAGCAAAGTGGCTTGAAAACCTTGCTTCCTCAAATCTCACAGCTGATTGTTGGGTCATACAGCCAGGATGTAACAGCTATGTCCTCAGAGTGGGTCCCACCAGAAACTGAAATTCTGTCCTACAGCTACTATCCATCTGATGTTAGCAACAGTAACTGGCAGCATTGAGCTGAGGTTACTGCTCCAGAACACTTCCAGTTTCAAGTATCTGGGTCAGCAAGTACACTATGGATATATAATCAGGAAAGGGGAATAATTTTCTGTTATCAAATGGGAAACTCAATTTATTCATTGGCAGAATACTTTTTTTAAAGAAAGCAGGGGTTTAGGTATTGAAAACATTCATTTCTACCTTGAGCACCCAGTGAGATGCTGAGAGTAAGTAGCAGAAATTGGTGTGTTTAGCTTTTAGGTGATGGTGGGTACTTTTTGTCATAGAGTGGGAGAGCCTTAGTGATTAAGAACGTGTGACTTGAGTAAAGATTTAAGTGTGCAATTTTCTTTGCAGTGTTACATATAGAAATATTTAAGGTGTGTTTTAAGCAACTGCAGGCCAGTTGTGTATTGTGATTGAGCAGGTTATGGTGAGTTGCAGTGTAGTATGTAGTAGTCATATCAGATTGTTGAATTGATTAGGATAAGAGATGTACGCATTGCACTTTCAAAAATTTTAAAATAGTGTTGTGCAGTAATGAACCAAGTTAGTCTCTTCTATTACCTGCCTTATTAGAGTAATAATGTGCAGATCTTGTTTCACAATACAGTTATAAACATTTTTTACATGTAAATTTGCTGATGTTCTTCAAGTTTGTATTGATTTTTATAAAAAAAAAAGAATTGGTTTATTTGACCTACCTTACTTCGATTTTATTTTTTTTCCCCTCCAGGAAAATCAATATAATAAAATAATTCTTTCCTGCTGTACTCTTCTTCACTAAGCTCTTTTGAGAACAGTCAGAAAATCTTTCCTTCAATTATTTCAGACTTGTTTGTATTAAATCCTTTCAAAGGGACCCATGTAAATGTGCTACTCTAATAAGGACATCTCCCTGTGATAGAAGCTAAATAAAATTTTACATTTAAGGTGAGTAAGAACCAGTTATGGAGAAAATTGTTCAATATATGTTCCACCCTAATTTCTTTTTCCATGCAAAACCTGCTGCAGCTATAAAGTAGGAGAGGAGTTTAACAATACAGTATGCATAATTCATGCTTTTGGCCTTCTGTCTGCCTTTCTTTTTCTGGAATCCTACATATTTAGATTAAGTAAAATTATTCTTGCCTACTATCAATACAGTTTGTTTTCAAGGAATGTAATGCAACATATAACAGATGCAGCTTGGAACAAAACACCATTTTCAGTTCTGTGTGACAGATCCTGACTTAACATTTGTGGAGTTCTGTATGTTAGAATAACTGGGCTTTGAGAAGAGTTTTTCTATATTGTAGTGATTCACTTAATATTCAATAGAGGTTTAGATGGCTTTTCACATAGTTAACAAAACTTTGAAAATAACTATTAGTTTTGATCGGAGTGAAATCTAGCTGCTGCTCATTACTGATTTAAAAACAATCTACTACTTTTATGCTTTAGATGTCATTTCCCTGACCAAAAGCCATTTCCTGTTGCTGGGTGGGAACCTTGCTTTCTCAGCAGAAGAAATGTGGTTTTTGAGATTTCCCCACCAAGTATTTTAAATCTCATAGTCTTTCAAGGCAGTAATTCAAATCAGCGTGCCTTTACTGGGCTATGGAAGTTTAGCAAATTGCGTTTGATTTGCTTAACAGTGGCAAAACTTAACACTGTGAAATGTCAGCAAGATAACGTTTTCCGGCTTTCAGTAGTTTAGTCATAACTAGCACCAAATGTGTTATGGATTTAGTTTTTTCTGGTAGCCCTGTTCAACTGAAACTCTGTTAGGTGAGATGCTACTGAAGTGAAGTAGTGGGATTCAAATTTGATTGAAAATGTTTGCTGTTGGATTCCTTTATGGATCAGTTTATTTAGGCTGACAAAAGTGATAGTTTCAGTAAGATTGTGAAAAGATCAAGGTGAATAATGGACTCTTGGCTTTTGGAATGCGAGTGCTGGGCCTTCATTTTAAATTGAACTGGGACTAATGTTGTTCAACCTTGTCTATGCCTAGCTGCCTTCTGCTGGAAACAGCTTTGTAAAAGCTCCAAATGAAACCAAAGGTAGCTTTGAAACAGCAGGACTGAAAAGAATTCCCATATAATATTGCTAGTCTGGGTTTATACATCAAAACGTTCTTTCCAGTCAAGAGGCTTGAATATATATCAGTTTCCTTATGCTGGTCTTCCGAGTCCTTATGGTGCTTTTAGGGATCTTTTTTTTTCATCCTTCAGCTGTGTTCTAAACTTCCACTTAGAACAGCAATAACAAGGCTGAACTTCTCATTAAGCTTTTCCATAGTAAAGCTTTAGGAATAACACTGGCTTACTCATGCAACTGAATATTTGAAGTACTGAATTAGAGAATAATTGGGATTCTCCCAGTGGCTTATACTGGGGAGCAAAGTATATGTTTGAGCACCACAGCTGGAGCTGAGTTGGTCTACAGATGCATCTGCAAGGTGTTCTTCCAAATACTTTCCCAAATGTTTCATTGTTCCCATTCTGCTTCAGTTTATGCTTACAGAAAGAAAATGAAAATATAAATCTTCCTGTACTTGTAAAATAAAGCAAAAATTCTCCTTCCTTGCAATACTGTAGCTGCTGGTGTTTCACGTGTTGCAAGCTAGGGCTGGAAAACGGCTGGGAGGAGACTTTCCACTCTTAAAAATGTGAAATTTGCCTTTATCTCTCTGAAAATACTTACCGAAAGACAGGAATTGGTCCCTAATGGTTAATTCACTGTCACAGACAACATCAGCCCATCCTTCCTGAACTACTTTTATTTACCCATACTATTACTTGAAAAGAATAATACTGTGAGTGCAACTTCCCCAGTGGTATCCTACTTACAAATACAGACTTTGGATCTATATTTATCAGAAATCCCAGAGTGCAAGTTCTCTTGGTTTTGTCTGCAGTTACTTATTTGTCTTAGGAAGTGAAATAATCTAGCACTGCATCAATTGGTTTTGGTATTGCAATGATGCATTTTGTTTGCAACATCCAAATTCCTTGGAAGACCCTCTACTAAGTAGCCGTTCTCTATTGGGGTCAGGATTGCTTTTGTAGAAACTCTTTTACTGGCTTGTGTATGCCAATGCATCATAATTGACACTGTGCCATATGGCATCTTTGACAGTCATAAGTGCCCATCTCTGTACGTAAGGCTCCGTTCCCAGCTGTATTGCTCTTTCGAGGAGAGCTTTTGTGGCTGTGTCAGGCTCCCCCAGTTTCTTCTGTGCCCTGAACTCCTGTGCTGGGCAGCAGCTCTCCTACCCATACATGTTCTCTTGAGCTTTCCTCCTCTGATAAAGTTTTTTTTGCTTCCAAGGTAGAAATCCTTTAGGTGTGAAGAAGCTTAGTATTTGAAAGGTACAGTTCATAATGCTCTTCTCAAAGGTATTGCCTGTTGTCATAGACTTCTGAAGTAAATAGAGTAGCACTGAAAAAGGGCAAAATATGAAATACAATTAAATTCATGGTGAGCACAAATAGCGAAGCTTCTAATCAGTATAATTTCTGTCTGCCATCGTAATGCAAATGGTAAATCCTTAGTGTTTCCCATGAATTTGTATGTTCAAATATATCTTCATGGTTATTTTAGTCTTTCCCCTTCAGTACTGTACAGTGTTATTCCTCTGATTGCTCAAGTGAGGTTTAAGAAGAGGGAAAAATTGCTAGTTTTGATTGGGAGCAATTACAGACTGTAAATGACATAAAAAATTCATCTGAACCAAGATGATTTCCTGGGAGAAAGACTTGTTCTTTGCAGCCTTAGGGGCAGAGTTGGGGCAGTGCATTTGTGCACAGCAGTTCCAAAGCAACAGAGGTTGGTGTTTGCATCTGTAGCTGTGAGTACCTTGGAAAGTTTCTATTGAACAGTCCCAAACCTCCCATTTGAATGGGTCAGCAATGCAGAAAGAAAGCATCAACAATAGTATAACCAAAACAAATATGTTTACTTAAAAAGTAAAAACATTGGAAGGGGAACATTCCTTGCTCTGGAACATCTTGAGTGGTTCCATAAATCACTTAACAGTGACACTGGGATCTGCCTTTAGCAACTGATAACAATTTGATGCAGCCGAACACATCTTGTGTTAAGGGGTGACTTGTCCGTCAGAGAGGAGTATTCCAGGTCATGGCTAAAGATTTTGCATGGGGTCCTCCATGTGCTCACTGTGATGTGGGACTAAGGGCAGTGTCCAGTTCTGGGGTGGGAGGAGCGCTGTGTCTGGCTGCTGGACCCACTGCAGATGGAGTCAGCAAAGATGCAGTCAATTCTGGAGTTAGTCTGAATCTTGGTGTTGAAGGTGTTTTTTCTGTTGTACATTTTGCAAAGACTTTTCTCCTCTTATTTTTATTCTGCAATTCTGGAGTTCAGCAGTCTATCTTTGCATGGAAATCACTGTCATAATTTATGCCATGTGCTTGCTGAATTTAGTACTTTGTAAAGGCAATAATCCTAAGTATGAATAAAAATTCAACACTGCAGGCAGTAATAGAAGCAATTCTTATATTCCTAATATACTGTAGCATTTTTAAAGGTTTAAAAAAAAAATTGTTTTCAGTTTGCCTTTAAATCGTTTCTGAATGATAGTCTTCTTCAGCTGATTGCTTCCTTGACATCCAAATGACATCCTGTGTTGCACATTCATAATTTAGGGTATGAAATGTGTTGCGAAGGGAAGAATGGAAATTGAGTTTGAAGTTAAATATACTGCTCTTACGGTAAATTAGCAAGAAATAATGCATACAATCGAAGTCTTTATGTTTACTTAGCACATACACAGGGTAGGAATGGATATATTATATCATGATGTATATGTTCTCATACATAAAATGGGAAGTGTAAATATTTGCTGCTTCATATGTAGAGCACCTATTCTAAGTCAGTGGGAATGCTGTGTTTAAATATTCAATTTAACTTCCAAGACCAAACCCATCTTGTTTTTTTTCTGGAGGTAATGGAGCTGGCTGCTGCTGAGTTTGAAGTTCTTCACATTTAAGCCTGTCATCTGTACTTATGTAAAACTCTTTTTGCAAGGTTTCTTCTTGGCTTAGCCCTGGTGACTAGTGGTGTATTTAAAATGCAACTTATTTATGCTAGAAATTCTGTTGGCATGGATGGAATTAAAGGAGGGCATATATTATTTGATTCTTTTTTTTACAGAAAGTACTGTACTACTGCAAACTATTTGGGGAGGGGGGTTGGGGTGGGGAAGTAGCACTGTGGAACAGTATAAGTTTTTGCAAAAACTGGTAGAAGTTTGTAAATACACTGTGTTATTCCCCATTGTATCTCCTAGATGTCAGCTGGGCTTCTGAAATCAGTGTCATTCAATGAAGCTTACTGGATTACGAATGTCTAGGAGTAGCTCAGCTTGTGCAAACTGTTAGGTGGTGGCTTTGGTGATTTCAGGAGATGAAACATGTCGCTGCCTTGCTTCTGCGGGGGAGAGCAATCCCGTTCCCTTACCTTTCATAACTGCCTGTTGGTACCGGCACTGCTGACCTGACAGCAGCTCCAGCAGCACTGAGCCACCTCCCTGTGAAGATGTCAAGGTGGTGGGAGGTAGAAGGGGAGTCACAGGAGCTGGGGTGGGGGGAGAGGGTGTGAGGGAGCAGAAGGGAAGAGACTGTTCACTCCCTGCTTCTTGTGCCAAAGAGCTCTCGGGTCCACTCACCAGCCTTGGGTACCACAGTGCCTGGGACATCTCATGGCATCTGAAGAACTGGTTCAAATGCCTGCTCCTTTCATTCACCTTCTGCTCCCTATCACCATCACTTGTGAGATTTGGCATTCAGATTTGCAGATCTTGGTAAAGTTATGAGTTCATGTGTTTTAATGCTTCTATATGAAAAATGATGGGACTTCCTTTCTGTATCCATTATTATCTATGGAGTTCTTCTATTTAATCCTTGTCTATTCAGTTGTTTTCTCTTCCTGCATATGAAGGCTTGAAAATGGCTGTTACAACAGGACCATACTTTTTCTGATTCAATGGTTCAGGCACAGATTCTGTTAGGGATCTGCTCACTCCAGGAGTAGTAAAGAGCAAAAATCTTTTCTTGGATGTGTTTGTTTATATTGAGATCTACCTTGTCTTTTTTGCCTACAGTCTTTTGTCTGGAGTTATTAATTATAGTCAGGGAAACATTTTAAATGATTAATTGACTACTGTTTAAAACAATAAGGCTGCTTAATAAGCAAAACACAGTGCAGTCTTCTGCATTGTCTATTTTTGTGAGATCTTTGGTAACAAAGCTCTTATGCGCACTAGCAATTTTGGCACTATAAAATGAGGGGAAATGTTTATTGTAGCTGTATATTCTTTGGACTAATACACTGAGTGTTTTCAAGAGGCCTTCACCCGAATCTTGACATGTTTCTTGATTGAACTCTTGATGAAGCCTAAAATTATTGGCCTTTAAAAAAGGGGAGGGTGAAAAACAACATGTCAAGGCTTGGGTTAGTAGAGTTGGGAGAAGGAGGTGAACTGTATCTTTGAAAGAGCAGGCTTCATAAAACCCTAGAGAGGAATGGCAACATTCAAATAAGAGAAGGATGTGATGGTGCTAATCGTATTCTTAATTTCTCCATGAGACAGAGTTCAAGCTTATGAATTTATGCAAAACATCCATTGTCTGCCTCCAAGTTATGGTGTGCTTCCATTACTTTTTGAAAGTTGTTGCTTTCCACTCACTGTATAAGACTAGTCATGTGCTTATAGGAAGTTATACACATCTTTGACCTCTCATATGTCTAAATATACCATCAAGATACTGTCAAGTTTCTCAAGGATAAAGTTGAATGGCCTGTGGGTAATGCTGGCTTAAGTTGAAGCCTGACCAGATAGATGGCTCAAGTCATCGTATTGGCATCTCCATGCTACAGACTCCTCCTCTACCACTTCCTTTCTGCCCATGTGCTTTCTCCACATCATGAACCAGCAGGAAAAATATTTTTGCTAGCTGAGAGGAGATCTGAGTTGTCTGAGGGATTATGATCTCCCACACTCTTGCTAAAATTAAATACCTTAAATAGTAATGAATTACTTCTCATTAAAGTATTTAGTCCTTTTTTTGATGGTTTTCTTTCACTTTATGTGCATTCTGAACAATTTATCTCACCTTCTTTCCACTATTTACATGTGATCTCTCTTAACTGGGGTGCTAATGTATTAAATATGATATTGCAATGATACTTGAAATCAGGCAAATGAATTGTGTCCTCTCAAATTCAAACAATTCAACTCCTTGTGATGACGTTGTTTCAATTAAAAAAAGCCTTGATGACATGCCCATTCCTCTGTCATTTTGACCCATCTTTCATCACTGTTTTTCTTATTTTGGAAGAGTGCAAGATAGAAGTGTTTGTAGCCAGTGAGAAGGATGAAGTTTTTGTACTGATGGAGACATTTGTGCATTACACAATTAATGGCAGGCATAGTGACACCTGTTCTGATATTTGTTTGCAAGCTTGTGTGTCATTTCTTTTAATAGTGTTCTTCATAATATTGGAGATGAAGGCACTGAACATCTCTCCCAGGAAGATGACAGGGACACTGTTCATTTTCTTGAGTACTTCTTTGTAGCTTCTCAGTGTTTTCTCTTGCTGCTTTGCAATCGCAAAACAAGCCTGATTACATGATTGAGAAGTATATTTAGAGACTAAAAGAATCAAAGTTCATCTGCTTTCATGGCCTCTGGTAAAGAAGAGACTCCTTTGGAAGCCCTATGAGTGAAATTATCACTATAATAAACCCAGACTTTTGTCATGGACTTGACAGGAACAATGGCATCTTCAGGTCCCTAACCATAACCCAGAGAATGCACATTAAATATAACAAGGAAGAATACCCAGAAGTGTACTGTTTTAAGAATATTGTAGCCACTTATTTTGAATATCAGCAAGAAGAAAAAACTGGTCAAATGAGGCTTAGCAATCCTTTACTAGACCAGTTTAATTCTATAAGTTGACTGGGAATTTGTGAGAGTACAACAACCAGCATTTAAATTCTCCTTCCCCTTGAAGAAGAAAACTTCATCATATAATGAAAGAAAACAATGAATTCTGTCACTAGGCAGTAACTTCTTCATGCTAGGACTGTCCTTGGAACCCTTCATCTGGTTCCTGAAAGTAATCAAGATGTTGGGAACAGCAGAAGTATCTTTCCAGCTGTGCTTTTAGATCTCTCTCTGTAAATTTTCAGGTAATCCCTAATATATTGCAGATGGTGCTGCTTATCAATAAGATTGACTTAAACATCTTAAATCAAGCCCTCAATTAGACTAAAATTGGCATTGCTAATATATGTTAGTAATAGGGTGGAAACCTCATTTTGTGAAACAGTAATGATTTGTACTTGTTTGCAAATTAAACTTTAACGTTGTAATTGGCCTACTAATGTACAGTTGTTAATGCCTGAAGCAAGTTAAGTTGATCTATTGATAGGCAATTAAACTCTCAGAAGTAAATTGTGAAAATAAATCAGTTTTGTGAAGTGTGTAGGTTTTTTGTTGTTTTTAAGTTAAAGCCAAGGGTTTGGTTGTGAGAAATGGTCTGAGAGCGTATCACTTACAGTGCTTTCTAGCTGTAATGTAGAGGATAGTGGTGTTAAGACTTTTGCTGAGCATAGCAAAAAGATGACCCGCCTAGGATTTTCTTTAAAGATCTGTGCATTGAGGGAAAACACAAACACAGCATCTATTATAACATTTAAGAATGGTGAATGCCACCAGCATTTTTGGGAAGAGGATTAAATGTACTAAATGATGATACCTTCAAGTGTAAAAAGTATGCAAGTAGGCCCCTTCAGTTAGGTGTGTGACAAAAGTTGTCACTACTCTTGGCATCCAGTGTCGTTGCGTTCCGAAGTATATGTCAGATGACAGGAAGGGCTTCAATCCAGAAAGCGATTGTGTTGTTGTTAACATGCAAGCCATGATAAGGTATCCTCAGGTTCAAACAAGAAAATTCTTTTCATCCAGCAAGGCAGTTGCCACCAGTGGAAGCTAAGAGCTGAGCACTGAGCCACGTGGACGGATCCAGTGAGAGAAAAGCTGTGGGAAGTCCAACAAAAACTGCAGTCATCTTTATAATGTTATCATTTTCCTTTCGTATGCATCCATGAAATAAACACCCATTCAGACCAGTATTGTGAACACCACAGAAACATTAAAGAATGTTTTTTGATTGTTTTAGGAATGTTTGAAATGAGTGCAAATGACAATATTCCACCATTACAATGTATGAAAGTTTTCATACTTAACAAAATAATGCCCAGAAAAATGAGGAGTCCTGATATGAGTTGCTTTCAGTTTTAAATGTGTGGAGTTTTAAAAGTAGGAGTAGTTTATTGAAAATGTAATTATATAGTTAAATGTATTAGTTGACAATGCCATGTTTACTGTTAAATTAAAAATATTAATTTTCACTTTCTACTGACTTAACGTTCTCACATAAGTGGAAGGAACTTCCATTGCAAACCCCTACCATAATTAATTTTATTGACAACCTTCTCCATCTACAGTTACTTACCTCAATTATAGTAACTTCTGTGCTCCATGTTCAAGTTGTGCCTTAAATGAAACATGTCAAAAGATGTAATGAATTAATGCCAGCTTTTTGAATTTCTGTATCCTGTCATAGCTAACCAGGTGATGTATCTGGGTAGGGATGCTCACTTGGGAGATGAGTTATGATTTTATTGAAACAAATAGGATTTCCTTTTACAATGCAAGTTGTCCCTGAATGCCAGCAAAAATCTTCCAAATCTTCTTCCCAACCCTGCAGGTAAATTACTAGGGAGGTAAAAAATTTTAAGAAATGCTGTTCATTCCTAATAAGTTACAAAATGTGCAACAGATCTAGCAGAACAGGAATGGTTAGGAAATAAAGGTCACACAGAGTGTGAAACGCACTCTGGTAGACAGAACGATGAGATGGAGGAGGATGCTAAGATTATCTGGAGCGTATACTGAAGTCCTTCCATGAGTGCATGCAGATAAAGGGACAAAAGAAAGCAAGTATCATGAAAGGCACTTTCAGGATTTGTTTGTGGTCCAACTGGAATTCTGGGGAATACTGTGAAAGCACAGTTTCTGTTCTGTGCTGGCCACTTGCTCTATTTCTCATCTGACTCTTATTTTACAGACAACAGGTTTGTGGCTGATCACTCAATTTCTGGTCACAGTACTGATTTCAGGAAGTTGCACTGAGGTGATAAAATTGTCATACTGATACATTCTGATACAAGAATGTATGAACATTGTGGCCTTCCAGTACTTGAAGGGAGCATATAAACAGGAGGGGGGGATGACTGTTCACATGGGTGGATAGTGATAGAACAAGGGGGAGTGGTTTTAAACTAAGACAGGAAGTTTAGGTTAGATATTAGGAGGAAATTTTTCACACAGAGGGTGCTGATGAGCTGGAACAGGTTGCCCAAGGAGGTTATGGATGCTCCATCCCTGGAGGCGTTCAAGGCCAGGCTGGATGTGGCTCTGGGCAGCCTGGTCTAGTGGTTAGTGATAGAGAGGTCCTTTTCAACCCAGGTGATTCTATGATAAGGCCAACTGTCATTATGGCCGGACCAGAGGCATTACATCCACTCATCTGCATCTAACAATAGTCTTTACAGTTACAGAGCTACTAAAAAAAAAAAACCTGAAGCAACAAATCCTACTTAAAAGTGGATAGAAGACCCCTTGTCATAAAGCCTATAAATTACTGTTTTATTTTTCTCAAATTATTTTGTAAATTTTGCTGAAGTACTGTTAATGTATGCTCAAATAGAAAGGAAAAAAATACAAATTTCCCTTATAGCTTCATCAGAGCCTTGCCTCTGCTGGTGATAGTGATTCCATTCCAAAAGGATTTTGGTTTTGGAATAAAACTTTCCTACATATAGAAAATAGTGGCGCTTTACATAAGTACACCAAGAACATCTTGAATCTATGGCCTTGTATGGTTCCTTTTCCTACTGTGCTGTCTTTGCAGTCCGTGACCTAACTGGAATGGTGCAATTCTGCTTTGAAATAAGGGGCAGGCTGTAACAACAACGAACAGCCAAGATGCTGGCTGTAACAACTCCAGCTAGACAAAAACAACTTCAATGAAGACAAATCAGGCAGAAATAAATTTCTTGTGAGTCCTTCAGAAATTTGCAAAGAATCTTACTGGTGCACCTCTGAAAGTTAAAATGCTAATGCATATAGTATTTTTCTTTATCAGCTTTGAGGCATGTAAATAATGGTGGAAAAGTGATATAAATGCTTGGAGTGGGATCTGGCGTATGCTAATTACACTGTGTTTTTATTTCCCCCAGAATTCTCTTATTCAAATTCTATGGGACTTAAAAGCATGAGGGAAGATTCGCGTGTTTAAAAGTAGAGCTTATTCTGTAAATGTAATGGCACTTCAAGTAAGCATGTTGGAGAAAGGTGGTGGGACCAGAGGGAGGGGAGGAGCGAGCAGCAGGCTGCAGGTATTTGAAATGGTAGCTCAGAGGATTTCCAAATGTAAATGCTATGATCCTGTTGGATGACTCACAGCAAACTGTAATAGAAGTGGAGGTGAATGGCTAGAGCTGATGGAATAGTAATGCTCATTTAAACAGAAGCATTTTGGAAATGGAGTAGAGCTGTGGGGGGAAAAAAAAATCAGGGAAAATAAGAGTTAAGGGATACACATGTCTCAAGCAGCTCAGTGTGTGTTAAATGTGTGTTCTAGAGACAGCAGGTCACCAGTGTCAAATGCTGAAAGACATTAGACAAAAGATATGATGGAGGTGCTTGGATGGAGAAAAGTAGAATACAGTATTTGAAGTAATGAGATAGAGGTGTCAAACATGGTCATTGTTAGATCCTTTAGGCTAGTGAGTCTAGCCTGGAAGTTCTCCTTTGGAGCTGCTGTTCTCCAATCTGATGATAAAATTTTCCAAGATTGTACAAACCTTACCATTGCCCTAAGCTCACTCATGAGAAGGGAACTAACAAAAACTGAGTAACTTCCGTTCAATAATTAGGTGAAATGAGTAGAAAGATGCTCTGGGCAACCTGCAAGAGGGTACCAAATGTGCTCAGATTCAGATAGCAAGCTTTAATTTGCAGTAGGGGAACAGAAGATGTAAAAGCCAAATTATGCTTTCTAAAGTTAACTTACTGGCATATAAATGCTTTTGCAAGAGTATGACTCAAACTTTCCTATTGTGGCTGGATACACTGCAAGCCAAGAAGACCAAATCTTCTGAACTTTAATTTTTAGAAATGAAAGGGACAGGGCATAGGAAATTACCATCTGTAGCCTTGGCTTACTTGCACCTTTTAAAGGCAATTTATCTTCTAGTTGTTAATAGTTTCTCCCTGGAGATGATATTGTTGCTCCTGTATGTCTCTGGGTTTCCCCCTGAAACCGTATTGCTTGCAAATGTTTCCGCCAGTTTGTAGTAACCTCTATCATGTCCTCACTCTCAGTGCAGTTCTTGGTACTGCTCTCCAACCTTTTGTCTCTCTTGGCACTTGTGGTGCTTCAGCTCCCCTGTGGCCTTGCTGTGTGCCTGTCTGTATGCCTGCAGGTGCCTCCTTGTCTCCTGCTTTTATGGCCTTTTCTTGTCTATCTCCTGAAAGCCAGTCAGTGTGTGTGCACAAATGTAATTCCTACGAAGTATTGCTTTCCAGTTCAGATTTATTTATGAATTTGCCCAAAGTGGGTTTTTATAGGTACTCTCTGTTTAATCTTTCATGCAGTTGGTGACTGCTGCTATTTTGGTGTAGAGCCACAGGAGTAAATGAGGCCTTGAGTGAATAACTCACCCTCAACAGAGCAGCCCTGGTGTACTTCATCCACCAAAAATTCATACAACTGGAAAGGCAGCATCATGGCAACCAGCAGAACAGCTGAGCCAGCTCAGGGCTTCTGTAGCCATCTCCCATGCGTCCTAATCTGTCTCTTTTTTTCCCAAGAGCATTTGCCTTGTTTTTTTTTTTTTTTTTTAAAAAAAAAAAAGACTTAAATGACATCAGTGTCTACAGAAAATATCACTTCAGGATCAAGATATAAGTTTCTGATCTATCATCACCCAGTGTCAAATGGTGAATTCTTTATGGGCTTCTATTTATTTATTTTTTTTCCTGTCTACCTATGTAAACTACTCTACTGTTAAACTTCAGTTTGGGCTTCATGGGTCTGATGCGGAAGGCCAGAGCAGGGCTCTGCCCAGACCCACTGAGTGCTGGGGATGCATGGAGCCGCAAGTGGAATGGAAGCATCTTAGTCACTAGCTTAAACTTACCTTTGAGTGTCAGGTGGAGAGCTCCCACCCTGCTCCATGTGGTTAAGGCTGCAGTTAAGGCTGTGGGCAGACGGGCACACTCGGAGCACTGCATACCAACATCACTGCCATTAAGGGTGTCTTCTGGAGGTTTTGGAGCAAAGTGCCCATGAGAGGCAGAAAGAAAGGATTTGGGCAGATTTCTCTGAATCTTGTTGGAGACAGGTGAGGAAAAGGGATTCAGATGCATTCCTGGAATGGGAGAGAGAAACAGTGGAAGAAGTGAGAAACACCTTCAAGGGGCTGGATGTGAAGAGGCTGTTCCAACAGGGAGGAGGCCTGAAGAGGAGTGGAGTAGATACCTCTGCTCAGAGGACTCTCACTTGCAGAACCTGGGGAAAATGAAACAAAATGCAGCCACCTTAGGTGATGGCCAAAACCATAAATCATTCTTTAGAGACTTCTATACAAAAAAATTTTAATCTCAGTTTCTGAGGAATACAGGACACAGACGAGATCTGCGTGAGTTTAAGAGTTGAGGAAGAGATTGACAGCAGTTTTGACATGCTTTCCTGACTGACCATTACCATTCTAAAATGCTCCAGGCTGGGTCTATTCATTTTGCATGATTTTTCATGTATTGTGAGCTGCTGTCTTAATTTCCCATGTCTTCTGGGCAAAATGCGTAATTGTCATTTGTTCCATGTGGAGAAATACCTCTTGGCTGCTAAAGGCATATGCTGGTTCCTCTCCTGAGAAGATACCATCTCTGAAGGGGGGAAAAATATAATTGAAAGGGAAGATAAAACTTTAACAGTTTAAAATATGCTTCATGTCCTTAAATAACCCTCTCCCAATCAAAAATGTAACAAAAAAGCCTGAAATCTGTTCCCCATTTCTTCTTTTTTTTTTTCTTGAGAGAGAGTGAGGAAAGGGAGGAGGAATAAATACTGCCAGGAAAAAAATTGCAGATACATATTTGGCAAAGAAGTCCTTTTTTCCTCCTGCGTCTCATGAAGTATGAATAAAAACAACACTCACAGCCAACCTCTGTTCCGTGTTATCATTTCTACTTTTTTCCACTGTGTTCTGTTTTCTTAAGAAAAAAATTCTAATATAAAAATATATTCAAGTGATGTAGCATTTTGGGATTCTGCAAGCTGGACCCATCACCTATGAATTTTTTCTTTAGCTCTAATTTGCAGAGTGGCGGTCTCACTCCACAATGAGGATTAAATGCTCCCCTGTGAGTGCTCCTTAGCCCTTAGGCAGCCATCGCAGTCTCTGATTCCCCTGAGGAGCACAGACAGAAAAAGCAGAAGGACCATCTTTATTAACAATGTAACCTTTCTATACATAATCAGCTAAAAATTGAGATAGGGCACTTGTAGCTGAATGAACTGGAATTGGTGTAAGGGTGATTTGAGCTTCGGTATCACAGTAATATAACATCCTGTATGTAGCTATGAAATTTAACTTTGTCAGTGGTGTATAAATAACTTCTGCAGTTTCCTTTTTAAGCTGTCTGTGCATTTTTCTGGCACTTACTATTAGTGTTGTGTTGCATGTTTCCTCAAGCTTCACACTAAATAGAGAAAGCCAAGCCCCTTTCCCCTTCGAAGAGGTGAAGAGTATGGGTATGTGGGATTAGTGACAACCAAACCTGGCCTCAAGATGCAGAGGATTTTGATCCAGGTTATGAATACTTATTGAACTTGAGAACGTTCAGGTTCTTGAAACAAGTTGTCTCTATCTAAAGGAAGGATTTGATCTCATCTAATATTGAAATCTTGCGCTGGTAGCAGATGCTATGTTGATCCTCATCTAATAGCTCCATTATATATGAAAATATTAGCTTTGGAACCTAGCAAAAAAGGCATTTGTCTGCAATTTTGTTTGTAAAGGATCAGTCCACAGTTAGTACTAGACTTGTAGCTGTTGTCATCCTATGGCTGAACCTGAAAAAAGTGCTTTTTCTCACTTGTTTTCAGCAATGATAATTCCTGCTCTTCTGTGTACCACGACAAGCGCAGAGCACTGCAACTTCAGAGGAATTGTTTGAATAATATAATGGTTCATTTGTTGTCTTATCGATCAGTGATTCATCAGGGAGAGGATAATGTTTTGTTGTCAGGTAGGTGAGATGGCTGCCCACATGAACAATGTGATTTGTGACTAATGCTGGCTATAGACAGTAAAGCAAAGGGGAAAAAAGTTCAGGTTGCTTTTGTCTTGCTGGCTGCTGTACCTGACTAGCATGTGCTGTATGAAGTCATGTTCACTTGCACACATTCATCTTTCTCTGTGGCTACAGTGCTGACCACATAAAGCTTGTCTCATGACACAAGGATTTCTTCTGATCTGGTGGAAACTAGCTTAATCTCTGTTGCTCTGTTACTGCTACCAGCTGTGTTATTGACTAAACTTGATACACATTTTTCTAGCCTAAGTTATCTCCATTTTAATTAAAAATATGGAAACCAGGTTTACTTTACCTCTTACTTGTATCTCCTTTTTCTTCCCTATCTTCTAAGAGTGTAGAATAAAGTTCAGTTCCTTTGGGTCTGCATGTGCTTACATGAGCTCAGAGGGATGAGGACCCTTTGCATGAAAAGAGCAATAAAAAGAGCTTTTTCATGTACTGCCAGTGGATTAAGCCCTGCTTTTCACTTAGCTGCAGAACTCACTACTGCAACAGCCAAAATTTTAGGAAAGCTCTTCTGTGTTCTGGAGACTCCTCCTTGACTGTCACTTTTGGGGCTTGAATGGAATTGGCCATTTTAAGATGCTCGTGGTCCTGGAGGGAAAGAGCCAAGACAGGCCTTGGGATGCAGCTCAACAGCTGCATTAGCGCATCGAGCTCAATTCATGTGAACAATGAAATAATACTTAAAATATTAGTATTGGGAATCTCATAGGAGAAACTACTAATTCTCAGCTACAGTAAACTAAGTTTTTCCTATCCTTAATACTGTGTTGTTACTGATGCTTTAACAAATACCACATCTTTCCATGATTTTTTTTTTCCAGAGACATTTTTCTGTGTTTGAAGATTTGGATTTCAAATAACATTCAAATTGTGATGGTTTCAGAATTCAATAATAGCAGTACATTTTATTTTGCAATATTTTTATTCCTTTATTCTAATAAGTCAAGTGGGGAGGAAAAAAAAAACATTTGTACATACAGATCTGAGTGTACATCATTGTTTCATCTCTGCCAAAAATAAAAACTCACAGGAATGACCTTTTATATCATTTTTTTATAGAATGTATTCTCTAAATGTTTAAGTTAAATTTCAAAAGACTGGCTTTTTATAAAGAGCCTTTTTCCTCCAATTTTCATTTACGAAGCTTTTTCTATGCTTTCAGAATATTGAAATATTCATTCTTAGTCCAAAAAACCTCTGTCCATACATAATTGGGAATAATTTTCATCCATTGTTATTACTCATACGTATGAGAAAATGGGCTTAGTCTGTGACCCTTTCTGCTCTTTGGAAAAAGGCCCCAGAAATTACCAGGTCAGTAAGTTCATCTTCCGAAGTTGCCTTCAAGTGCTGTAGTTTTAAGTGCTTGTTTGAAGGTAAGAACTGTATTCCCTCACTGTGTGAGCAGTATCATACTGTGAGATTTACAAGCAAGCAGCTTAATGCCTTCCCCAGCATTGTCTTCATGGTATTCCACAGACTTTATTTTCCTTCTTCAGTAAATAAGGCTGCAAGTTTCAAATCGGAGTGCTTAAAATTAGGCTGTTAGATATGTAGCTAGGCTTTTAAATATCAGTATCCACATTCCCACAAGTGAAACTGGGTTGATTTTGGAAGCCTACAGAAGAATTAAAAAAAACAAGTTTAAGCAGAGAGCTTTGGCATTTTTTTTTTTACCTCAAATATAAGGTTTTTGTGAAGGTATTTTCTTCTAATCATGGGGAGCAATGTGGTCCTCTTCACACAGCAGCAAACTCCAAACTAAACTGCTTCTGTGCCAAGAATTTGTGTCTATTATGGCCACTGAGCAGAGTTGTCAGATTTACGATCGTCTTTAATTTTTTAACATCTTAGTTATCCCATTCTAGTGTGTCAGAACTGGGTGCACTGCTCTGTGTGTGAAATGAATTCTTTATTCTGTTTAAATTATCTCTGAAGTTTGAGTGATTCAAATACGAAAAAAACAGTGGTCACCCTGTAAAACTGTGTTTCAGCTCTCTCCCAGGGTCACATTGCTTAGATCTGTGGTCAGTCTCTGTGACCTGTCCTTTGTGATGCTCGGAGCTGGTGGATTCCCACAGCCCAGCAGGGCAGTGCTCCTGCAGCCAAGGAGTGGAGACAGCACCCCACAGTCAGCTTCATTCCTCATAGGCCAAAGCTCAACTTAGCTACTGTAAGTCTGCTGAAAGATAGCTGGATTGGATCCAGCCCCATGTGTATGTAACTACCCAAGCTAAGTGGCCCTGTATTACTTCTCCCTGCCAATGTTCTCTCTGAAGGTAAATTTATGACTGTGTTTGTCAGTACTGTGGCTGGGTCAAAATAATAACCTTTCCTCATAAGCAAGCAAAACATTCTTATTTTAAGGAGGGTTTCCAAAAGAATAATGTGGAGAAATCAGCATGGCCCCTGCACTTAGATGTAATTGCAAACAGGTGCCCTTAGTAGTGGGGCACTGCTTCATTTAGCCAGATAAATCCCACATTGCCATGTCGAAGTGAGATTGGCTCAATGCATGCAGGAAAAGATTCTTGCCAGCCTTTTTAATCTCCAGAAAGTTACGAGAGTTCTTAATGTTTATCCCATGTAAACTACTGTTCTTGTTATTCTACAGCCAATTCAGGATGTATGAGTAAAAGTAACTGAACATTTGTAGAGTGTTTTTAGATGAATTTGCTGTACATTAGAAATAATAAATATCTAGTGTTCCTAAGATATTTAATTTATTCCTCTTCATTAACCTGTAAGAAGAGCTGTGCGCCTCCTTTGTGCCCTCACATCACTCCTTCAGCTGCAGAGGAAATGGTGTTGCTGAGATAGAGAATGGCAGTTGCATTCTTGGGCAGCTTCAACAGGCAGTTTTACTTCTGCTGCTTTTGCAGCGGCCATGAGGTAATGGTGAGAGATGAGCCCAGCAGAGCTCTAAACCTGTGTTGCTGAGGTTGGACAGAAATAATTTGGAAACTGGACTGCATCAGTTCCAGCACTCACTGGACCATCCGTTGCAGTACAGGAAGCGAAGGATGATGTCTGCCATGTTACCAGGTCAAATATTCTATTTCAGATCTAGAATTGACATGAGGTTTTCTGTTCCTTTCCTTTAATCTGTTTTTGTCTTGAATATCTCAAAATTAAGGTGCTTCGGGGGAAAAAAAAAGTTAGCTTTTTCTTCTATGGACAGGTATCTGTGGAAGAAAATGTTTGGAGTTCTTTACCTGAAGGAGTTGATAAGCTTAAGGAAGGGGCAACTCAAACATCCTCTATCTAAAATTCCATTAGGGAAATTAAGAAGCCTTAGGATAAGGTGTGGGGAGAAGGTAATTGCACAGAGGGAGCTGCTCAAAAGACATGAGTCAGCTAAGGCTGAGTGGTTCCTGCAGCAGGGGGGTTCACCAGTGGAATTCCATAAGGCTGTGCTGTGCATGAGCATGCTTATAGGTGGGCTTGAAAAGTGGGGAGAGAAGCGAGGTGACTAAGTTTGTTGTTGGTACAAAATTATTCAAGGTAGTGAGGAAGAGAGCAGGCTGTGAAGAATTACCCAAGGATCTGAAGAGACTGTGTGACTGGGCAATAAAATTGTGGATGAAATTCAGTGTAGAGAAATGTGAAGTGATGCATGTGGGGGGAAAAACAATCCTAGCTTCACATTTAAATGATTGGCTCTGAGCTGTCTGATGCCACTCTGGAGCGAGACCTTGGCTTATGATGGATAGTTCCATGAAAACATCAGCCTGTGCTCAACAGCAGGCTAAAAAGCAAATCAAATTTTAGGAATTATGAGGAAAGGACCAGAGAACAAAACAGTTCCAGAGAACAATCGTTATGCCACCATATAAATCTATGATTCACCTGCACCTTGGATATTGCACATAGATGTGACTTGCTTATCTCAATGACACTGCACTAAGGCTGGGAAGATTCAGAAGAAGGAAAAAAAAATGTTAGCAAAGGGCTGAGTGTTTTGGTACTCTTACCTGGGAAAAAGACAGCAGAGGGTGATGTGATAGAGGTCTACGCCATCATGAATGGATGGAGGGGTAGATCCATCACTGACTGTTTCAGCATGAGAGCTATGGGCCATCAAATGAAGCTTGTAGATAACTGGTTCAGAACTGCAGGAAAGGTCATCTTCAAAAGTGAATATTGTTCCTTGACAAAGGTGTGTAGAGGCTTGGATAAACGCTTGTATGAAATGCCTGGTCAAGGATTGCTAGATGTGAAAATGGCAGCAAGTTCAAGAAATCTCCTTTAAAAAGTGCTGGAGAGTTCTAGGTTTCAAATGACACATGTTTGTCCAGTTCTTTCCAGTGTGCCAGCTGCTGGTCTCTGAGGTGGAGAAGTGCATTTGAGCTAAGGGTTGACAGACCAACTATTTAATTCAATCTGTCAAGTGTATGCATGAAGGCAATCCATACATTGAATACCAGAAGGACTGCAGTCTTTTCTTGTCTGTGACTGAACGCAAAGGTAACAGAAAAAGCAGTCTGATTTTTGGTTGCGCAGCAAACCAATTGTTCAAGTCTAACAAACGCTGGTCACGTTAATGCATCAAAAAATGCTTATAGCACAAATTCAAATTTGATTGATGTTGGAATCTCTAAGCATATGTTATATGTTTGTAGAAGAGAGTGTATATCTCATGAATTTGAGCAGAATTCAAGAGCATCAAATAGTTACTAAAATTATGTATGAAGGTATTTACTGGTAGGAGTCAAAGATTTTGGCTGGATCTTCCTCCAAATATATTGAGTTGTAAAACTTGGAAGAATAGTGAATACATTTCTCCTTTCTGTGTTCTAAGCTTTTTCTGAAGTCGGCTCTCTATTTACATTCACTGCTGGTACTGGATATGCGCGTTCTTTTCACCATATATTTATTCAATTAAAGAAATGAAGTATTGTGCAGAAAAATGAATAAATGGTATAAAAATGTGATGGTAGTGGTGGATCAGGTGCTCATTCTCTTACTTGTCTTCCAAGGAGCACAGTGATTTACTTGAGCAGTTGCTGTTTGAGACTGAAGAGAAATTTAATAGTTATGAATGAGGAAAACAAACCAGTATAATGTGTATAGCAAATAAGACAATGCAAATTTTAGGAAGGTACAGAATAAGAAAAAGAGATGTGCACAAGAGTTAAGTGTATATAGCTATTGAAAAAGTAACTGAGGTGAGTAAAGAGTTTCTTTGAATTCTCCTACTAACACATATTTCATGTCTTCTGTTCTCTAAACAAAATAGAATCTATTGAATAAAATAGATGAGTACTGAATTTGCTATTCCTAAACTAGACATGCTTCTATTTATTTACTTCTTTTTATACACTTAGGAGAAAAATCATAATTTACATTCTGGGAGAAATCTGAATGATCTAAAAGGTCTTTTCTGCTTTGTAAAAGCCCATGGAAGTATTTCTAGTAGGGGTAAACAGCAAATTGATAAGCAGAGATGTGAGAATTTCAGGTGTGAGAGGAGGCTGCTGGAGGAATGATGAATGTTGCTGTATGCCCATGGAGCGGGGAGGGATGAGGGGGAGGGTCCTGGCCCAGCAGAGCTGCCCTCATGCTCAGGGGTGAGAACAGGTGAAGGATGGGGCCATGTGATTGTGTATGGGTGTGCCAGCCCAGTGGGGTAGGGGCAGCAAACTGGGGGTGGGGGTCCTACAGCAAAAAGTTCAAGGAGCACTCTGGACCAGTGCTGACACCCTTTCTGCTAGCTTGACTACTGCCTGGAGAGATGTGCAGTGATCCTCTATCCTGCCAGACCTGTGGCATGGGCTTAGTGAGAAGCATCTCCCTGAGACCATGCACAAACTTTACAAAATCCTTTTGTCCCTTAATCTGAAAGTGTGAAGTGCTGTGGTACCTGTTATGTTCTGGAGGTTGTTGATGTCAAAGTTATGAAAGAAAATCATGCTGGTCATCCCAGGTGTGGGGATTGTATGTTAGATGTGCGTGGGGAGGAGAAGGGGCTGAGCCTAAGGCAGAAATGGTATGGATAATTAGTTTTAAAAAACTCTAAAAAATAAACTGCTAGTTGCTTCCATGGAAGGTTCTATCTGTTCTAACAATGCAAGTCGGCATTTGAAGGAAAATATGACTGATTAAATGTTAACCAATACAGTGGATTGTTTAGAGTATAAGTTGATTCAGAAGTCTGTGGAAAGATAGAAATGACTGATTCTGCAGCATCTCTGGGACATATTACCCTCCTTTGCTCTTATGATGAGAATTTATATATTTGTACTAAGGAAGAACTCTTATTGAGTTACTCCTGAACTTCTTTTCCTGATCTTACATCTAGAGAAAGCTTCTAAGAGATCAGAAGGGCATAAGCTTTTCTTTGTGTATCTGTAAATCCATTTTTCCAGCTCTTCTGTACCTGTTCCTTGACAAGAGAGCAGAATCACAGAATCACTAATGTTGGAAAAGACCTCCAAGATCATCCATTCCAACTGTCCACTTGCCACCAATGTTTCCTCACTAAACCATGTCCCTTAGCACAGCATAAACATTTCTTGAACACCTCCAGGGGTGGTGACTCAACCACCTCCCTTGGCAGCCTATTCTAGTGCCTGAACGCTCTTTTGGAGAAGAAATTCTTCCTAATATCCAACCTGCACCTCTCCTGGAGCAACTTGAAGCCATTGCTATTTATGGGGGAGAAGAGGCCTCATCACAGCCTCCTTTTGGAGAGTTGTAGAGGGCAATAAGGTCTCCCCTGAGCCTCCTCTTCTCCAGACTGAACGCTTCCATTTCCTTCAGCCACTCCTCCTAAGACTTGTCTGTCTTCAAAGTAAACTGAAAGGTGTGGAGCTCAGCAAATGGTGGAAAATAAAGAACTAGGAAAGTAAAAGGCCAATCTGAGGTTTCATTCATACATTCTAGGGAACGTTTCTGTAGCAGAGGGAAATATTCTTGCTGAATATTTCTCTTAAAAAGGCAGGAAGATAAAACCTGAAATGCTTGCGGTATATAGATTGCAAGGAAAGTAGGCAGACTATTTTCAGCTCAGTGTTCATTTATCATCTTGTGTCTGTAAGGCTGCATTATGCTGCCAGAAGTATTATGACCTATTTAAATGCTCTCCTAGAGTATTGGCTAATATATATATAGTTCAGTAATATCCTAAAAAGTATGAAGAATGGGCATTTATTTTTAAATATGTTGTTAGCACAATGTAAGGTTCCAATGGCAGCTATTTTGTTCAAGCAGCACATCATCTTTCTTTCTGTAAATGGCGACCCTAGCTCTAGAAAGTATAGGAAGTGGCCTGTTCCAAGACTTCTTTTGTGTTAGTGTGTCTATGAAAACCTTTTAAAAATACTTGTTCTAGCAGTCCCTGACAGCCCATGAATAGGTTGTCCTTCACAAAACAATTTGAAACAGTGGAAAGTATGGGTGTAAAGGAAGTACAAATGCCATTCATAATAAATACTGGTACAGCTTAGTTACTTCTGAAGGAAAAATTCATGCAAAAAGAGAATTATTTTCTCACAGAGAAAGTAGAACTTGAATCTAGCACCAAGTGTTCACTGTGATGGTGGCTGCAGCAGCAGTCAGCCACACGTCTCCATAACTCTTCAAGCAATTGCTAACTTCTTCAAAAACCTGCTAGGCTTTTCCTATGGCCTTGTTTGACCTTGCCACTTTTTTTTTTGTACATGATATAGTAACACTGATAAGGGGGGAAACTAGAAGCTTTTCACCTGTAAGAATTAATTTGTATATTTACCTAGATCTACATGCATTTTATGAGCACTGACTTTCAAGCCAACTTGAACTCCTCGATGCTATACCACATTTTGTATCCTGCAGTTTGTACTGGACGATGAGACTGGGATAATGTATTAATGTGATTGTGTTTTATTGTGCCAGTCAGCCACAATGGCGTGACTACAGCATGGTTTTCTTCTCAGAAAGGTTTAGTGCTTCCAGTGGGTTGTCGGAAGTATTGCAGAATTCTAATATTTTATTGCAAGCTGTAAAACAATAGCTTTGGCTTTGTTGCTTTCCAGTTTGTTGGTCAGGCTGGGATTTTTCTGCAGAGCGTTTATTAAAGATGTTTCAATTAGTTTATGGTGCCCCCTATAATAGGGATAATGGCATATCGGTGGGTGCTTTCATTTGATGTTTCTGTTCTTTGTGGCCTCACCTGTTTGGTCATTTTTTTTGCAGGGCCGGAGAAATTGAATCATTTTTATTTTTACACAGACAAACCTTAAATATTTGGTTTCTTTGAATGCTTAATATCTCGCTGGCTGAGTTGGCACTTCTTTGTGGTCCAGCATTATTTTATCTGAATGCATCTGTCCAGAGGTCTGTCTTTATACGCTCCTTCTATGACAGGTTTTTTGGGCCTGTAAGTTTAAGATGTAGTCACTGAGATACTGAACAACAGTGAGATGGCTTCTGCGGTACTAAGAGTTACAGAGGTAAATGGTCAGAAGGTTATTTTTCCTTTACTATCTTCCTTCTTCCATTAGAAAAAGGTATGTATGTTCACCAGAGGCAACAGTCAGGTTTTGGAATGACTTAGGTTTGCAGTCAGGTGAAGACGTCATTTCAGGGCTCAACACTGATCTGAATACAGGGATTAGTTCAGCCAGAAGCTGGTAGTCATTCCCAGCTGAAGGTCCCTCCCTGCCTTTTGCAGGGCCACATCAACAGAAGTCAGAAGTAAAGATGCTTACTGAGCATTGCTGTCTCTGTGATACTGTTACAGCTGGTAATTTGAATTTGTCACCTAAATCGCTTTGTTACAAATTTAATTTTATACAGGTTTCAAATTTTTCATTCTGAACTTTGGAAACACCACATAGCTCTAAATGGAGTGAAAAGAAAATTACATACTCAAAAGAATAAGTGTATTTCTTTTCTTTTGTCATAATTAAGATAATTAATGTTCAATAATAGTTGTCCTTACAGTCCTCTAGAAGAAAATAGTGATTTATCTCGACTTTGCCTTGTGATGTTTCTCTGCATATCTCAAACAACAGCATTTTAATTTCTTATCTTTTTATTCTACTTGCTGAAAAGGATAAGATAAATGAGTTCTTGACCCCTTCACAAGAACTTCTACATCATGGAGAATGTCCTTTAACCAGTTAAACTTAGTATTTCAGAGCTTTATATCTACCCTTGTAGAAAGATGCCTCCAAATGAAATATAATTTTAGACACTGCTGTATAGACCTGACACTTCGGTTCGATGTGTTTGCTGGTTTGAATAACCTTGTTATGGGTTAGGTGACAGAAATCAGAGCTCAAATCTGTGAAAAGTTAAACTTCACTGCGTTCTTTAGATGATCCTGTTGAGTGATACATGTTGATGTGTTGTGTTGGGTTTTGTTGGGCCATGCTGGTGCTCATGAAACTTATGCTTTCTTTAGAATCGCAAAGCTCAATTTCTACTTCAGCTACTGCCTCAGGAAACAAAACATCCATGGTGATTTTCCAGATCTGTTCTTTGTTGCTGTAGGAATAAAACTAAACTTATGACAGTGACTGCCATAAAGAGTGTGAATGATCCACATGAAAGTAAAATATTATGGATCTTCTTGCTGCTGTTCTGAAGTCCTTTAAATGAAAGCAAATGCATGAAGAATGTCATGTACAGATGAATGCTTTGGGATCTGAAAGAGGAACTGGAAGGGCTGCTAGTAGCACAGCTTCAGTAGTGTGTGCAAAAATGTGTGTGTGTATATATAAAACGAAAGTTCTACTGTTTTCTACCTCTAGGAACTAGAAAATACCTCTTGTTTCTCCTAGTTTATTTCTGGTTTGCTTTCTTCATGCATGAACGATGAACGATGAATAAGGTAATAGGATCTTAGAAAATGGATTCATGAACTGCCAATATTTTCTGAAGTATAAATCCAAGTTTTGGTCTGATCTGTCACTTGTGTATTGCTAAATATTGGTGTAGGAGGCATCTGGGAACTTACTGATGCTGACCTGTTAGGAGAAAGGCTGCGAGGCCCCTGAGTGCATGGAGGGAGCATCCCTGATTAGTAGTCAGGCTGTGAGTGTGACGTATCTGTGCTGCTGTGTAACTTTCCGGATGCTAGACACTTGTGTTTAATGATATTTGCCACTTCAATAGGAGGAAAAATATTGAGATGATGTTAAACTGCTTTTCTCAGTGTGTGCACTGTAGAAAGGGAAATGAAACATTAATTCAGTGGTTTTTTTTGTCTTTTAGGCTCTGGTTTTAACCCGTTAATCTGCTTGTGGGCAAATCTGAGACATCCGTGCCCATCTGGTAGGGGTAAATTCTGCCTCAGTGCTGTGGTGTATCCTCCTGTGACCTGAGATGGCCAACCAAGGGCAGTCCTGGGCAGTCATAGCTCCTCTTTACAGTAGAAAAGCCCTTCCCTAAATTTAGGAAACTCTCCCAATAGTCTAAGACACAAGCTCTGGAACACTGTTGCCTGATTTTAAGTTCTGGGTGTCTCAGGCTCTTTGTCTGAAATATATTACTGTCCATTACCATTGCTACAGCTTGAGGCCTCCGAGAAGAGAGTTTTTTTTCTGAAAGGATACCTTTAACTCCCCCCAAAAGATGCTGTTTTCACATCACTCTTAGCAATGCGTCAGCGTGAAAGGCTTTGGGAAGAGCTCAGTAGCGTGACTGCCACCTACTGCCCGCTGCTCAGCACGCCAACACCGGGCCCGGCAGCGGGACCGAGGATGGTTTGTCAAAGGGAAAAACTATTAATTACACGGGTAGTTTTGATCTAAAAGGAGGATGCAGCTGCACTTGCAAGTTTTGAGTGTTGCTCGTAGGTTGCAATATATAAATTCCCAGCATCAGAGATGCTGCAGTATTTGAGAGGTGTATTTAGCATATGGAGATGGGGAAAAAAAAAAAAAATTTGGAGAAGCTCAGTGTTTGAATTCCAAGCCCCACAAAGTTAAAGAGAAATGCTTGATTTAGAAGCCTCCTGAGCTTTAAAATGGCATGCATGGGTTTTCATTGTATTTGATTATCTAGCAGTTTTCTGGTGGTGGCTGTCAGTTAACTCATTTCACCGAGTGTTAATTCTGGGCTAAGTGGAAATGGAGGAGCTGTCTTCTCAGTGCCCTGCTTCAGCAAAGTTCCCATCCTGCATCGTGCAGACCCGCCCTTGTGGGGACATGGCACTGCACCCCACCCAGCACCTTGTGCAGTATCTGCACAACTCCAAGTCCGAAGACTCAGCATGCTTCAGATCATTTTGATGGCAGCATTTCTGAAACACCATTCTAACAGCTGTAATACAGCCTACAGCCTTGTACCTTTACATTTGGGACTGTCTACAGCTTTTTCAGTCGCTTGGCATCCTGAGGTCTCATGAATAAGCTAATTATAACAGATAATGCCCCCAAAATATTGGGAGCACACACATAGCATGATGAAATGACAAACATGAGGAGAAAACTGTATCACTGTAGAAGTATTTACTGATAGGATTAGGATGAGAGGTAAAATAGAGATTTTGTCACAAGAATTATAGAGTAATCTTTCAGATGTACTCACCATAAAATAAGTGCAGATAGCTTTTTATGTAACAGTCTTTCCGATGGCAAGCCGTTTGTTACCTCTGGGGTTTCACTTACACCGTGCCTTTTTGCACTTTATGTGCTGGCGATGGGAGATGGATTTAATTCCAATGAAAACATTTTGCTCTGTCCAGATGAACCCCGAAGCTCATCCTCCTTCAGCTTGCAGTGCTGATGAAAAGCAAAGAGGCGCTGAGCAACTGCTCATGAAGTTCAATGGGGGCCATGTGGGCTATCCTGGGGAATAGGAAAAGCTATTTAATTCCTCCAAAAAATTAATTGTTAGGGTATCTTTCATGGAGACAAACCAGTAGTGTCTTTGCAGTGCTCATATCATCTAGTTAGGTAACAGAAAAAGTAAGTCCTATGATTTCGGTAACCGATCAAATTATGCAAATAATGAGTAACAAACAGCCACTTGGAGTGAGCTGTTTGGAAATTATTCTCAGCCTAAAATTCCTTCAACCAGATTTTTCACAGAGGAAAATGTCAAATGTCCGACACCTTTGCACTAATTACAATCTATCTGTGGCTTTTCTGGAACCGAAAGTTGCGAATAATGTATCAGTTGAATTTAGCTCAATGAATATCTCAGCCAACTTTACTCATAATTTCAGGGAAGAGTTCTGTAAGCGTTGTTGCTTGTTTGGACACCATCTGAGGATAAATGTTATCTAAAGATTCAGATAAATGCTTTTTGATCTAGTAACATCTATTTTTGAGATAGAAAAAAAAATAAATTGGCAACTTTCTCTTCTGATGTGCTTAGTAAGAAACTTTCACACTTGAAATTTGATTTGGATAATTAAATATGGCTTATAGACAATTAATTGGCTGACTAAACTTTAAAGAAGGTAGTGAGAGATGTACAAAACCAATGGGCACAGCTAGCAGGGTTAAAATATTTCTAAGAAAACAATACACAACTCTTAATAACTCCATAATTTATGTAACACAAGTATACAGCTAAATGGTTAAATGGATTTTGAATTTACCCTGTAACTTTCAAAATCTAAATGCAAACAAACAAAATCTAGCTGATCAGGTGCTGCTGAATAATGGCTGGTAGCACAGAGCTGCTGGTTGTTCTACTGCACCTAAAGCTGTGCGAGACCCCTCACAGCACAGCCCAATGGAAGCATGCAGAGAGCTCACTGCTTAATTTCACGTGACAAAATGATAAGAAAAAGCAGTGTAGATTGTATTAATAAGTTGGGATGGTTATTCAGCAGCATCCATCCACGAGATGATTCAACTGCTGTTTTGGGGCATACTTTATAAGTATATTAAAATAAAAATGCTGTGGTTGACGCATTCCCCGAGACCTGGCGGAGGGATGACTTCTGGAGGGCACTTTGGTGCCTGGCAAACCTGTTCAGTGCATGGTCAGAGGCACTGTCCCTAAGCAAGAGCTTTGTCTGCAGGCAGGCTTGGGTGATCGGGTCCTTTTGTATCATTGTACGAAGTTACCAGCTCAAATTCTGGGCTGGCCGTGTTCCTCAGGAGTGAATTACACGTTTCATTCCAAATCAGTGCCAATGAATCCTTTGAATGTGAATTGTCAAGAGGTAGCATAATGGCAAAACTGACACATACTTGATAGCTGTAACCTTATTTACATTGACAGAACTCATCAGGTTAGAACAGACTATTAGTAACGTGTTAATTGAACTACTAATTGTCATCAGCCACTAATGCTATAGGTTTTATATGGCTTCAGTCAACCAATACATTATTCACAAGAAGCTAGAGGGGAAAAAAAAAATGCTTTTACTTAAAATATTGGTAAAGAAGCGGGATGAATGAAATTAAGCTGACCTTTTGATAGATGTCTGTTTATTGATTTAAATTCACCATTTTGTGAACAATGTCGAAGAGGTCTGTTAGAATAGAAGCATGTATAATAACACAAGCCGAACAATTCTTATTTCTTTGTGTGTCATTACGGAGAGATTGAAGTAAGCTTCACCTAAGTGTAGTGATGCAAAAAAAATAATAGTACCCAGTCTGGATGTGCAAAAGCAGAGGAAAACAAGAGCTTCATATTAAAGTGCCTTCTAGGTAGCTGACATGACGCATCTAGTCAGACGTAAATAATGACAGACGGAAACTATCATGAGGTCTGTGAAGCATCAACATGCTGCCATCATTTTCTTTCTAACCTTGCCTTGCCAGCAGCTCTCAGACTTACAGGCTGAGAGATCATTTAAAAAGCAAATCCTAATGATGCTGCCCACCGTAACAACAGGCAGTGAGATTGGCACCAATTTAGCTGGGTTTGGGAGCAGGGCTGGCAGCCTTGCTGCTCTAGCACCCGCGCTGGACACTGCCCTCCTGCCCCAGCTCCATGCACCCTGGGGAAGGGATGGACCTCTATGGGCACAGCAGAGCTGCTTCCCCTGCAGCCCCCTGACTTTTATTGCGCTGGTTCATTTAGGTGCAGGGTGCCTGGGACGTGCTTTTCTCTGTATGCATTTTTTTTTTTTTTTTTTTTTTGCAATATGTACATGTAGGAAAAGAGAGAGGGAGCAATGTGCCACTGTCCCCACAGCTTCAGCCAAGTGGTATTGTGGTTGGGATAAACACATCTGTATGTGGCTGCCATAATGTGGAGTGGCAGAGCGGTTTTGCAGATGCAACTCAGGGACAAAAAGTGAAAGACAAAAACCTCACCCCAGTTATCTGTCTTGTCCAGCTCGATAGACTCTATTTGTCAGCACTGCCGACAGTAAAACAGTCGCACGTTTCATTTAAGCCGGTGACTTCATTGCAAACCACTGGGAAACAAAGCTGATGCACAATAACATAATGGCACGATCACTTTGCAAATCAGCATGTGGCTTTGCTTGGGTGCTAGCGGGCACAAGGGCTCAGAGAGAGACAGATGACAACGTGGGGGGGAAAAAGCATGTAGCTCAGGCTGCTTGTTTCTGATTGTAAACATTATTCTCATATACAACAATGAATCTCATCCTGTTTGGTAAGCCTGACCCCAGGCTGCATAACTGTATTTCCATTGTTTGTATGTAAATTAAAACACGACCAAAATTCCTCCCCAGCCCTCCCCATCACAAGGCTATTTACGCTTCACAGATCTTTCCAGTACTTTAAGCACAACTAAGCAGCTAGCTCAGGTAAAGGAGACGCTGCCTTTTCAAGGAGGCATTTTAAAAGATTTCCCCACACACACTTCTGAATGCTCCAAATACTAATGCAGAATTCGTGACTCTCAAAGTAAATAGATGGCACTTAATTATGCTGGTGATGGCAGGTACTGTATAGGTTGATTTCCCAAGGCGTAAGTGAAAAATGTACTATTTGGTCTTAAATTTAGACTTAATAAATAGCTAATTTAGGATCTTGTTCTATATGCAAGGATATAATCACAAGGCATTCATTTTTAAGAGGTTTCATTTATTCTTGTGAGCTTAATTATTGCAAGGAAACTGTGAGCAATTTGTTTTTTTACCAGTGTCTGATTTCTGAGAATGGTTATTAAATATTAAATGGATGCATAATTCAGGCAATTAAGAAAGTAATCACACAAAGTAATGTAATGGAAGTTAATTATTACTGCATAAGCAAATAGTTCATTAATGCTAGTAGTTGCTATGGCTGCATTCTTAATACATGCAGAACTGAAGCATGAATCCTCTGTGTATTCAGAGGTACTACGAGTACGGTGCTGCAGGAAGAGTGCTCCTAATGAATGGCGCAGGCAAATAAGGTCATATTGACCTCTGACTTGTCTGAATGCTGTAGGATCATCATTACTTAAGAGAGTTTTATCAAAACCGTGGCTGCTTCAGGCACTTATAATCTCTCCTGTTTGTAATACAGAGCGTGGCTTAAATCAAGGAAGAAGGTGGGGAATTCAGCTTGTTTTAAAAAAGAAAAATCTCCAGTCCTGTGTCCCCTGCTAAAATCCTACCCAGTGGTGCTCCTCTTGTTAAAAGGCTATAAAATCATTATATGTAACTTAAAAGGATTGTACAATTTTTCAGTGCAAAAGCATAATAGCTGACAACCACCTTGTTAGATTTTGTTCTTCAGCTAGAGCAAAATCTGACATTTCCTTGCTAATGTTATTTCCCTAAAGCATAGCACTTCATAAAGACTATTTTAAGTCGAGAGACACTGATGCAGCTATATTCCACCCAGTGGGCTGTGATGCAGTGATATTAACCTTACAGCCACACCATTCAGCCAGGGTTGGGAGGATGTGACTGAGGGATGGAAGGTGTTAAAACAATAACGAGGGTCTTGTTGCAACCTCAGGAGTTGTGAAGGCAGAGCCATCGGTGCTTTCTTTTTGCAGCTTTGGAGATGGGCAGAATGTTGCTTGCCCACTTTTGTTTATACAGTATTATTGTGCTAGGGAAAGGAAAGAGCGAGATGAAGCTGCGCTCATGATAGCAACAGTTACCGTGCTGGGCAGTGGTTGCAGAATATTGCAGTTATCTGCATGCCCACTTCTGCCAGCTGCTGGTTCTCTCTGATCCTGGCTCAAAATACGCCCATGCTGGGCAAAGAGGGTGGATTTTCTTGCTAGCTTTGCACTAGTGCTAAGGAAAAGTGGGATCGGATGAGTTAGCATGGTCTGAGCTGCCTGGGATGTTGTAGCCCCAGAGGTCTGTTTGGCAGGTGGGGACGCTGAGGTTCACAGTTCTTAGTCATGTAGTCCTCATCTCAAAACATCTCACAAAAGGACCATGAGGGCAGGAGCATGTAGGAGCTAGCTGCTGCCAGCTGGGTTCTTACTGATTTTTTCAGGGAAATCTTCAGATGGCAGCTTTATGGTTCCCCATGTATATAGCACTTGATCAGGGCAGGGAATCTAAGGAGGGGAGGGAAAGCACTGTGGTGGCAGCTCAGCGCTGGGTGCTGTGGTCCTCCCAAGGAGCTGGGTCAATCTGCTGGAGTAGTGATATGATAAATCTGGAAATAAAGCACTGTAAGCCCCTGTGACTGGCTAGGGGGAGAAAAAACATTACCCCTTTGGACTGAAAATGCACTCTTGTGCACACATACACAATGACATTTCTTAATTTATTTTTAGGACCACTCGTTCCGTGAAAGTGTTCATTATTTTGAAATTCTAAATGCTATTTCAGAATGAAAACAAATGTTGAAGTATAGGAAACTCCCATGGGACAGAAATTGAGTTTTTTTTACCAGCTCTAATAACCAACAACGCAACAGCATGAGCAGTCAATCAAACAGGAACTGAGCCAGCACAACCCCAGGAAAGTTCCTTTCATCCCTTCTTTATTTGAGAAGCAAACCCTTAGTCTTTTTGCAAGCCCTATTAAACGTCCAGCTTTTGCAGAACGTCTGGGAAGGCTTGAGAGTTAGCTGCACAGGGCTGAGTGTGAGGGAACAAGTCCCAGACGCCCGCAGCCCAACAAACAACACCTTGCTGGGGCCATCTGAAGCTCTCCCTCTCCGTGCAGGAGCGGGGTCCCTCTGTGAGCCTCCAGCAGCGTGTATGGCTTGGAGCCAGCCCTCTGAACTCTGTCTCACGGCATCACCCACACCTATTCTGGAGCTGTGTTGTCACATACTCGACAAAAAGGCTGTCTTGGTGCATAGGCTGCTGGCTGGGGCACGTTTGCAACTGAACTCATTTCAAGGTGAGGCCCAGTGTGGTACTACCACCCAGGGGAAAAAGAGAGCAGTGGTGGCTTTTCGACCAAATGGTCATCCGTAAAGATGCCTTGGTCAGTAATAAGTGTTCCTTCCAGCACGCACTGAGTCTGCCTCTGGGCACTGTTTTGCTACTCCCTTTTTGGTGAGAGTTCTCGATCCAGTACATGCATGTCTGGGGGGCTGCCTTAGGAGCTATGATCACTGTATTGACATTGTTTTAATTGTCACGTGCACTGCTTATCCGTCCTTTGGACAGATGAATGTGTGATCAGTGTACTTGGAGGCTGTGTACACAGGGATATACATGAACTGTTCCTAGTACTGATCTTATTTTGTATCCCCATGACACCACAAAGAAAGCAGATTTCTAGAAATGAACACGTGAAGGGCAAAGATCTGATTAAAAGTATGTTCCTCTGAAATGAGAGAATTCAATATACCTTTAAAACAATTTGTTCTGAACACAAAGTTTACTAACATAATCTTCTCAATGCTATGCACTTAGTGCTCTATATTTTTCTAATCCAGCAGTTGCAACTTACTCCAGACACAAATTTTAAGCCTTATTTGTATTGCAGAAATATCCCTCAAAGCTTTCCTTTAACAGCAATGACAGTACCCACTGTTTTTTTTTTTTTTTTTAAATGAAAACAACTGGTCTTTTTGTGAAGCAAAATCACCATTAGAGCTGCTAGAGCTGATTTTTATTGTAAACCACATTGTAATCCTTCAAAGTTCTGGTTTTAAATGGATAACTGGTGGATGCTTTTTTTCCTCATTTTATGTGGCAAAAATTACAGATTCCCAAATGCAGAAGTAGTTCTTGAACTTTGTGTTCAAAAAATAAATGAAAATTTTGGCCTTCAGTTCTTTAAGATAGAGCTATAAAATTATCTCATTTTACGTTCTTAGATACTCTACTTCCCTCTGTAGAAATATGCTTCAGTCTCTCCGAAAGGTAATTCTGACAGTTGCATGATGGAGAAGGCAGAGTTACTAGAGCGTTTGGAAAGGAGGGGAAAATGCCTAAGTCGTGGCAAAAACTCAGCACTTTAATGTCTGAGATTTTTGATAGCGTACCAACTGGCAGGAAGAATTCATGATCACATCTACTTGGTGCTGTGTATCTTTTTCCAAGCATTCTTGCCAACAGCATGTGAGAAATGGAGAGTGTTTAAACTGTGCGGTGCATGGTGTGGATTTTCTTAATGATTCACTGATGAGGCTCTTCAAGCATGTTTTTTTAACTTTCATTTGAGAGTAATCAGATCAGAAGTAGAAATAGTTGAGACAAGTAAACTTACCTTACCACTGACAACACTAACTAGCCTTGAACAAAATTAGTATGAAATAAGTAAAAAGAAAAAGGAGGTGGAAAACTGATTGAAGAAAATGAGGGTGGCTTCATCGTTAGTGGAGTTGCAGAGAAGTGGCTTGCTGATGAACTTCTCTAACCAGGAATGCATATCTCCTCCTCCTCTTTGTGTCAGCTTACTACTTATTTTAATATTATACATTTAAAAATTGTAATAAATGAAACTCTATGATATTTCTTCCTGGTTAAAACTACAACTTTTGCAATAGATTAATTAGCATAAAAACTCATTTTCAACAGTTGGTTGGCATCAGAAGTGATACTATTTAAACTGTTGCTGCTTCTGTTTTTAAAATGTCTTCACTAAGGCAATAGACCAGCAGGTGAGGCTGGTTTTCTTGATGCTTATTGTGCCTCCTAAAGCCACTCTGGGTGCTGTGTTTGCAAAATGCCCATGTGTTCTTTGTCCTATGCCAATTGTTTAAACAAACAGGTTACTAATCCCATCAAATGCAGTGTAGATTGGGGAACGGGGGATCACAAACACAATTTCTTAGATCTCAAGAAGCTGTTGTAAATGGATGAGGAAATACAAAAACATGATCTGTGAGAATTGATCTGCAGTGAAACTGCGCTGGGAGATACAGTAGGGAAGGGAATGCAAGGTGGTCTGAGCTGAGAAACAGTCTGGCAGAACCAAGATATGGTGAGGGAAAACACTATATACTCTGGAGTCAGAGTTTCTGAAGTAAATTTCCCTTTTTATCAGTGAAGCCAATTTCCTATGAATCAGAAGTCTGGGATGACTTTTAAAATGGTATGGGGAGAACTTCAGAAGATAGTTGAGCATTTAAGAGATGGTAGTGCTTGTGAAAAGTGCCAAACGTTAAGGTGTGCCTTGTCTTCACAGCAGTTAGTTCAGGCATTTTCAGGCTCTAACAAGTTACTACAGAGTGGCTTATTTTGGGTGATTCTTCTATATTTCCTCAATAGTCCTGTTGATTTAACTCGGTATAGTCATACAATAAACATTTCAATAACCAGGTCAACATGCAGTATTCATAAATTCTTGTGGAGCAGCTCTACATCCATCATGCAGTATAGTAAAGGTTGAACACCAGGCTTATCCTATTTTTCATTTTCCTTAAGCATATGCACATACTTTTTCAAATCATACCACACTGTTATTTATAGATTCTGGAAGGCTGTCACGAAATGTGAATAAGAAAGGTGTACATATAATTGTATGGACTCTGTTAACAGATAACAAGGAGAAGTTGAAGATTTCAGTATTTCTTTAAGTTTTGGATCTGGAAAATATTTTCCTTTCTCTCTTTGGTCTTTGGCATGCAAGTGTAAAAGTAACAAATAGCCAGTTGTGGACTGTCTATCTGTATTGGTATCATGACGTTTTCTGTATCTGTTGTCAGTGTGCCTGAATATATTGTATTTGATCTCATTGTGATATGCATTATAAACAAATGCAGGAAATCCTGAAGACCTTCCACCTAAGTCTTAACAGCAAATATCATTAACTTCAAATGGGTCTGGAGTGGCAGGGTTGCACAGAAGCTGAAAAAGTATGTACCTGTGATGGTTCGTTGTCATCTGCTTATTTTGTATATCAGTTTTTTAAATATAGTAATTCTTCATCAAACTATAATTTCATGTTGCTTTGGTGTTATTTTCTTTCCTCTACCTGTTCCATTGTTTTATTTGATGTAATGATGGGCAGAATACTTTGTTTGCTGATGTCAGTCTCTTCTTTATTTTTCATTATTTTATTCAAACATCTTAAGCAGGTCAGTCAACTACTTGCTTTCTTGTTCTATTATCCCTGCTCCCTTGAACCAGATTGTCCTGCTGTTGAGAAAATCTGGTGGCACTCTTGGAGATGGGAGCATACAGGCTGATCTTATGGCTTATGAATGTCCCGATCTCTAGTCAACTCCCAGCTTACTATGAATGGTGCTAGTGGAACACAGCCTTCCGCTTGAACTGGTTGCTGCAGGAGTCTGAACACCCCATGGCCTCGCTGCTGCCATGGAATATCTGTCTTAACGTAACATTTCATCTTGTCAATGGAATTATGATGGGGAGTTTAAGGGAGCAGAAAAGTGGAACTGCACAAAAGTGCAAACAAAAGGTGTAGAAAAGAGCTGAAGATGAGTGAGGTGAACTTGTTCAGTGAGTGGGGTACTCATAGGTTTTTGGTGGGGTTTTAGTGGTGTGTTTGTATTTGTGTAGTGGAAAGAAATCCTTGGCAGTAGAGATTTAGATGCTGTTAAGATTATAAAGCTAATTGAGATCTGAGATTAAGCTTATACTTCAAAATTGGTTAATGAGATAATAGGAGTAGATTTATGCTGAATAGTTATCGGATCACTGCTAATGTCTTTGTTCCAAATACAATCTGAAATACCTTGATAGTTTTCTGTGGAAAAATAAAAGAATGATCAAAATCATTTAGGTGAAATTTCTATTCTAATTGCTCACTGCCCATAATATACTGTGAGTTGTATAATAAATACAGAAAATGAAGGTAGTTCCAATATGGAGAAGCTTAGTCTGAAGAAGTAAAGAATGTAGGGTACTGGTTGAAAACTAAAGCATAGCCTTTTTAATTTTTTTAAATGGTAATTTCATACCCACAAAAGATTCACAACAGGCATCAAATGCTTCGGTATAGCACTGGGAACCACTGTGATTTTCAGGGCAACATGGCTCCTTGTGGGGCCAGATAGCTGCAAAAATCCCCTCAGCTGTGATACTCAGCAGCAACTGTTGATTTCAAGTGGAAAGACTAAAAGAAGCTGTTGACTTGTCAGAGGGAGAAAAGCTCCACCTGCATCACCTGAGTGCACCCTCCTTCAATGGAATGATATTGGTATTTTGCTCTGAGCTGTGTTGGAGTACGATCCATGTTGAACCTATGTAATGCCACATGATTCTTAATTGGTAACCTAATGCTGTCTTGCCAAGGCAGTACGTTAATGTCATAGTTCACTCCCATGCTAATACGTCGTGCTTTAGCGCTGTTTGCCTGAAGTTAAGTGAGAGACAGAACATCTTGAAAATCACTTCTGGACACTTGTATATGCAAGTCAGTTAGTAGTTCTTGGAGTTCAAGAGGTGGTTTTTCTGTTGTGAAGAGTTAGCACTAACATTTTGTAGAAACTGTTTTGTAGATCCTCCCTGAACTCATTAATGAACTCCTAATACTTCATCCTAGTGTTTGCCCCTGAACTGAGATGTGTTGCCGAGGCTTGTTTAGTGAAAGGCTCCTAGGGAAATTCTCAGGAGTATGAGATCTGTGCACACTGACTCCTTCCCTTTGTCTCAGTGAAAATATATAAACCATTTCAATTCTTCTAATGTTAGGATTTGTTACTTAAAAAAATAAAAATAAAAAATAGAGCAGTACAGGATTTATTTCTACTTTACAGACCCAACAGCACAGAGGCCCTGCTTTCTGCAATCACCTGCTTTCCAGAAACAGGTCAGCTTTGTAGATATGGCTCCTAGCAGCCATGAAATTACTCTAGGAATACTGTAATATTTAGCTGGACATTAGCCATGTTATTAATACAATGTAAATAAGTAACTGTTTGAGTCCAAGTTATTTGTCATTAAATGAAAAACTGAAGTTAGTTATGCCTTCAAGTTTGAAGTAGGAAACTAAATATTTTGCAAGTTTAAGAAAAAAATCCTTTTACATAAATTTGAAAAATGTTATTTTTTTTCTTCTGGGGGTATGAGAATTCTTTGTTTTAGGTACTATGGCATTGCTCTGGCTAATATTTAGACCTTGCTAAAATGCATTGAGAAATGCATTGACTGTTAAGAACACCTATGAAGTTTGGATAAACTCTAAAAGTATTGAATACTTATACCTTAAACTTCTACATGCTCTTTTTCTGTGTGTCAGGCTGCATTCTTTCAGCCAGCCTTGCTGGTATGCTGTACAGCACCACAGACTGGCACTTGCCAATTATAGAATGTGAGTAATAAAAGTATGTTTGTAGTTTTTACTTAGTTCATGCTTTCCAGGGCATTCCAGTTTAGTCATTTATCAAATATCATTTGTGAAAATAACTGATTGGTGTATACAGACCTGTGGTTATTTCATCCATGTATTTACGTCCAGTCCAAAGCCTTCAGAAATACTGGTTCTTCTGCATTGAAAGACGATCCTACCTGACCATTATGTAATGTTGTGCATTGGTATTCTTGCTGAGCAGGAGAAAAGAGCAAAAGGACCTTTTCCCTCTTAGAAGGAAGTTCTGAAGTGCTGGCGATGTCCTTGACATCCTTGGTCTCAATCCTGAGATCAGGAAATCAAAGGAAGGTGACTCCTATTGGTTTTGGAGCACCTTGGGTTAGACCCGTTGTGAAGTTCTTGCTAAGAACCCTGTGGTATTCCTACAGTGTTTCCTGCGGCCAGCTCCAGTATGTAAAATAATGTGAAAAGTCCATAACTTGTGTGAAATCTGTTGTGTGTTGCAATTGCTACTTAGGGATAATTATAAATCCCTGCAAAGACAATAAGTGTGAAAGTTTCTGCAGATGCTGTCTGGGACATTCCTGGGCAGGAGAGAGAGAGCTTGGCGCCATTTTTATAGTTATGCCTGTTAAGATTTAATAGATGGAAAGTTTCATTAGTGAACTGTGTTGCAATTAACTTGAAGGAGATTCCAGCCTACTGTATGCAGTCCTTCCTCAGAGAAAGTTGTTTACATTTCCTTTTGGTAATAATTTATTGGCTTTTCAGCACTTGAATGTTAATGAATAGCAAAGACGATGATTTAACAAAAAAACAATAATAACACATAATGTGATTTTCTAATTACTCTAAGAGAGGATTATGTCAGTTGTATAACTTTTTATTTCTCATTGAGTGCGCCAGTTGCTGAAAGACTAGACTGAGTTAACCCAAGGGCAAGGGATAATACAGAAATGCAAATTTAAGGGAATAATTTTCTCCTTGGTAATATTTGTAATAAGGATTAATGGTGTAATAACTTGGGTTTTGTTTGTCTCTTGACCAGTCCTCCCTGAGGCCAGATCTTTCTTGCTTCATACAATATTTTCATCCCAAAATAGATTGTGATTTAGGTCATCTCAGTATTGTGGGTGACCTGCCGCAGGTCAGAGAGCAGCACGCACTTCTTACTAACTGTAGAGCTACTGCAGACTTCTCAGTGTGTTTAGTGAAGGGCAACTCCCCACACTTCTCAGAAAGGAGTAAGTGGTTGCTCAAAGCTGGCTGATGTTCGTAGTGATGGAAGATCATATCCCCTGAAATTTCTCCATCTACATACAAACAGTTCTGCTAAGGCCAGCTTTCCTTTTATGCTGCTCAGAAAACTGCCCTCAGAGACAGTGCCTTCTTGCAGGCAGGGCAGTGAGAAGGCACTGCAGCAGTGGCTGAGATGAGTCTGACTGCTGCCACCTGCAAGCTCTGCCACAGTGCACAGCCTTGCTGCCCACCTGAACTGCAAGGCGGAGTTGGTGAGATGTCTGGATGATGCCTTCTCCCTTTGAGAGGCTCCCAGCAAGTTTCTGCTGACACATCCAGACATGAAGTGAAGGCAGCTCGTTGTCCCATGAGCCCCACTGTTCTGGTGGGAGAACTTCCCCTTTCTTTTTTCCTTCTCTCGTTCTATCACAAAGTACTCTGGAAGGTCTTAGTTTTGTTGGGCAAAGACCAGGAGAAAGTCTGAAAGCTCAAAAAAAGAAACTGCTGCTGTGCTTCACATGTGATTACACTTGTGAAGGCTGTGGGGAAGTTTTGGACGCATACAGATCTCACTGTACTTCTTAACTTGATAAAGGATGAAATGAAGTAATGGATATGCAATTGAGAGTAGGGACAAATTATGCCCCTTCAGACAAACAAGATATATTGCCACGATGCTAGGAGTGGGATATCTGCATACATGCACACATGCCTACACAGACTGCAGCTGTGGTTTGATAATGAGAAAGTCATCAACTTTTTCTTAATTTTAGTTCTTCCCACTTCATTTAATAAGTGCAATCTTAATAATCAACATGAAAATTAGAGTCAGATGAAATAGTGTGAGGAAGGCAGCAGACTTGGGTCAGGGTAAATAGGGCAAAGGACATTTTCCTGAGTGTTGCCCATATGCTGGTGACAGATCTAGAGCTGCTCTGAGTTGAGAGTGATGGTGGTGATCTCACTGCTATGGGTTTAAAGGTGTTTGAGATCCCCCAAGTGGGATCAGCTGGAGCTGTGGTGGTGTGGCTGCAGCTTGGTGGGACAGCAGTACATTAACTCACAGCACAGGACAACCTTCCAGAACCCTTGTCTCTCACCCCTCTACCAAATTATTCTTTGCATTTCAGTACTGTAATCCCCAAAAGAATACTTTCAAACAGCATAAAAGGAATGTCATGCAACCTTTATTAGTTTGTCACTACAGCAGAGACTCCTCCAGCCCTCTTTGATTTAGAGACATAACCTGTGGTTAAAAGCTTTAGGCAAGGCCACACACATGCAGACGGGGACTGGTGATTTGGATAATTAGTAGGAATGGCAGAGCCCTGTCTCTTTGCAAGGAAGTTAGCAATGATAGGCAATTAAAAATGAATTGTAAAAGGTAAAATCTTGTAGATATATGCAACGCAATAGACCAGGTTGAGCAAAGAGACAAAACTACCAAAAAAAAAAGCATAAGTGTCCTAATTTTGAGTGTTTTCAGTGAAAGCATTTCTAAGGATAAAATGGGAAAGACTTCTTGGTGGCTTCTCTGCAAGCAGGAGCAGCTCCCATTGCGTAATGGTGTCCTGATGCTCGTAAGCTCTGCTTTCCTGGAACATTTATAAGGTGTTAGAGGTGTGTGAATGGGATACATTGACAAAAAGTAAAAACAGAATTAACCAGAAAAGAATGATGTGCATTAATATTTTCTCTTATGAGTTTTTCCTACTTGATTTCTTTCTGAATTCTGAAGTGCTTGGCCTTGCCACCAGTGTTCTTTTCTTTGTAGAGGCTTCAGGTTGGCCACAGAATTATTTATGTTTCAAAAAATACGAGCTACATTCCATTTTCTGCATATCTACTCCTCCTCATTTGTCTTGTGAAACTAAATTTCTGACCCGGTTCCTTTTCCTTGGCCATAGTCCAGGATTCTTGTTACTGGGACACACAGTCTACTTGTCTGCTTACCCACAAAGAAATGTTTAGTTGTTGAAAATCATTTGAATTCACAGAAATTTTTTTGAATATGCTTTCTCTTATAAAAGTATGAGAAAAATCTAGGTTTCTTGATTGCAGTTATTTTTAGAATGGATTATTGTTCATAAATTTTTTCTTCCAAAAGTATTCATAAAAAAAAATAATAAAAATCATTATTTACCTTCACTTTTCTTGTGCTTCTGGTTCTAAACTTGAATTTGCTTTCAGCACACACAGAAATAACTTGTGACTGAACATGCAGAAGAGGAAGACAAATAATGAATTAAAAGTTGAAACTAACAGCATACAGGCTATACATGTAATGAGAAGCTTTTATCAAAATAACTCAGTAAACACAGCAATGTTCTGAGGAGACCACCACATGGAATGGAGTTTCTGTCTGGAGTCTTTCAGGAAAGAGCTCAGCGACTCCTACCAGGGTTGACTGACACAACTAACTTTGCTCATGACTTGTGCACAGTGATATTATGGTCACACTGAGTTACTGAGTACAAGGAAGGAATGTCAGGATCTATGGAAGTGAAGCTTGGAAGTGAATGCTTTGAAGCATTTAGGGATGTAATCCTCATTGGTAGGCTCACGAGAGTGCTGAGTATCCCAACCAAATCCACCATGGCTTTGCCTTGGCATGGCAGGAAGGCCCTGCAGTGTAAAGATTTCTGTTTCTTGGGGTGCCTTGGCATTGTCTGGATGCTTGCAGCACTGTACATTTGGGTTCTCATTGTGGTCTGCATATGGTTATTAAAAAAAAAAAAAAGGATGAGCATGGAAGAAAATACACTTAGTGATGAACTTGTCCATCCTTTGTGTATGTTCTTGTATATGCGCACTTTTAGTTTGCGTGAGTGCTGCTCTGAAACTTTGTGTTCTCCCTTGAGAATGATAAAATCTGCAGGGGGATGTGTAGCAATTGTCTATCAAAGAAGTTACTGAGAGGAATAAAAGCAGTTCATTAAGACTGTCATTCCATCTGAACAGGTACCTCCATTCTAATAGTCTGTAAATATTGGTTATTTAGTTATGTTGTCCTGGAAGTAAATCTGTTCTCTCAACAACAGAGGAACACAGCTTAACAAGTTTTATCTCGGGTTTATGTCCAAGAAACAAAAACAGAATTTTCATCAGAGAGTAGATTTCTTAGTCTAGAATAGAGTAGAAAAATATCACCTCATGTGGAAGACAAAGAAACAGCAAGCATTTATGTATCTGCTGCCTCTGAAAATCATAATTGGAGCACTTCTTATTTAAACTGAACAGCTGGTTGTTTAAAGACCTACTGTACTTCAATGAATACTCATTTTTGGAGTTGAAAGCTTTTACAGCTGTTTTATTTTCCCTTTGGCCAGACAGATCTTCAACTTCTTTTGTTTGATGGGTATATTTGGAGGAAATGGGGAGGTCTTGATTGTGCAATGTAACTGCTTTCAGTGTGGTTTGGCAAAATAGCAAACTCAAGTGTTAAGAAGCTTGCATTTTAGTTAGGAAAAAATGCCTATAGCAGCCTTGGTGACCTTGGAAGAAGAAATTACCTTGCTCAGCATAGAAGAACACGGCAGAGAAGCTGTCACTTACATTGTGTTAGAGAAAACATGAAGATAGTTATCATGTATTTCTAATAAATCAGAATGACTTCACCGTATTTTGTGTACTGCATATTTATTATACACCTCTAAATCTTTGGAATGAGCTAGGCTGCAATACATGCTGTCACTGTCTAATCTGTCTATCAGATGATATAATACAGAGGTCCTGACTACTGAGGTTACTGAAGATCCCCAAACATGCCTCACAAAGGAATATTTAACCTCATTCTTCTGGAAAAGTAGATTTTAGATATTTCTGGTATAATTGTATTCTGCTGAAGTAAGTTCTTTCTACAGATTTGGTTTTATATAGTGCTTCATCTCATTTCTGTCCGTGGTTGTGCACTGCTGACTCGATGGTGTCATACAGATATCACGTAGCGCTTTACCAAGCAACTTTAATTTAGTAGCTGGTGGATGTGTATGTTTTGTATTTCAAAATACAACAGAGAATTATTAGAAAATAAAGACTAACTCTTGCCTTTTTAGTATATAGAGGTTCCTAGGTAAGTTTTTTTTAACACTTTTATATAAAAATCTCTAGCACTATGCAATGTTCTTTCCAGTTTTGTCAGAGTTTCATGTCACTTTAAGCACCAATTAGTCAAATACCCTCCTGTGGCCTTTCTTCAATTTTTTTAAAATATTCTGAATAGTCAACTAATGTTAACACAATACCTTTTCTTAGGGAAAGCTGTAAAGCAGAGGTACCGAAGGGTTACTTTTCCTTTCCAAGGATTGTTTGTGTAGTCTGCTTTCTTTGTGTCTTGATGTCACCAGTGGAAGAGTGTACCTCACAGGAATGGCACCATTCAGGTGCAAAGGAAGCATCTTATTTCTGGATGGTGATGTGCAGCTATCAGCATTTGAAACTCTCATCCAAGAGAAAGAAATTATATCAATTCTGAAAGAAGTTGTATTTAGTTTTTATATCTCAGAACTAAAGATGAAAGAGCCTTGAATACAATTAGAATGAAATCTCTTTGGTGACTCTAAACTAATCCTTCTTGGGTATCAATTTGCAAAACAAATGCTCAAAATATTTGCCACTCTGCCCCAGGCCTGCAGCATTGCATGGATGCTCATTTGGATCAAGTTTCATTGGCTTGATTTCTATTTTTGTTCTTTTTTTTTCTCTCTGGAATATTCATTGAAGTGCAATCAGAATAAAATTTCAATCTGCAGCAAGACCATTAAGTAGTGGAGACCATACTTGTCCAACCTGCTAGTTTTATATTTTTCTTGCTCTCTTTTATGTTTTAATAAAGAATGTTAAAGGAATGTTTTAAATGTAGCCCAAGATAATTCCTTTTCAATCATTGTGATCCAGGCAAGCCAGAAGGTTGTGTCCAATCCATGGCGTAGATTAAAAAAGCAAAATATACTCACACAACTAAAATTTTTTTTATTTGGGCTTAAAAACTTCCTCAACAGACTACATCTTTTGCAAGCTCAGAAGAAATACTGTAACTATTTGACTGTAGCATTGCTCAAAACACGGTATTGTTCAGTGCTACAAGAAGGTTGTACTTTCAGGGGTCATTACCTGATTTGCAGAATGGCTGCTCAGTGAAGTTGCACAGAGTGAGATTGAAGACCAACATCTGTATTTGAGAAAGTGGACACGGTGTTTTGGATAAAGGCATCCTGTTCCATGATGCCAGCAGCTGGGCATTACTGTGATGTCAGTAGTTTACCAAGAAACTTGGCTTTTGAGCTAAGTTGTTGCATCATAAGGGTTTTGTTTGTTTGTTTTATATTTAAAGAAATTGATCCTTTAATGCAGGACCTCCAAAATCCCCCTGTCTTTTCACATCCTCTCTGTGGATTATTTTTTTATTAGATGGATAAATAATACTTCAGGTAGGAGCTGCCATGAGTGAATCTAAACTTGCATCCAAACAGCCTGATGGTATTTTCCTGTATTCCTGTGGATGAATTTAGCCACTTTTCTCTCAGAAAGTGCACAGCTGTGACCTGTGTAAATGAATAAGAAATGCTATGAAATTGCAGTGATCAGTTGATTTGCCTACTTAACTGAAAGGAAATTCTAGCTAATTAGTGGACTACGCTTGTTTTGATTTTAATAAGCAAGCCTAAAAGCCACGTCTGCACCGCTGTTTGTTTAAGCTGTCTTTGTCTCTTTGAACTTACGTTAACATACCTTAATGACAGGTAATGATTGATAATAGTGTATTGTAAAGTTCAGGTAATAAATAGTGTTTTACTCATAATAATGTTGAATAATGTACTTTTTATGACCCAGTTTGATGGAAAATTTCCTTGTCAACTCTGCCTAATTGTCCAAACAAAACCACCCATTACTTAAAGAACTGCATGTCTAACCTAGACACATTAATTAGGGTCATGACTGAGCTACGCAAAGGAATATAGTAACACTTCAGCTATCTTTAAGTATGATCTTTGGGCAGCGGTCCTAATGTTAAACTGAAGTTTAATGGGGAGCTGTTGTTTACCCTTTGTAGCTCGCAGACACATGTTGGAATCCGTCCATAGTGGCAGGGTGGTGGGAAAACAGCATCTCCCTGAAGGTCTTTAGAGGTCGTAAACAATATTAGTTTGAACATCAGAAATCACAAAATCAAGTAAGCCTGGATGAAAAGGGAGGAAAAGAGGTTTCTGGGTTTTCATCCAGTCAGAAACTGAAGTCAGTAAATATCATGTTCCATCGAGCGGAGGGTTAAAAAGGGGCTTAGTCTTCAGCTGTCAACAGCCTGGAATCCTGTACATCAAAGTGCTGTGCCAAGCCCTCCGTGAGTGCTGATGCTCTCTCAGTACTTGATCTGCTTTGAAGTTTCAGGGATTTTTGCTGATAATATAGTTAGCGAGGCTCCGGAAGTACCAGAATAGCCTTGGAAATAAAAGTCAAAATTTCAGAAAACTCAGTTGAGAACTGAATGTGTTCAAAACAATGTTTAGATACGTCATGTTTGCTGATTTTTTTTTCCTGCACTGAAGATTCAGCACATGCTTAAAGTTCGAGGCTCTGCAACTATTGGTTTTATTTGTATCAGGAAAGCTCACGTTTCTGACCCAGGATTCAGTACCAGCTTTTAACTCATTTGGATTTATATTGCACTTGAGAATAAATGTTCAAGAAAATGTGTTCTATATTGATTCAAATCTTCAGTCCTGTTCTACCATAGCCTTTCTTTTTTCTTTCATGACTAATCTGCACAAATGAATAATTATTTGCATATTTATTTCCCTTAATACTTTCATTGATAGTTGCATGTCTTTATTCACAGGATAGAGAGTAGTATGTTTCCTGTTCTGATTTTGATTTAAAAAAAAAATAGCAGCACATAAAAATTTAAGTGCTTTCTCATGATTTTCTGTTTAAAGATAGTATGGGATTCTCATGGTCTGCTTGATTGCACTTGTGCTGAATTCTGTGGGAGTCTGAGGTTGATGCTTGTGTTGAGGTTAATACAATAAAACATAACAACAGAGCCTGCCTTTATGTTTTATTTGTTTGATATGTTTGTATGATTTTTCCCTTTTATTATTTACAGAAGCTTTATTTCTAAATCGGAACAAGCAGGTGTTGTTACCTACATAACCCATGGTGGTACTTTGGCTGCTTGGAAAGTGATTGTGTTGCATTGCCCAATGGAGAAAGCAGAAGCTTCTTCTCCAGTGATGAAATCTGTGAGAACTTTACCATGACTCTTGTTTAATCTGATCATGATGATTATCTGGATTTTCAAGCAGCATCTACAGGCTGACACAGCAAATTTATCAAAGAAATTAGGGTACAGTGGTATGTGCAACTACTTGGAGAAATATTTCCCCCTTTATGTGATGGAATGGAAGGTGCAGGACAGTTTTTCTTCAGATTAATTTGTGGATTTGCAGGTGGTTTGCGGGTTGTTCTCTAGACTCAGTGGGGAGCTCATGCTAAGCAGCATTCCTTCCACATCATACCTTCACAAATGTATTTCTTGTAATTCTTATAATCTTACGCTGACTTCCAAACAGAATTACTCCATGACTCTTCACATAAATTTTCTGAAGGTTGTATCAGTGTAGTCTGTTCACTGATCATGTTCACTTGCAGTTGATAGGTTTAACAATTTGTTCTGTATTGTATTATCTATTGTGTTCAGTCACATTGTTTGATTTTTGGGTGGTACTGTGTGGAGCCAGGAGTTGGACTCAATGATCCTTATGGGTCCCTTCCAACTCAGGATATTCTATGATTCTGTGACTGATGGCTCTTGAAGTAATAATGGCAATACTGCTTGAACTCAAATTAAATTTGTTTTCAACCAGTTCTTGTTATAAGTGAAGCTAAGAAAGTATAAAATCTATCTAGCCCAATATGAATGTGGCTCTTGATGAAGCCTATGTTTAAAAAATATGATACCCTGCCTACGCTGATTTACTGAAAATTGTAATGAAAAATAAAAAAGGTAATTCTGTGAAAACCTGATCTTCTAAGAGTGAGTGTGGAGCTAAGCAACTTTACAATGAAAATGTCCCTTGATGTTAAATTTAGGGCCCTTTGAGAAAATAGTGCCCAGTGCTCTGTGTATTGTACAAGGAAGTACATGATGCTGCTGATTTAAGAAAATTAGTATTCTCTCCCCATGGCACCCATGCAATGGAAAATTCCCCATGTCTCAGAAACGCAGCAGCTTCAGTGCAAGACTGAGTGTATCAGCATGCTTGGAATAAATCAAAAAGCACCTCCAAAAAAAATAACTGTCCTTTTCATCTCTGTTGTTTTCATTCAGTATTAAAAGTATATAAGATGTTATGCCAAAAGGGATTTGTCCTTTTTTTCTAGTAAGAGGAACACTTTTGTTATTTGCATTTCTGAATTGCTTAGCTGCCCAAGCATGCTTTATGTGTGCTGGTTGAAATGTGTCATTGGATCACGTGAGCACTGTACTCTAGCTGATGTTGGACTTTCTCCAACAAATATGGATTATGTTAAAGTAGGTTCTGAATTGACGAGGATATGTTAATAACTCCCAGATGGGCATCTTTGCTCAGGGAAATACAAGCGGTGTATGGCAGGAGCTAGTGTTTGGCAGGTCCATCATTCCGTCATTAAAGGCCACATTATTACTTACAACTCTACTTGCATGACAATTGCTTGCATAAACTCAGTCTCCCAATAACAAATACACACAATTTGCTTTTAGATACATTTTCCTCTTGCAAGGATTTTTTTTATATGCTAGCTGGTATTTCCTCCACTTTAAAATATGTATTTTTGAAAATGAAATAATAGAATGAAATAAACACTTGGGTTCCACAAATTCATCATTAAGATCTTTTTTCTTTCAAGTATGAGATAAAAATACAAACACAAAATACTTGCACCTTCATATTTTTGCAGTCTGTATTATTCAGTGCTAAAGGCCAACTCAAAAATTCAGTTAACTTGATTTAAATTGTGATATAATTGGGTATGCTATGTTTAAAGAGAAAATAGAATGTTTATTTCATGCTCTGAGGGGGTTTGTAGTCTTCCTATGACCACTTAAAAACAATGTTGTTTTTCACCTGGTTTCATGGATGAAGTTATGGTTAGAAAACTGTATGGGCAGCGTACACGAGTGTGAACGATGTGATAAAAATGTATTTGTTATGCATCTTGATCACTGAACTTGTATTTAATCTGTTAATCCGTTTCACCAAAACATTACATCCTACAAACATCTGGAAAATGTGACTGGCTGGAAAATATTCCTTCCTTCCTTCCTTGCCCAACTTATCACGGTCTTACTCTTCCCAACTAGCAGTTACGAACTTGAAAACAAATGCAAAGGCCATATCATTTTTCTGGACAATAAATAAAGAAATAATGAATTATAACTTCCACTGCTGTCTAGAAGTGGAGTAAAGGCTTTGTGTTTTGAGAATGGGATGCTTTGGGATTTCTAGATTTTATTCTTATCTTTTGTCATAGAGCTCTGACTCCAGGAGCTGAAATCTATAAAGCTGGACCTCTGGTGATGACCTGGGGAGTAGTTACCAGGTAAGATAATATAAATAGTACAGACAATAAACATTTTTTAGGAATCTTCATAAAATATATATATTTTAAGATGTAGTGAATAAACCACAAATATTTGTCAGTTGCCTAGGTTATTCTACCCCAAAGTCAGATCTGTACTTTGTTTTAATGTATTCTCTCAAACATACATCTGTATTTTCTCACTTACATCCTTACACTCACAATTGGATTTTGACTGGCATATCAATGATAATGATTACTTTATAGTTCTTAATAGTAAAAAGGCAAAGTATATATTTTGCAGTAATCTCATTGAGCCAGCTGATGAGAATTTGCATTTTGCAGTATATTCTGGAGAATACTGCTCTGTTGGGGCATTATTTTCTGTTGATGACCCAGAACATCAATACCATCCGGTGTCTGGAGCTGACCCAAGCAACAAAGATACCATGAGGGCTTCACATATTTTTGTACTTCTCTGGTCTCCTTCTGCATGTTATGATATTATTACTCTCAATCTGGCACTTAATTTTCTTGGCTCTTAAAATGAGTGTTGTAAGAGTAGTTGAATGTAATATGTGGTATTTTAATATTGTGACTCTTAATGCTACATAAAACCTTTGTTTCCTACAGGTTTATTGAGCTGGTGTATTAGATTTCCTGCTGCATGAGCAAGAAGATTATGGTGGCTTACGTCTAAGTGTACTTTTGGGAGACATTTTGTATTTTCTCTATAAATAGTCTTTCTAAAACACAATTTTGAAACTATTAATGTTTATATCGCATTATACATCTCTCTAAGTTTACTGTCCTGAGTATACAGTATGGTTGCAAGAGGAAATCTTTTTGTCTAGGAAACGTGTTTAGAATTGTCATTGTTAAAAGGCTGCTAAAAGGTAGGTTTGCTACTAAAAGGCAGGTTTGTTATATTTATCTTTTTATCCTTGTGGTATTTTTGGCTTATTACACAGAGTCGTTCCTGTTTTCAACAACAGTAAAATTACATCTCTTCGGGAGTTAAGCACTTCAGTAGAAATTGCAAATGTTTAGTTCCTAGTAGAATTGTGGGCATCCTGGCTATTCCATTTGTGTCAGAAAAATGTCAAAGGAGTCAATTGAAATTATGAGCTCTTCACAGATAAAACTTAGACTTGAGGTTGAATGTTGAACTTGTATTTTACACTGTATAAACTCTTCTTTTCACCTTAACCAAAGGAATGCAGTTATTATAGAATTTAAAGAAAGAAACCCTGGAAAGATTCTTTGTCCAAAGATAAATGGAAAATACATGGGGGCATGAGGGGGTGGGGAGCAGAGGTAGTTCATATGTGTAGTATCTCCTGATGTGTATTCTGCTTTGAGAATAATTTAATGAGCAGTTTCTCCACCATTTATAAGAAGATGCCACAGGCCTAACTCTGGAAGGTCCCCTGGAGCCATTTATTCATCCAAACATGAACAGCCAGTTTCATTATTTTTAAAAATGGAGCGTGAGTAAAACAAATGGTTAGCATACTTCTGTCCAGTGTGATGACAGATTATGATCTTAAGCCATGGCCATCAGGTGGGCTGGGCCCAGCTCCACATCCTCCTTGGGTTCAGATGCAGGTGCCATGTGGGCCGTCTGCAGTCTGCTGGGGGCATTGTTAGCTGGCTGCGCCTCCAGGTAGGATTTGAGGCAGGCCTGAAGCAGCTGCGGGCCAGGAGGGATACTCAGTGCCCTCCATCACTGCCGGAGCTGGTGCCAAAGCCCCAGTGACGTGGAGGAGACATTAGGTCAGATAAGTTACGCTAAGTGGGAAGTGATAAATTCAAGATGACAATCTGAAACAATGGTATTTCTCCCAGTAATTAATTCCAGTGGTGCCCGAGGCAGTGCTGGGTTGCTGCAACCAGTGTGGCCAGAGCTGAGCAGCTAATGAGAAAGCATTACAGAGAGGATTGGGGGCTGGTGTGTTCTGGCAGGATGAGGTCACTATGAGTAGAAAGTGTTAATGTAAGCTTCATGTGATAAACTATGACAAAGAAACCTTGTGTTATTTGTGAGTGGTAAAAATGCAGCCATCCTTTGGAATTTTTTCACACATTGCCTGTACAGTGGCACCATGCCTCGCCTTGGTGCTGGTGCATGCACACCATGCCTAAACTGGTTAGCTGTTGCAGCTGAACACAGTTCCTTTCCTCCTTTTCATTTGTTTTAATTACTGTCATCAGGTTGCATTGAACACTCAGCTTACAGGAAGGAAGGAAGCTTTGCGGGTGTTACTGATGAATAGAGAGAATGATGAGAAAATAACACTTTGGCACCCATCATCCTCCCTGGTCAGCAGCAGAGATGGGACTGCATGCTACTGGCTTGCAGAAGCCAAGTGCTTCCTAACACTTCAGCTATGCCAGGTGTGGGGCAAGGCCACCTAGGAATGAACTTGTATAATGACTGTCCTGCCCCACTGCTGCAGCAATGCAGGTCTGACTTGGGTCATGTGGGAAGAAAAATCCATAGTGGAACTCTAGAAAATGTTTGTGAGATTTTCCCAGGCTGTTATTCCCCATAGCTGCTGGATTTCCGTTATGAATAACTACAGCTGCTATCTTAACAGAAACGTCTGGGTTCCAAAGCGCTTACTAAGCATTGTTACCAACAAACTTCAAAAACTGTTCTGCTAATTATGGAGTGATACATACTCCATAACTATTTCCCATTAATTGCAAGGATATAGATGAGATGGACTGCATGTTTTGGCATTTTCATTTTTGTTGTCTAAAGCCTAACAGTTATTTTCACATTTTTGCTTTGTTTCCTCTTGTTTCATATTTAGGTAATGATCGCTTTTCTTCAAAAAGCATTGCCACTACTTCAGTACAAATACTTTTACAGGGTAAATAAAAAGTAGCATTTAATCACATCAGTAAGACTTCATCTAGTCTCAAATATCAGTAAGACTTCATCTAGTCTCACATGTCAGGTAATGTAATTAGTTGGCATGCTTGTAACCAAATCCTTACATTATCTCAGAATATATTGAACTATTGTGGATGTTTTGCACATCTTATCTTCCAGTACATACCTTTATCTTTTAAAGCCAACTTTTAAAAAATATTTCAGCAAGACATTATTATGCATTTTTTCTGTATTTCACTCACATCTTACCTTTTAAAGCAATTCCCAGAATACTCATAGAAGAAAACAAATTACCATACATTCTTTCTCTCATTCAATTATTTTTATACAGTATTGAACTATAATAGTGAAAATATCTGCTCTCTGACATAAAACTTGAAAGTGATGTTTGAGGCCTATAGTTGCAGAAGATAATTTAAAAAAAGTATTAAATACACTGACCCTTTCAGTAATCAGATTTTCAATGACACTATTTCTCTGATGAGCAATGGAAGAATCATCAAGGGTAATATGCAGTAATATGAGCTGTGATCTAGCAAGTGACAATTGTTTCCATGGTATTAAAATCTTCTTGAGCACATTCTGTTCTTCTGTTTGTGTAACAAGCTTGTCAGATTGCTCAGCCTTTATTTATTTATTTCTGTAGTTACAGAGAACAATTATTTTGTCTTCATTTTCAGGAAAAAGGAAAAGTATCCCATAGTTTAATCTCTGTGACACAGTCTTAGAATTTCCATTAATTAAATGATGAATTGGAAACTGTCGTTAAAATATACTAAATGCAACAATTAGGCACTATTGCAATTTATCTTTAATGCTTAAAGCACAGGCCAAACACTGTAAGGGCAAATTAAATTCTAAGCAGGACAGTGAAGACCCAGGGTTAGAATTATTAAAATTATAGATAAATATGGGAATTTCTGTAGGTTCCTGTAATGCCACTGCAGTGTTGAAACAGGTAGGTATGCAATTATCTGCATTTCAGAGTTGAATATGTATTTTCATGGAAGGCATGGGGAAATGCTTTTGACTACCCATTTGAACTCATCGTGGATCCTGCCATATGAATAGATTAAAGCACATGCATATTGGTGTTCAGGTGAATAAACATGCACTCACCAGGTCAGTAGGCAAGATCTATGTAGTACTAATTGCTAATCATTTACAACCTGCATTAGATCAATTTATTTGTTCATCAGAAATTTGTGAGCAGAATAAAATGTGAGCAGATGTAATGACTCTATGAGGGTTTTCTATCTGCAGAATATAAGTGCTGCAATAGTTTTCATTTTTATAGAAGGCATTTTTAATTGTCCTATATGGTAGAAAGGCTTCTGAGGGTAATACTAATCATAGAATTGTGAAGGTTGGAAAAGATCACTAAGATCATCAAGTCCAACCATCAACCCATCACCACCATGACCACTAACCCATGTTCCTAAGTGCCACATCTCCCCTCTTCTTGAACACCTCCAGGGACGGTGACTCCACCACTCCCCTGGGCAGCCTGTTCCAATGCCTCACCACTCTGAGAAGAATTTTTTCCTAACATCCAACCTGAAATGAGGAGGAGAATGTCTACTGATGGTATAGTTTAAAAAAAAAAGTTTTGTGATGAGTAATGTTTTTACCTGGTTTTCATGACTTCTGGAGTTTTATAATTAGTGAAGGTTGCTGTGTTTTGTTACTATTTTGATGATGAACTTTTTGGGAAGGTTATTTTAAAGAATGGTTCAGACAGGTTGAAGATACGAAGTGCTAGGCTCTAAATGGATTATTAAGTTCCAAGTTTCATATTTTATAAAGGATATTTCTTGTTAAATTGGAGTGCCTGGAAAATATAAACTTACTGTAAGTTTCAGAGAACTTAATAATTATATCTAAAAACCATTCCAAAATGTCTCATTAATACAGTAATGCTCATATCAAATAGTGTCAGTATAAATCCAGTTTTAAATATGAGTTATTGGGTTGGAATTAAAAGTAATACACATTAAAACTTTAAAAATAGATTTTCACTATGGCTGCGTGTATAATCTCACACCAGAAAATGGCCAATGAATCTGGGTTTTAATTATGATAAAATAAGCCATAATATGATTTAATTACATTTTTTTTCTTTAATTGCAATTACTGTATTTCACAGCATCAGAAGAAATGTTTTATTTCACAAACTTTTTGAGAAGTTTTATTTCTTCAGAACAAACCCATCGATTTTACTTCAGGTCCCAGTGCCAAACCCATACGGTTGGTAGGAGAAGAGACGCTTGGAAACTTTTTTGCTTTGCTGACCCCTAAGCTTATGCTAACCAGCAGTTGCTTGTGTATTCGTCCATCCCTTAGTACCTGCAGCTACTTAGCACAGTGAGCGTGTGGCCATCTGAAATAAACACTGAGAGATGACAGTTTTGCTGCAGTGGGAAGCCAGGGGATATATAATTGCATCGTCGGCTCTCGTTCTGTTCCCACGTGTAACTTGGTTAAATGTCACTTCAGGCTGCAGGCTCCCAGTCTCCCCTTGTCCATGGGCCTTTTGCAAGCCGTGCTCAGGCAGCACAAGTGTGGATCTGAGCCAGGCCCATGGGGATCCGCCTCATCTCCGGGCCTCACCAGTCATTGACCTGGCTATTGTTGTTTGTGATACTTACTGGTAAACTTTCACAATCAATACAACATCAGCCCGCGCAGCTCCTGGGAATGGAAACCTGAAGCAGCACATTTAATCTTGAGGCTGGCTGCTGCTCCCTGCTCTGCTGCTAACAGGGCAGTTGGCCTCCGAGATGCAGCATGATTGCTGTAAGGTCAGGAGCGGCGGGTGTGATGGATGGCTGCTCCTGTTGTAGCACCTCTCCTGCCAGCCAGAGGTGGTTATAGTGACGGACCACGACTGCGCACACAAGAATCCTCGTAGCTCATTTGCGGGCTTGCACAGTGAGAGCTGGAGGGTACAGAACTTCAGAGCAAGTCTTTGGGAGGAAAAAAAAAGTGATGAACAAAGTTAGAACTCATTAAAAGCTAGCTAAACCTTCTAGTTTGTTACAAAATTGGGACAGTTGTTGCAAACGCATTGCCATATGTGTATTTCTGTGCCATTCTACTTGCATTGAGTGTTTTCCTTGCATTTAGATAGTAACAACCATTTTGCAAACGAACAAAAACAGGAAATTATCTCAAAGGCCAAACAACATTTCTTGAAGTTATTGCATAAACCAAAAGTGTTCTCCTTTTGAAACAGGGATCTGTTTGACATTCTATTCAATAAGTAGTAAACTGATGCAACTAGTACTTTGAATCCATGCTTATACACAGAAATGGCACTAATTGAGGTATTAAAAGGTTAACCAAGGGAAGCATTATTTACTAAACTAATCCAGTTGTTCTTAGTCTTCAAGACAATTAAAATGTAAGAAGGAAAAACAAACCAACGAATCCAGACATTACCTTGCTGAGTGCTCCTCATCATCTATTGGTAAGGTTTGTACCAATCTGGAAATCGCAGCTCCTCTAAAAATGCTTCTGATTGTTTTACGCTGCTTAACAGGGGAAATTGTTAGTCTTCTGAAGAGTGAAATTAAGTAATTATCCATTATGCATGTATATATTATCTTATAATCTCAAGAATAGCTAGAAAGAGAAGACTTGAGGGAGTTTGTAAGAAATATCTAAAAATCGTATGTAATTTTCTTTTCCAAAAGTCCTGTTACTGTGCCCAAGCTTCTCACAGCTGGCTCTAAACTACCAGTGGAAATTAATATTTTCTGTTCTTCATATTGTTAGATAACACAGGAACTGTCCTCTGTGTGGTTGTTCCCAGTACTGCCATTTGTAGTATGCCCTGATGTTGTTGTTCCTGAGGACAATTAATTTATACAGTTGTGTGGCTTGTACAAGATATATTTTACCGAAATCATGTCTTCAGGAAAACAACATTTCACAAACACCTTCTTGTGATTGCTGCATCTATTTGTTTCTCCTTACCATGACTAGAAACTTAATGTGAATTGTTAACTTCTCTTCAAAATGCAAATTAGTCATTACCATTGTACTCTAGCTGAGTACAGGTTCCATTCTCCTGGCACATCTCCTTCAGAAGATAAGAGTGGACATCTTAAAAACTACTTTTTTTTTTATTATGCAGAGTGCATATTTGATAACAGCAAACCTCCTTGTCATCTTGTTCCTGTTGTGTGAAAATTGTTCCTGGCTAAGTGTCATCTTCCCTTCTTCTCACACAAGCTTTGAGTCCTCTTCTGGTGGCCTGTGATCATCAGTAAGTTTTGCGAAAAATGTTAATAGAAGAAATCCTTCACTGTCAGATGACAGAGCACCGGAATGCGTTGCCTAGAGAAGCTGTGGAGTCTCCGTCTATGGAGGTATTCAAGACCCGTCAATAGGCATCCGCCTATTGTAGGGAACCTGCAGGTGTTTTGGACTCCAAGATCTCCAGAGGTCTCTTCCTACCCCTACAATTCTGTGATTCTGTGAATTACAATTTACACAAATTATCTCTCCATGAATTTATTCAAACTGCATGCTCCACCACCTAATACCATGTTTTGCTTGAAAGTGGTGATCCGAAGGTTGATAGGTGGTACGTTGGTCTTGTAAAAATTAAGTTTCTCTCCTCTAGAAAGACAAGAAATGGTTCTGAATGAATTGAATTGCAGAAAAGCTCATCTCCCACTGTAGCCAGCTTTACAAGGTTTGTATCTTGAAAATAAAAAGTTAGCATAATTAAATAGTCATTTCTGGGTACATCTAGGTTGACACATACATTGTTTCTTCCCCCTCCAAAGCATTAGACAATGCTTTTACTCTACAGATTTTTTCATATCTCCTCTCACTCTTACAGATATAGATTGTAATATCAATGTGCCTTTCCCCAAAAAGACACCCCCAAAATGCAAAACAAACATAAAAACAAACAAAAGTCACAATGCTAAAATGATAGGCCTACAAGACCTCAGTAACCTCTCTATTGCTCCATTCTGCAGCGGGTTCAAGGAAAGGAGGCAAAAGAGTTTGCAGACCAGGATATTTACAGTCATGGAAGCACTCCTTACAGATGAAGAACACTGCTGGAAATCTGTGGGTAAGCACCTCTGTATGTACTGGCATTTTAAGATACATTAAGCAGCCCTGGGTAAGTTGCTGTCTGCAGTGAGGAAGATGCAAAAGCTGGTGAAGTACATCCAGCACCCTTGGTTTTTAATCCTCCCCTTAGTGTGCAGAAAAGCATCACTGCATAGAAAAGTACATGATTGCTTAGAAATCTCAGTCCTGCAAGTTAATGTTTCATAACTGAAAATTCAACCGTATGGTGAAGTGTCCATTTCAAATCCTGACACTTCTTTGATTCCAGTATTTCACGTGCTTGAAAACTGTTCTGTAGGAGGCAAGAGTATTGCTCCAGACACATCTGCATGTTTCCTGTTTCTTTCTAATAATTTGATATCCAAAAGAATCTCAAACACTGTTTCTAAAAATAGATTAAATGCTCTGATTATTCCAGTCGTATATGCATGATGTTCTTAGCTCTGTGACAATGCTATGTTGACAGTTTTGTAATATTTAATACAATGTAAATATACTTAATAAAAATAGATTTCTGGAAAGGTAAGTGTTGGAAGTCAGAGTTGACTGATAAGAAGTGAAAGAAGCAAAAAAAAAAAAAGTGAGTTGTCTTTAGCTGAATGTAGGCCACATCGTTCCTGGTCACAACTGGATGTATGGCTGTGACTTTGCAGCACAGATCTCTGGAGTGTGGCTCACTGACAGAGATCGTGCTGGTGCCTCTGGTGCTTGGTGGTTTGGTTTTCTTGTGTGGCATATGGCAGTTGTGCACAGGTGTTTCGAAAAGAAAACAAAACAGCAGAATACTTTTTTAAAGAAATTATTTCAAATTACTGATGCTTTTCCTTGATAAAGATATGTGTGTTTTTTTGACTGTTTTGAATCTCCAGTTCCATTTTCGTGTATGTAGGCAGTGCAGACTGTGAGGGTTGAAATGCTGCGTTAGGTCACTTCAGCCAAGTTTGAAGACAAACTGATGTGATGATGAGTTTTGACCAGGAAGGGGATCATTACTTGTACTAACACAGAGGAAGGTGCTGCTCCTGCAGCTGTTTTTAGTTTTGTTGCTTGTTACTCCTACTGCAACACTGCTGCTCACTTAGTATAGTTGCTGTGAAGTGTCTGAAAACAAACTCTTAAAAAAATGTCACGTACTGTCAAAAACAAACAAGAACAAACAATAAACAAAAATCCCTAAAGACATCCTCCCAAATATGGATGATCTCTCAAAAGAGAACTCACTTCATTTCTTACTGAAGTACATTTTCCTTGAGCAAGAGCTTAAGGCCATTCTGCATATCTGTGGATACTCCAAGAGATAGGTAGGTGTTTAGGCAGCTTTTACTCAGGAAATTTTAACTAAGAAGAAATGGTTGGGTGATACCCGATGCCTGCATTTAGTAAATAGCAGGCACATCGCAAGACATATTCCTCCCTCCTGCAGTGTGATAGTTGTGTCCAACAGCAATGGCTGCAGGTTTTAGATGAGTTATTAATACTGAAAAACTCTAAATTATACTTATAGGCTTGAGTCCTTCCAGTCAAATGGCAAAAGCCATCCTGGTCACTTGAAAAGCAAATAAAAAAACCAACAACAATGAAAACAAACAAAAAACCTGCTTCTGAAGCCAAGCTAAGGCAAGAGATATTGCTTTCCCCGAAGTAGGACTTCTGCCAGTAAGCTGATATAAAGGATGAGATAAAGCAGCAGCTCTATGCCACCATTGTCTGGGGAAAGATGTGTGTCATGGTTTTATGATTTTCGGTTACTGGTACTCCACATCGTAACATCATGTAGTGAATGTACCTGGTTCTCGGAAGAGAAGGACTACTACATTCCCCACGGTACTTTGCTCCTCTGTTACCATTTTCCAGCTGGAGGGAAAAGATAAAAGCTCGCAGTATAAAAACTTGCAGATCACGAGACCTCGTCCCTTTTTTCCGCTGTCTCTCGTCTTGGCAGCACCTCGCTCTCCAGCCGTCTTATCGTCGGTAGTAGAGTAAGGCCTACCTTGATTTTGGGACATTCTCTCTCTCTGTATTGGATTTATCAGCTTAAATTGTAATTATATTGTACTATAGTGTGTTGTTTTGCATTCCGATATCTTATTTAGTAAATTAATTTGTTTCTCCTCAGATTGTTGCCGCTGTTCTTCGCTCTCAGGGCCATCTCCCTACCCTTTTCCCCTTTCCCCTTTTCCTGGGACGTGGGCCCTTGGGTCCCCCGTCCCCTTTGTCACGGAATCGGGCCTAATGCCCGTAAACCATTGACAATGTGCTTCCTACACAAGAGTGAAGGCACAACCAGTGTGGGAGAAGGCAGAGGGTGTGTCTGCAATCCATAGAAAATTGGAAGGGTGCAACAATTAGGAAGGATATTGGTATGGTCTTTAGTGTGAATGAAGAAGACCCAATTGCAATAAAACTGAGTATCACAAAAATGTGCCTAAATGTAAGGTCTATTAGTTTAGGGAACACTTGTAGAAAAGAAATTGTGAAAGCTCCATTTCTTGAGACTTTTAAAACTGAACAATTCAAGACCCTGGAAAATACACTGCCGATAGCATAATATAATGATAGGAAGATAGAGTTACTCTAATAGGCCTACTTCATTTCTAATTCCTATGAGTTTGTTAAGCTATTTATGCTTAATTTTACATAGTTATGACTACAGAGTATGATCATCCAAACTGTAATAAAATCCTTATAACAGATAAAAATAAAGAAGTGATGCCTCATTTTGCTCAAACGAGCTAACCTACCTCAAAAATGAATGACAATCCACGCTGCTAGGGCAGCAGAGGGGTCACCAATTATGCCTTTAAGTAATACTAAGTTCTGTACAGAATTATACTCCTGTACTTTGTTTGCCCAGTATTAAAATAAACCTAGAAACTATGCAGTCAACTGGGAGGGACATGCAAAGCTCCGTGCTGCTGGGTGAGAAAGGGACTGTGGGTCCATGCCCCCCAAGCAGGTGGTGATGTCAGTGTCTGTCTGGTCCCATGCCGCTGAGTGAGGAATGACAGAATGAATCCCTATTATTGTGAGTTAGTACATCTCCCTTCCCTCTCCTCACAACCCTGCATATGTATAGATATAAAAATGTGTATGTTTATATGCATAGGTTTTCATTCAGCTCCACAGTTTTACTCTATGCTGGCTCTCCAGCAACACTTTCTCCCTGCTTTTGTTTCAGTAAAAACAAGACTGGTTAAAGGCTCCAAACACACACACACAAGTATTTCTTGTAGCCTTTTTCAAATGCAAACATGGCAAACTCTTCCTTAGAGTTATATTTACAGCTATTCAGAGAGAACTTGTTCTGTGTTCTGCTGAATACTTTTTGTTGGTGCTTGGCTCTGAGATTTAGAGTCCATTTTGTTTTTCACAAAGCCCCATTCTGAATTTCCAACAAGTAAAAACACACTGTTAACAATTAACATGGAAAAGGCTGTTCTAAATTTGTACTGGGAACAATTTTGGTGCTTGTAACCATCTCATGTGTTATATTTTTAATTTCCATCTGGCCAATCGTACCCATGCACAAGATGTATCATCCTGTGAATGGTCATTAAATTCAGCACTAAACCACCTGATTATGACAGGAAGAGAGAAATCTGAGCGCTGTAAATTTCATTTGGTTAGGAAATATGTTTATTCATCACATTTATTTTAATTAAAATGGAAAATGTTGTGAAATTCCTTATTTTAGAATACAATAAACTATTATCTCCCAATGGGTTAAAAATAAACAGAAGCCATCATGTTAAAAAAAACAACGAAGAGAAAGAGAAACGGTAATGACAGTTTTGAAGTATCCAGTACCTGTTGTGACAGGAATAACAAATTAATTGGGACTATAACGGATTCTTTGTAAAGGTGAAGTAAACACACTTGACTGTATATTTTTCACCATCAGTTAAGTCTCAATTGGTTCTAAAAATAAACAGAAGACATTGAACAGTTTTAATGGATTTTGACACCTAGGTATTATGCTGTCACTCCAGTATAAATGAATCATAACTTTAGACTGCGCCAAGGAATTACTACACATTTGGAGAAAATTTATGGTGCACCAGGCTTTGAATCATGATGCGATATCAAAACTAAAGTCACAAGAGGAAAAAGCCTGGGATAAATTATTATTTATCCAAACCATGCATACCCACAAACTCAACAGGTATGGATTACAGGGGTAGTTGAAGTGCCGCTGTCACTCCAAGGTGTTGCCACCTGTCAGAGCTCTGTTCTGGGCAGTGCTCCTGGTGAGCTGTGTCTAGAGGGGAGCTGAGCATACGCTGGTCAAAGTGGGAGGGCCAGAAATTTGCTGCTTCTCAGGGTTCAACCTTATCGAGGCTAAAGGAAAGGAGAAATTTGGCAGTTGACAGTATAGTTATGTTGGGCTTAAATTTGTTTTTATCCAACACAGGACTTGTAGATGGTGAAGTTCTTACTCTGGGCTTGAAGATGTTGATCTGTCCATGAAGTGAGGAACATCTGCAGTCCCTGGGCTCCAGACTGGTCACCTAGCTTGCTCTGCATTGCCATACATAGAGGTAAGCCCATAAAATACATTATACAGGCACAAGCACAGTATTTGATGAGATGTGCTCATAAATTCTGTTTAAAAAAAAAAAACCCACACAAAAAAGCAACCAAAAAACTCTAAAGCTATAATGTACACAGTTGCTTAGACGATGAGCATGCTTTTGATATTTTAAATGAACGTTGGGATAAATATTTTTCTATAAAATTAATTATCTAAAATATTCTTTAGTAGATTGGATTGTGTTCAGTGCACAACTGTGCAGTAGCAACTCCCATAAATCCTTTTCAAAATTATAATCATCTTAAAAATGTCTTTATTCAAAGCAGAGGTAGCTTTTAAATACTTCTTACAGTATTTCTCCAGCTTCCTGTGCAGTTCTTCTTGAGAAGCTCACCTGTTCCAGCCTTAAAATTTAACCACTTTAGAGATTATTACAAAATACTATGAAGAAAAGATCTAGTTTTTAAGCCTCTATTAAGTGAAAAGGAACAAATCCAAAGAAGATTATAGGCAGACAGAGAGAGTAGGTTTTATTTGGGAGTCCACAGTGATTGACTTAGAAAGCTTTCCTACATTCTAGCTATTGCACATTACAAATCTGGATTGATTCATTATTTTTGCCCACTGGAACACTAATCATCCTCTTAATGGCTTTGGTGCTCTTCCCTTTGAGCCACGGCACGGCGCTGAGCTATCCATGTCTGGCCTCAAGGCTTGAGGCCAAGTCCACAAACAGTACAGCTGGGGGAAAGGCTGAGCTTGGGAGGGAATCTCTCAAGGTCATCTGCTCCAAGCCCCTGCTCAAGCAGGCAACCTGCAGCAGGCTGCTGAGGACAATAACGTTCATAAAGTCACAGAATATCCTGAGTTGAAGGGGACCCATGAGGATCATCAAGTCCAACTTGGTATTTAGCTCATTTCCCAAAAAACTCCAGCCAAGGCCTTCCCACACAGTGCACAGCCCTCCCTTAGGATTGGCTAGGGTGGAAAGTCTCAGCTAATCAGAAATATGCACAAGTAGATAAAATACCCATTGTCTCAAGCTGAGTCATTCTTGGATGCAGTAATGCTAACACGTCAGCTGCTGGTGTGCAAACTTGAGAAATGGCTCTGTAATATGTTTGAGAAGTTGCATTCTGTCAGGAAAACTTGACCTCCTCCTCTCTACTTGTAGCCAGGGCCAAAAAGAACATGGAGGAAGACATGGGAAGGACACATACACTGTGCGTGCGCTGGGCTTCAGTGCTGCCTGGGAAGGCGAGGTGGTGGGAGGCGTGTGCTGAGTGCCCCAAATTGGGGTGCAGGTGGGGTGCTGTGTGGTTCCCCAGCTTGCCTGGAGCTAACAGCATCCCACAGGGGATGCAGGGCTCTGCAGTGGCTTTCAGCACCTGTTTGCCTGTTTCTACTATGGTATTTTCTTAAAATACTGGAAAATGTTCCTTTTGAGATATTATAATACTTAAATTCTCATGTTAGTCTCTCTTAATTCCTATCAAATTATGCCAGTTATAATAATATTTTATTAATGATATTAATTTAAAGAGGTCTCTAAGTGCTCCCCTGTAAGGAAGCTGAAAGCATCCTTGTAGTGTGATTACTTTGAAGATGCTCATTTTGTATCTTTCCCCACTTCATGTTTATTTGGGGCTTGGCAGCCTAAGAGCTATGTTCTGCATTTCTTTTTGCATAGAATGCCTTACTTAAGGAATGTCAGTTAATTCTGGATGGATGTCCTCTGTTTTATCTGCAAATTGTTCTGGTAATAGAGATGTACTGTTAAGATAAGCATCGCAGGGACTATTTTTCTGTAAGGGGACTATCCTGAAATTTTTATTCTAGTGTTCTACAAACTCTAAGGTATTTTGTTTTCATAAATTATGAAAGGAAAATGTCACAAGCTATCACTGTTTCTGTGCTCTGCCTTTGCTGACAGCTGTATGATGCTCATTCAGTGCAGCAGATTGGGAGCTGAAAGTTTCATCAATAAATATGACTCTGATGGCTTCATGTCAGCGGTCAAGGTAATGGCCTTTTATTATCCTGGAAACATTTCCACAAGGCATATGTTTTTTTTTTTCCTCAAACTCTTCCAAGAAAATATATTTTTTTTCACTTATGCTCACAATTGTAGTCACTCTGCTTTGCAAGTGACATAAGGAATTTTGAATGGGAGAAAAAATATATAATTATTTTTACTATTATATTATTACATGCTGAAGAATGAAAAAATGAACTTACTTATATAGTGCTGAATCATCTTATTGTAAACTTTTTGCAGTGACCTTAGAAACATTCTCAGAATATTTAGGAACCTATAAAAAATAAATAGAAAGATGGAAAAGACCTATTTTGAAAAGTAGAAAATGCAGTACTGAAAGGTATGCAGTGTTAAAAATCATAAAACAGCATTATTCAGAATTAGTCAGACAAGACATAGTTCTGTGTTTAGTTGAATACATTATTGTTATGGTTAAATTATTGAATTCTAAACTGAGCTTTCCAGTTTGCTGTCCTACTGAAGAATTTTTATAAATCATATAGATGCTGTCAGGAATAATATGCATTAATTTTGGAAATAATTGAGCATTACAATATTTCAGACTTTTACTGCTCTTGTTTTATTTTTACTCTATTTTATAATTACACATTAAATACTTTCTAGTATGCAAGTTGATTTTCAAGTTTTAACATTACTTTTTTCTAAGTAGTCTATGAAATGTATTTATCATTAACTAAACATTTAATTACTACCACAAATGTATATTTTCTTTGCATTCGTTAAGTGATACTCAATGCTTGGTCCTCAAGACTTTCACTGTAAATATCTAGGAAAGGACATACCCCTATAAAATATTCGTCATTCACTGGCTGTACTACAGTTATATGTTAAATCTCAGAGAAAACATAAAATTGTCAAGTTTTTTAAACACCCGCTCAGTTTGAATGTGCATATGGTATCAAAATGCTATGTAATTTGCAAAAATTTCCATGTAATAGTATTACCCATGAAAGCAACCTAATTTTTGTCACGTGGCTTAGTCTCGTCCAGTAGAACAGTACTTTCTTTGACTTGTTTTGCACCTGGCATCCTTATCCCTATGTAGCATTTTAACTATCAGTATCCAATTAGCACCCAGAAAATTTGCAATCCCAAATGCTGTCAGTGCTGAATTTGTCCCAGGGCCCCTAGTGGGGCCTCGAGGGCTGAGCCCTCCCCGTTTAGGCAGCACTGTTTGCAGGGGGCCTTGGCCCCAGCGGGACTCAGACATTGCCTTCTATGTCCCAAAACCGGGGGTATTTAGCTCTGTGCATGTTGGCAGTAGCATGTATGAACTACTATTCTCTGTAAAGAGTGTGAAAATACCAAAAGTTGTTTTACGAGCTATATCTGTCTTCCTGATCACTCAATTGAACAGATGAAGAGCACCTATTTGGAGAGGGCCTCCATTTGGAGAGGGCCACCAGTTGGGAGGTGTGGCCCTGCTCCTGCTGCAAGCTGTGCTGGTGTTTCAGCAGCGCCAGGCAGGCTTCCTGCTCCTCTGCTGGTGGCAGAACTGAGGAGTTAAAATTCCCATCCTTGCATGCTAGCTTGCTTCAAAAAGTAGAGATATGAAGCAGAGGAAGCAACATTTTACTGAAAGTTCATTCATCAAATAGCTGCATATTTTGAAAAGGGTAAAAGTACTACTAGACCCATCAGGGATAAGTAAAGGCTATATACTATAGATTATTTTAATCCCCTTGCTAGATATAAAAGGGATAATTACATATTTGTGGTTGAAGCCATGCGGTGGAAAAATCAATACAACTTTTTTGTATGACACTTCATTAGTGTGAAAAATTTTAAAAGCTGAAAAGAACTGCCTTGCAATTAAATGCCTCTGCTACTTCGAATTCAGTAATGGGTTTGTATTATTATCTAGTTTATTTGAAATAGTGGTTGCACTATAGCAGTAATTGGAAAACATTGATTATGCACTTGTATATAGAAAACCTGGCAAATCATTACAGGGCATAGCAACAGTTAGTTAGCCTTACTAATGAAGCACTAATTGCTGTAAGTAGGTTAACATGTTAGTGAAACTATAGGGAGATACAGCCTTGGAATTTTTTATCTGTTCAGTGCAATGTATTTTTTTTTTAAATGGCGTTTTAAGAAATTTCATTTTGCAAACACAAACCACAAGACACTCTTGATGCTGTATTTGGAATAATTTCAGAGATTTGTTTTTGTGCTTTGATTTTTTTCCTTCGAATGTAATGTGTAGTACATTTAAGTCTTATTTATGCTACTCCAATCAACGCTGTGACTTTAATGTATGTAAATGGCTAACTGGAGTGAAAGGCTGGTCGGCTCCATTGATTTCCTTATTCTAATGCAATTATGTCATCCATGCTATGTGCTCCTTCAACAATCTTTTTTTAATTAGACTGCTCTATGTTTTAACTGATATTATTACATATGACCAGTTGGGATAACCTTTTTTGTTTCTTGTAAAAATCTTCACATTGTGAAAATCTGAACATCTCTAATCTATTTAGTAAAATGTATCAGAACTAGGAATATTAATAGACTATTTTACTTTAACTATTGACTGGGAGAGCCGTGATAATTTCTTTATTTGGTTATTTTAGGTTAGCACATTCTGTTTGAGAACTGTACAGTTAAAGCATGCCTTATGTCTGCATTAAAAAAAGAAAAAAATTCTGAACAGCCTTACGTAAAGCTAAAGAGCTTCAAAATTTGTGAAAATTTGTCATATATCTTCAGAGCACAAGTTAGAAACTAGATTTAAATAGAATGTAGATGTTCAATCAATAAGCTCATGTAAATCTGAATTGAAAAACACACAAGTTTTTTCTAACCAACTGTGACATGAGAGGTGAAGGCCTTCCTAAAAGCTTGCCCTAAGGTGTATTGGTCCTAGAACAGGAGGAAGTCTTTATCTATCTAACGCAGTAGATGCCAGCAGGCTGCCAATATTATACAAGGAGACATTTCTGTGCTGTGCATATGCTGGAGCCTTTGCACAGGCTGCCCAGGGGCCATGGGATTTCCTCCTTGGAGACCTTCAGAAGCCGTGGACATGGCCCTGGGCAACCTGCTTGGGGTGGCCCTGCTGGGGTAGGGGCTGGGCCAGGTGACCTCCTGAAGTCCCTCCCAGCCACAACCTTTCAGTGGTTCTGATGTTGCAGACAGATGTGTGTGCACTGGAGGCATGGGATAGGATCTGTTCATGTAGTTGCCTTTGTGTGCAAGTTGGGGGGCTGTGGCTATGATATGGGCTCATGTGTCTGCTTGGGCTCAAGCAGCTGGTAGGGCTGATGCACTTCCTGAGGGCTAAACCTATCACAAAGGAAGAGGCCGTAAATGTTGAACGCATTTCTTTTTCTAGTCTGACAGAAGACGTCTCTCAATGCTGACAAATGCATTTCATTTGCAGAGAGCCACTGTGAGACTGGAGACTGATTCTGAGTGAAATCGGGCAAAACCCAAGCATGAAGCTACGGCTTGAGGGACAGCTGAGGGGTGGCATCCTGTCCCACCCCGGGAGCCAGGACACTTACTGCATCTCCTCTCAACACTGCTTTCCAAAGGCTGCTCCATGGCAGCCCTCCTACACAGCGAGGTCCTCTCTGTCCTGGAAGAAGGTGAGCTGATGGCTTCCCGCAGTCTGCCTGAGGTGTTTGTTTGGGATTGCAAGCACAGTGCTTGGCTGCATGGGACAGTATCACAGAACTGTAGGGGTTGGAAGGAACCTCTGGAGATCGTAGAGTCCAACCCCCTGCTAAAGCATGTTCCCTACAACAGGTCACACAGGAACTTCCCGTGTTCCAGTTTCTGCTGTTGCCCCTTTGATTGCTGCTCGCCATCAAAAAGAATCCCTCCCCACAGATTTGACTCCCCACTCCTTAGATATTTATAAACAGTAATGTGATCTGACAGGTTGCAACATTCCCAGCATCTCCCCTTCCTGCCTCCCTCCCACCATAGGATGCAGCAGTTCCATTGCATTTTGATAGTGCTTGGCTGCAAAAGTGTGGGGCAGGATTTCCTTGTTTAAGTAGGTGTTAAATTCGCTCTCAGATTCACAGGAATAAAGAGTGGCCCCCTAAGAAGTTGCATAACGACCTAAACTTACAGAACATCTTGGAACAATTCTTACATTGAGAAGTAAATGAATAACAACACATAAAGTTTACTGAGCAAGTGTTAGAAAAATGCGAATTGTGATTCTTGCCACATTCCATTTTTTAAAAAATAAGCGTTTGTATTTTTCAAAAGATTTTAAAGGGAAGGAGGGATGTTTTAAAGGGAAAACTGCTTCCAGTTGAGAGCTAACCTCAACTATTTCTGCTTTGACTCAGCTTTCCAAAGAACTTAACAATATTATACCCCTCTGTTCATAATAATGAGCTGTTTTGTGCAAAGCAGCTCATTATTATGAATGTAAGGGCATGTTTCGAATAGTAAACCAAATCATAAAAATTGCTGCCCGTGTCATGTTTTTTCTTTGTCAGTAAAAGGCTTTCCTTGGGGTCAGAAACCATTACTGACCAGAGAAAAATTTCAAGTCCTATTTGGAAATTTTAAACAGCAAATGTGAAAGTAGGGGAGAGAAGTTATGAAACTAAAAGTATGTGTGGTGAACATTATCTGCAAGGTCTTTTATGTTAAGGAAATCATGACATCTGCCAATCTTTCAAATTCCAAAGGGTAAAGAATGAGGTCTGTTAGGCTGTCATTGAACATGACAGGCTTAATGTCAAGTTTATAACAGAAAAAGGGCAATCTTATTGTGGTTTATTCAGTTTTATGTTGCTTGTTGAGTAGAAAAGCTCATTTTTTTATCTAATTTATAGCATTTGAAATACCAAACAGATTTTTTACATATCTCCTGAGCTCACAGCTCCTCTTGACTACCCCTTAGTCGTTCCTTTAGGGAGCAGTCTTAAATCCTTCCAATTTAGCATCTATGTGAGACCAGACAATTGTTTTACTTGAGCATATCCTTCAGTTGTTATAGAGCTGTTTCTAACTCCAAACATTTTAGTTTAATTACTGCTTAGAATATTTGCTATATTTTTATCTAGGTTGCCTCTCACTTGAGCCCATTGGGCTGAAGAAAGAATTACTCCCCGTGCTGTTCTGTAGCCCTTCTTGTTCAGATCTGTAATTGGCCCTGTGTTTTTGACTTTTTGCTAATAAGCAGCTTACTTGCTCTCCCACTAGACTCAACCCACCACTTTTGTTTCATGAATTTTACAAAGGATTTTAATAGATGCTTTAGGCTATGCAAAATGTTATATGAAGGAAAGCATTAATGCTCTAGCCTTGACACAAAGGACGTGTGAATGGCTGCTTATCATTACCGTCAGGTATCAAAATTTTCATTAGGAGTTCTGGAGGACAAAAGGGGAAAAAGTGTAGCTATATGAAAGAATATTAACCTATACTGTGTAACCAACCACAATTGCTTAGCATTTTACATTAACTCTCCTCAGACACTGGCTCTCATTATTTTTACACATACATAATAACTGCTTATTATAGCGGTACAGTTCACACTGATATATTGTAGATAAGGTTGTGTCAGCACTTCCATTATAAACCCTATTTTCAGAGGTTTAAAAGGCAGCTGTAAAAATTTACTCCAGACAGAAGATTGGTTTTCTAGTTTTCTGCCTCAAGCAATTTTTTTAAACCAATTAAAAACAATTGGCTGTTTTTTAAGCTATAGAAGTAAACAAAACAAATTAAGAGTTTTAAAGCACTCTTTGCACTTCTGTAACTCACAAGCCTTTATTAACAAAACAAAAAAATTTAGAAGGCAATCTGTTAATATGTTATACTTGCCAGTAGTGTTCTTAAAAGAAATATATAACAGGGACTGCAACAGAGAGTTATATAAACCAGGATGCCTCAGCTTAGTATTACTTACTACTGTGTTCAGCAGATGCTGTTAACAAAAGCATTCTTTTTAGATGTAAAATATAAGTCCGGAGTTTACTGTCACCAAACATCGACTTATTCTCAAGTTCTCACTCTTCCAGGGGCTGAGCAGAATTGTTTTGCATTAGGCTTCTCCTTGGGCTCACTGAGAAGCTGAAGCATAATTTGCAGTCACATGGATTATCAAGAGACCCAAGTAGTGTGGGATGTTGGGGATCACTTCTCAAGGCTTTCCAAACCTCGGTGGAAAAGCACTGGCTGGGGGATGGTCCTGGCACAGAAGACTTCTGGAAACGTGATGTATTTCCATTTCTGGCACTGCCACCTTTGCAGAAGGTTAACTCTTTTCCCTGCTTGGCATTAGGTAGGTAACTACAGAAACAGCCTTCCTGATGAAGGGCTCATTGAGGAGAAGTTTATGCAGGCAGTCTCCAGATGAACTCTAGATTCAGTTTGCTGGTATGAGGCATTGTAGCAGTTTTCACCAACAGTGACGTGAGTACATGCGTAGCTCATGGTGGACAGCAGCCAAAAATTCCCTTAAAGTTGGTGAGCAGTGGAGGGAGATGTCCCCACTTGGGTCTGACTTGTCCCAAGTTGGGTTTAAAGAAGATTTTGGGACATGTTAGAGACGTGATGTCTCCTCCTTGTGTCTCGAAGAGGAAGGTGTAGCTGTTTGCAGACCTCTTCCCTTGGGTAGCTTAATTCTGTGAATGATGTCCAGGTGCTGCGCACAGTGAATGGGGGAGCGCTGCTGGATTTTGCTTTGTAACTGTACCTGGCAGTCAGAGAGAAAAATAACAGCACACCCATGGCTATGGAGGTTACTTGGGAGGTACCCAAATTAGTCGGTTTGATATCCCAGCATTTCAGCCCATCTGTTCAAACAGGGATTTACCCACTACTGTGAATTGTGCCTTGCTATCTACTGGGTAATATTATGCATTAATTTCTGCAAATGGATTTAAGTATGACATTTCTGACAGTTGTTCAGCGGAATTGGATTAATAATGCATTTTTATAACCCTCATTTCACTTAAAAATATATTACGGTGCAATGTTTTGAGAACCTCTAGAATTAAAATAAATATTTTAAGTATATTTAAATTAAGTTGGCTCATTGCAGTAGACATCATCAAAAGAAAACAATTCCCATGCATGTTCTTGAAACCTTGTTGCAAATTTGGAGGTGCTTGTTATCTTTTCCTGAAACTGATTTAATGAGGGAGTGCTCTGTTCCAGAAACATGGCTGGGAAATGTCAGTGCTTTATCTTTTATCATGAGATCGAGAGGCTAAATCCTGAAGTTCTTACAAAGTATTGGCTCAGTTTCCAATATGGTAAACTCCCAATTGGAGAACCAAGGAAAGTGCCTGGAACTTAAGAAGGAGTATAATGGCATTTGAAACAAAGGCAGGCTTTGACAAGCACCTCTGTGATGGGTTTTGAGGTGACAGCTTGTACAAATCAGAAAAACATGCATAGCAAACCCTATGTTTACTTTGCTTATCTTTTTTTAGTATAACATTGATAAGAGCCCAGTCTGTTTCTTAATGAAAATAGCTTAGTAAGATATTGAACTTCTGACACTATCAGCTTCTGCTAGTTCCTCTTCTAGCAAATAGATGGCCATCAAGCCTCATGTCGATAATTATCTGCATCGTAATAGTAACTGTGGCATCTGTGTACAGAGCAATACCAACCCAGAGGATGGCTGTCACAGGGTGCGCTCACACTGTCTGTTCAAGTCCTGCAAGAGCTCCTGCAGGCTGCTCTGCACCTAGGGTGCCGCAGCAGCATGCTCCTGGAGGCACTGTGATCTGAATTACTCAGCTTCCGGTTTCAGGAAAAGAACCACTGCCTTTCTGATAGCAATGTTAGAGAAGGTGTGGAGTATCCATAATCACATCTGTCTGCCTTACAAGGCAATAGTTGCACAAACGTGAAATGTAATAAGAAGGAAAACATTGAAAAGAAATTTGAAAAATGTAGAAAAGTTCATGCATCATAATGGGATTTCTATCTAAAAAAAAAATCAAATTTAGTTCTACATTTGAAACAGTCTTGTTTGTTAAAGAGCTAATAGAATATCTGTAAAGTTCATTACGTATAAGCCATCCTATTTAAATTTGCATTTTTTTATTAAAAAAATCTCCTTGTTTTTGCAGTTTTGCAGAAGAGTTGCAGATTAAAAGTTGAGCTGGACTCAGGCAGGTTTAGTCTGAAACAAAGAATTTTTGTTGTATTTCCGTGTTTTGATCTCTCTTGAAAAAGTTGTTTCAATACCACATGTGGTAGAACTAGCTGGCAAGACTGAGACTGCTGTACCTATGACATTGAATAAGAGGACGTAGAGCTGGTGGTGGGGCAAGAGGGAACAAAATCCCTCTGCCAAAATTTTGCAAGTCAGTCGCTCAGGTTTCAGTAAGTAAGGCCGTACAGCCTTACAGATTGCCTTGAATGATCAATATGTTGCAAACTACCCACCTTATGCTGGATTCTAACGTAACATCTACACTTAGTACTAAATGGAACGGACAGTGCTTGTGATAATCTAGAACTTGTCCCTTTTCTTCTGTAGGCTACTCGCACTATTTTGTGTGAATCAAATACTGCCTCGTGCCCTGCATGGAAGGGTTTCCACAGGAATTTCACATAATGAGATAATGAGATTTTTTCCAGAGTTGTATTACAGGTTCCAGTTATCTTGAAGCAAATAACATTATGTTGAAAGTATTGTTGAAGAATTGAAGTTCCTTTCTTAAAGATAAATTTAAATTTTAAAGTTTTGCAAGGGAGATATGGGTGCAAATTCCTGCCAGCCTTGACAGATGTGTGCTCTCTTCCACCACTGGGGTGGTTCTCAATGTTCTTCTCCTTACTTCCCTAAAAGCTTGCAAAAACATTGTTTAAAATATGTATTTCTTTTTGGAATCCAGACAGAGGACGAAAACTGTTTTTGACTGTCAAGCTGACTGTGATCAGCTGGAGGCAGAATGTAGATTTACCTCAACTAGCTGTGGTTAGATTAGAACCACACTCCGTGTCCCCAGGGAGGTAAAAGAGCAAGGTAACCAACTCTGAACAAGCATCTCAGTTTAAGACATGTCCCTCAAAGTGAAGACATGGCCAAAGTGCATGAGTATGTCTATTTCTGGTCCTAAATAATATTTTTAAGCTATTTTAAATTCCTGGCTCTAGTTTATACATGAAAGATAGGAGAAACATACACATCAACTGCGGAATGTGAAATACAAGGCAAGTTCTATAGAGTTTTTAAAACGCATGCTACTTCTGAAAAATGTAACCTATTCACAAAATTGCCTATTCTGTAACCCTTTGAGAGTAGAACTGGAGAAGGACTGGGGTAGAACATACAAAATATATGGAGGTTAAATCTTTCCAGCTCACTTGACTAAAGGTAGATATCAACAGCTAAAAGATCTCCAAGCACAGGGACGCAGTTTGTAGGAATAACATCATTAACACAGAGACCTGAGAAAACTGATTTTCTCCCCTCATAAATCAGCAAAAGTTTAGAAATTGTATTTGATAGCATGTGTCTGAAAAAGGCAGAGCAGCCCCAGAGAGCAATTGGAGGCGAGGGCAAAACTTTCTCTGCTGGCGACAACATTTATTGTTTAACTTCAGCAGATGGATCCACCTTAAGAAAGGTCCAAGGAGCTCGATGGAAACCAAATGCAGCAAAAGGAAGTTGGGGATGTGGGTGTCAGGTTGTCAGTAATCTGACAGCTGTGGTAACTACCCTCTAATCCAGCGGCTCCAGCCACGCTCTCGGCTGACACCGCAAGGACTGACTGACAGCTGAAGAGCGGGCACTTCGTACAGGCAGAAGTGACATCCAGTCTATTAAGGCTGACAAGCACAAAGCAGAGATTTGCCCTGAATGGTTTGGTACTGAAGCCTAGTAAAGGGGTTATTTGAAAGGTCTTAGAGAAAGTGTCAGACTCAAGCTCAGATGATAACAATATTGTAATGATAGCACTGGACAATGAAGTGCTATGATTGCCCATACAGGCCAGGAAGATTGCATGTGGATAGTGAGCTCCAGAAGCCAGTTTACAGCAGCAGATTCTCAAAAGAAAACATGCCACCCCTTGAGGGCTACTCTTTGTCAGACTCTTAAAGGCATTTTTTTTCAGTGTAATGATGTACTTGTGCCTTTGCTTTTTTTGCTCTGATGTTAAGGAAAAAAATTAGTGGTAGGAGCAGTGATCACAGAAACCCATTGAAGATGCTAATGGCGAAGCGGTGTTATCCTTGATCTGTATCTTGTTGGTTAAAACAAGATGTGCAAACTAATGTACTTATATATATAAAAACTATAAATTTACAGCAGTAATGGAAGTAGTAGGATTTTAGTCCAAATATTTTAGTCCAGATATTAACTTCAAATTCAGAAGTTGTTGAGTAATCTCGGTCTAGTACTGCAGTGCAAAGTGATACAGGTAGACATGCTGCACTAAATGGGGCTCAATCCATAAAGAAATATGAAGATTTAGCACTGTATAGAGACTGAGTAGCTAGTAAGTACAGGAATTGTGAGGTGCAAGAAGGAAATACAGGCATGAGATTATTCATAGTAGCAGGATCTGTATCTACTGTCGAGTAGAATTTAAAGCAAACCTCTTCCTTATTCAGCAAAGCTCGTATGTTTCTTGTTTTGTTTTTCTTTTTGTATTTTAGCATTTATTCAAATAATTGAGTTCTTTTTTAACAAAATCTTAATTTCATAGGCAGCTGCTGCTCAGTCCCTCCTCCCCCCAGCAACATTCTTCAGGTCTCTCATCTAGTACCTCCAGCCTACTGTTCAGTTTGGCTTTCCAAGCAGGAGCGACACCGTTCTGCAGCTAACCCATCCTGTGTCATTTACTGAATCTCAGAAATAGTCATTAAATATCTCACCAATTATCTTTCCAATATAAAAATGATCCTTTAGTATATTTCTTCCCAGATAAGTTCAGGACATTCCCCTTTTTTTTTCCATTACGTTATTCTTTATAGCTCCAGTCTAATAATTGAATCTAGTCTATTAGAGACGAGGCTTAGTTTTACATCTGTTCTACATTTTCTGAGGAATGAAAGTTTACAAAACAGCAAGATAAACCAAATGAGATTTAGAAGAATTCAGGTCCTCTTCACCAAGAAACAAATACGGCTGAGTCATGGTCACCGCCTGGGGAAGAGGTGACAGGAAAAAAACACTCTAAGCCCTGCATGTAGTTTGACTGCCAGTGGGTGAACTGCCAAGGCTATATTCAAAGTACCAAAGAATTAATATAGCATGCTTATAGTTGATACAATTTTATATCTCCGCATACAATCATTAGCCAGAAGTTGAAAAATCAGAGTACAACAACAAAAAATGACATCAGATGGACAGAGACCACCCAAAATGATGAGGTTTTGGCACTGAAGATCACTATCGATACCTCCTCGGCATGGCTCAGCTTAACCAGTTTATGATATGGTTGTGCTAACACTACGTATGTGTTTGTATCCAGCCATGTCCTTACTCAGCTTGGGCTTCTCAGAAACCTGCCTGATATGCCGTGCCATGCTCTGCAGTGGGACGTCCTGCCAGAGGAATAGAAAAATATGGCAGTTCTGGAGGCTAGCATGACTGTTGTTCTTTGGTGGCCTTTACGATAAAGATGTCTTACTGCCTGTTTTCTCAGTGAAAGAGATTTTTTTTGTGGTCAGTATAGAGTGTTACACAGTCCTCATCCAGAGATGGAAAAGATGTGCCTGAATGCTTGATCACAAATAGCAGTTTAACTCTCTTTCTTTTGTTATACAAGCTGGCATCATTGTGATTTCTTTTCTCAAGTCCTTTATGCTACCAATGAAATAACCAGAAAAAATTGTACCTTCAGCTATCTAAATGATGGTTTTTTTTTTTCATTCTTCCATGTTTTCTGGACTTCTTTAATCTGTTGGAGGTGTGATAGGTTTCAGCTAGTTGAGCTGATAAAAACAGTGAAAAGGATTGAGTCTCTGAATTAACATATGCCGTGTGAAGGTTAAAGCCCACTCTTTTAAAGACATCCCTACCAGTCAACATGAAATAACGGTAAATTGTACAAATACATTAAATGTAGTTACCCATCCTATAAGATATACTGTGTTCCTCTACGCATCTGTTCAACTTTACTAATATCTAGAGTGTGCTTTTCTGTTTGGTGGGTTTTCATTGTTGTGGTTTGTTTTGTGTTATTTTATTTTCCTTTTTGGAAGCCTAAGACATGTAATTTTCTTGCCAAAATTCCTTCTTTTCAGTTTCACGTTTTGACAGATAATCATATGTACTTCAGGAAAAAATGTATTTCTTTGATCTGTTTAGTGTTTTATTTGAATGACAATTTAATGCTATTTTTTGGTACTCTATGTATTACTAAAGACAACCAAACCCACTTGCAGATTTTATATTTCCAGAAGCAGGACACAAATACATCATTTTTGGCAAGAGTTCAGTAGAAAGAATAATCTGAAACTTGGTGCCAATGTATTTAAGTATTTGCTGTCCTAGACTAAAAAACCGCTCACTTACTGTATAGTAGCAATCTGTCATTTACAAAATGACACATCCAATTTAAAACTACTTGGAAACAAAATGTTTAATCAGAATTTTAGGAATGCTTGCTAACCGTGAATCTTGGAGGCCTAATGACTTCACTGTTACAGTGCAATTTGCCTGACAAGCTGTGTGGTCCACTGCAGAGGACGTGCAAGTCAGCTGTCACCTTGGGCAGGTTACTTGTCCTTTGCTCCCATTTTCCAGTTGGTGGAACAGGAAGCAGATATCTTACCGTTTATAGGAAAGGTATTGATGGGAGAGAAAGTCCATAGAAGTTACTTATATCGAAGACTTGTATTAGATTTTTATTACATTTTCTTGCCAAAGGTATTAGAAAATAGTGTCCATTTTTGGATGTTGATGTCTAGCTTTATTCTGTGGCAGAATTATGTGATGTGGTGGGATTTGATAGGGCAGGAAGCCTGTTTTAGTTGCATGTTGCTGGGAAATAGCTACAAGATACGTGTACAGACCATGGAAATACAAACCTTAGTGATGAAAATTTTGGCAAAAGATTTATACAGAGGTTGACTTTTCCTGGATCATCAACCTCAATCCCCTTGCACATTGTTCTGCTATATTTTTTACTCAAGTATTGTGCCTAGTTTCTATTATTATCACCTTAAGTTTCTGAGTTAGAAAATAACTAACATAAATAGATGCATAAATACACAAAGCAAAACAAAAACCCTGCCCTGAGGAGTTCAGTCTAAACAGATGAGACAGATGGAGATGTGAAATGATTCACCCTGGACTGCAGCAGAAACAGGAGGTCAGTCGCAGGCGAAGGTCTGCGGACTCCAGGCAGACCCTGGATCTTCTCTGTGCCTCCTTAGAGAGATGCTCTCCTCCAAGCCGCTGTCCCATCTATGTTCCTTCGTTTCTCCAGAACAGAAAATCCAACGTGATATGGATATAAAGTTTTAAATACAAGTTCAGTTTACAATGGGAAATAGAAATGCCTGTTGATAAAAACCAGAAGCTGGGTGCATTATATTCTGGGTGTGTTTCAGAAGACAGAGCTCTGATGGCATTGTAAGCTATTGTTTAAATTTTGCACGCAGCCAAGAGAAATGTTAAATCTTTGTTAGCATCATTCCTTTGCTGTGCTTTAGTATTTCCTGTTAACAGTAGCTTTTCAAACATGGTAAGTGAATCCATTTTCCAAACAGTAGTTGTGGGAAGCTTGGTAGACAAACAAAACAAGATAAAGAAAGAATGACCTCTGAAGACCTGAAAAAAAGAAAAAATTGGATAATAAGCATTCAATCAGTCTGAGGTATTTTGTAAATCAGACCACTTTTATTTGGATATACTATTGTTTAACAGCCAGTTTAAATTGGGACCAGCATCCTGATTCTGGACAACATGGCTTTTATTGGAAGTCCCTGCCACTTTTAAACATCTTTAATACATTTTAAAAATAGAACTGTAAAAACCAGCAACCAGACTTCAAAGGGAAGACATGTTGTGCCAGAATTGCAAAGCTGGTGCCGATTTTCACTGGTTGTAAAGCCTTGGGGAGTGCCTTGCGGTCTGTCCCGTGGTGGTGAACGCCAGGAGTGCCAGCAGCTGGCATGGGAGAACCCGCGGCGTGGTGCGGCCTTCAGGAGGACATTGAGGTTATAGTGGGATTCTGCACTGGGTACGACCAAAATCTGTGAGAGGGCACTGGGAGAAACACCCGAGGGAGAGCACAATCTCCTCTTTGTAGCACTGATTGATAGGTGATGCTTTCTGTGCACTGAAGCAAAGGGAGATGCTCTCTTGGGTTAATTGGCACTACTCAGCTGGAGCTCCATGAACCTGGGTTGAGGGCTGCAGAATTAGCCCCAGAGCTGGGTCATTTAGGCCTGCACTGCTGGAGAACTGGGCCTAGGCATTTTTTGACTCTGTCAGTGGTGATGGTACCTCAGCTGTGCTGAGGTGCTCGGGTTTTCTTCAGTAGCAATTGAGCTAAACATGTTCCAGAAAAGTTTTATCCTTGTTGGTAACAGGATTGCTTCTCCCAAATCACTCCCAATACCTGTCTGACTGCTTTTCTCTTTCACAGACAGGTCCTTTAGAAGTGTAATAATTCACTGGAAGCTTTGCCATGTTGGTTGTTATCATGGCTATACCCCTTTGCCAAGAGAAGCCCCGCATCAGGGTATCCATCCATGTGGGCCTTCCTCAGCAGGGGTGTTCCAGCACCACCAGCGATGGAGCATGGGGAGGTATTGCTGAAACACAGCTTTAGAAATCAGTTTGAAGTGTGAAGGCTGCGACAACTGGTTTATTGCTACCTCTAAATAGACAAGGATGTGAAAGGGACTCTCCAGTGACATATCTGCAGAGAGTGTTCACCTGGGAATGGGCTAATTGCACATTTGATGTCACTGCAAACCCACCTATGCATAACTAAAATGAGCATGTATCTGACAACTGCATTGAATTTTTAAAGAAATTTAAAAATACAGTGATTATAGAACTCCAGGGCCTAAGACAGGTCTGTTCAGCACTGAAAATTTTATTTATTACAGATCGGCTCAGTATCAAATTTTTGGAAAATTAAGATCCAAAGATGTGCTTCACTAAATGTTTAGTGGAGGAGCTTTGGCAGAATGTAAATCTATGACCATGTTAGGAGTATATCTGGCTGTAGCTTTTGGCATGGGCTCTTTTTAGTTTTACTGTTAGAGGAAGTTATGGCTTTTGTTATGTATTAGAATCTTATTTTTAAATCGATAGGTGTTTGGTATCCTTTGCAAAAAAAATATTCCTGTATAAGTGGTTTCTGACATAACTGAGCTACTTGATATTTCCATGTGACCATAATTATAGTTTCAGATCCTCTTACAAAACTTAAATAAGGTGTCCAAATAGCCTACAGAGAGTCCTTTCTTTAGTTGCCTTGTCTAAAGGAAGTCACGGTTGGTTACAGTGCAATTTCTTCTTAGTTTTTATTTCCCAGCAGTGCTGTATTCATCTAAGATTTCTGCATCTTAAGAGATTTAGAGTTCAGTTAGCCCTAATGCTACTGCTGTCGTCGTGGTGTGCAGGCTGCTGGCAGTGCCCTGGGAGCTGGGAAGGCTGTGCGATGTCCTTGTGGCTGTGAGGAAGGGGAACCCAGCTCTCTCTGCACAAGGGGATTTGCTCCTGGTGCTGCTGACCACAGAGGCAGCCCTGTCCCCTCTGCTCCTGTGATCTCAGCGCTGAGTGCTGCTGCTGCACACCGCGTGGCTATGTCTTGGCAGGGGCAGAGCAGCCTTGGAAGGGATTGCTGACTCCATGCTTGGCAAGGGAGCTTTTGGGGGAGGATGGTGAACCTCACCAGATCTTCTGCTGGTTTTCTTCACTCCCACGCTGAATTACTGCAGTGCTCCCCATATGGAACTGCTCTGGAAAGTGCTTTTGTACCTCCAGCTGATGCAAGCAGTCGCTGTCTGCCTGCTAAGCAGGTTTTCATGCCTGCAGTCATGGTGACATCCACAATGCCCTCAAGCTGGACATCCAACTGGGATTGCAGTGTGCAGTGCTATCCACCCCTCTGAGCATGAGAGTAGGAATGCACCGTGTGGGGCCCCACGGCAGCCTGTGGCTGCATGTTGGGATGAACTCCTGGGGCAGGGCACAGGAAAGAAAAGTGTAAAGAATTATAAAATGATGAGAAGCGGCAGTTAAGACTATTTTGTAGTTTTGAGTTTCTCTGTTTTTTAATAGCAAATAATTCTTTCCACCAAAATTTCCCTATAGCCCAGCCTTACCTAGCTGGTGGATTTCTTGCAGTTGTCACACCATGAGCGGAATCAGGATGCTGGCCTTCCTGCCTTCTCCTTCACAGGGATTACGTGCACTGGAGGCTAGTTCTCACACTCCGTATGCACCTGTGCATGTTCCCATTCAGACTCCCTATCAGCTACAAGTAAGGTGTAACGGCAGAGGGCTTGGAGGTGTACTGGGAGGGCCTTGGAGCCGCTGCTTTTCACGGGCTCCTATTAGTAAGTCGGGCCTGAAACCTCCTGTTTGAGGAAGAGGCCAGCAGAGAATTTTACAGCTGTGGACAAATAGCTAAAAGGATTTGGCTCATTAAGCATTAGCAACAAATTGCACTGGAATGCCTAAATATATTTTAAAGACAAATAAAGTGTGTGTTAAATACACAGAGGGCTTTCCTTTCACTCAGAGGATAAATAAGAATTTTCTTATCTTTTGTGAAAGGTCTGCAAATGTGAGCTTTAATGAAGTTCAGGAAATTTTGCTCTGATTAACATCATGGAAAAATGCTTATTTGTGAAAGAAATAGATTATCTGTGTCTGTGTGAACGTGATGGTGCTGTTAATCCCCTGAAATGACATATTCTCTGACATCTGGTATGTGGCATCAGGACACTTCTTGCCTAGCAGCCTTGATGAGTGCCTTTCTAGAATGGTCCAACACCATAGGACCTTCTAAAATGGTGATTTTGTGTAAATTGTAAATACTTGAACAGTTTTATAGCTACTTGTCTGACATATTTTTAGTCAGAAAAGTAAATAATGCTTACTATTTCCATTCAGTTTGCTGCAAAAATGTACTATTACAGTACAGTGAAACGCATACATACGGTTATTCTTTCACTGACTCCTGATAGTGATTTAAAAAAAATGTGCATGCTTGGCTAATTATGAATCAGTGCACCTTCCCTCTGCCCTCCCTCTGTATACCTAGAGGAGTTCTGCAACTGCATTACTGTATATGGTGGGCATATTCCAGTCCTTTTTATTCATTCAGTTTGTTTTCTGTTGTTCTAGAAGACAGCTCAATAAAGAAGGCACTGCAGTAATGTCAGTAAGTGCTGCTTATGTATGCATTGGATTTAATCTTAAATGAAGAATCATTCTTCTGACTTAAAGAGGCAATTTTAGAGATTGATAAAATTTTGACTATGAACAGAATATTACCAGTATAAACTCAGTCAGAAGTCCGAGTCTTGGAATTTCTAACATAAAAGTTAATGCTCCTTCAGCAGACAAGCATACGAATAAATAGAGATTATTTACCTCAGGGTCTTGGTTCATTTTTGCAAGACTTAGAGCCCTCTACATAATACTTTCTTTGTTTCAGCAGTGTTTTCTGGAATGCTGCCCAGCACTGTTTGAGCTTACAGTAGGTGGGAATTAAAAGGACATAAAGTTGCCAAAACTGATTATTTTATTTCTAGTGATTTAATCATTCAAAACCAAAACTCTTCTTGCCTAGCAGCCTGTTTGGCTGAGTAGTCTGAAGTAAGCACCCCTTATGTTTCTCAAAAATTAACTGGAGACTACTAATAAATCTTTTCCTCTTATTTCACTACAGAACTGGAAGAAACCTCTAACTTGAAGATAACTTACATTTCTGCTTGAACAGATTCTGATTTGTGGAATAAAGTATTTCCATTGCACTTGGGAGGCTCAGGTACAATGAAGATCCTCACAGAACACGTGAATTTGGGAATGACCCTGGCTCCTGTTTTGAGGTTCCACTATCCCCTTGTGAGATGTCAGTGGATGTCCTGAACACACAAACATTTCTAACTGCTGTAGCCTAAATATTGTTCAAAATTAACTAATGGTGAACTGCAACGTTCTCTGCAACCGTCCTATGCAATGGCCATAGCAAAAATGCTTCTGCTGACTGTGAACAATGGGAAAATCAACCAATCAGCCAACCAAAACCACTGAAAACTAACAGGATATAACCTTTATTGTTAGGAACTGGTGGAGATGGGGCATGGAGAAGGATGGAAATTGATAAGAAAAAAACAACAGGTAAAGAAAGAGTTAAAAATGACAGATTCATTTTTGGAGTACCCTAAACCCTTTCTAGTCACCTTTCTAGTGACTGCTTGATCTGAGTTTTTTCCTGTGATTCTGGTGCAGGGAAGAATACCTTGCAGTATCTGCTGTTTTCAGTGTGAAAAGTCTTGTGGTTTTTGCATTTGTTTTGGAGCCTGTTCAGTGAATGTGTTATGTAAGAAAAGATTCCAGGTCAGATCCACATTTGAGATAGATTTACCTGTGTGAGGTCTTCAGGACAGGGCTCTTTGGGAAATGCTCACTTCTTGCTGATGAATAAATAATAATGGATGATAATTAAGGACTTTAGAATGTATGTCTGATACAGCAGATCAAGAAAAGGTACATGAAGCCTTCTTTTGCTGAACAAGCAAATTCTGATACACATATCTGAAAGTCTATCACTGCACCGTGCTATCTGACAAAAAATTGTGGCTCGTAACTTGGTAGTGGATCAGAGCATTGTGGTGTTCTCACTCCCAGTTCATCTGCTTTGTGGTAACAGTCATCTCTTGGAAGCTCTGGGATAATCACCTTCATTAGTTAATTGCATCAGGGACCAAACATGGGATCAGATCCTTTGTGAGTGATTGGTGAGTCTGGATGCGCGAGGAGGCTGATAGCTTTCCAGATGTGCACAAGCATACACTCATGTAGGTGGAAGGTTTGTTGTTTCCTCTGCATCACCTGTTAAAATATCTGACATAACTGTAGGAAAAAGCGCAACTTTGAGACCGAAGTGAAGGATGCTGTGCCTGGTGTTGGGCATCTGTAATCACATGTATGAGTGGTCACCCTTGCAGAGCTGTGTGCCAAGTCATGGTGGCTGTTGCCTCAGAAGGTGGAAACAGACTTCAGAAATCTAGCTCTGCATCTCAAATCATGGTACGGATATCACGAGAGTCTGTTCATTAGCTTTCAACATGTATTTGGCCCTTCTTGTGATATATTGAATTAAAGAGCTTCCTTTAATTGTTTATAAGCAATAATGGACCTGAGTTCTACAAACTTGGTCTCTTGTCTGCGTGCATACAGTGTGCATTTACAGTGCCTCTGCTAATGCAGAGGCATATGTTATTTTTGACATTCTTAATTATAGTGTGGTTAATGTACCAGCAGTATTTCTTCTGCATTAATAAACAGTGTTTATTTCTTTATAATGTGTATCAGTTTGGGTCTGAATATCCAAATAAGCAAGTTTAAACTTCAATTTCCGCCACTGTATTTACAAGCAAAATATTTAATGGAAAATCAACAATTAGGCATGGCAGTAGGCATGTTTAGCTTCAAATATGGGACAGTTGATGTCACTAAAAGATTTACAAATGCTGTTTGCATCTAATTAGCCTTACACTGAGGCTCTAATATTTCAAAGGGTTGGATACATGTTAAATTGATAGAAATATTTGTATATGAAAAGTTAAGTGAATGCATAAATGTCAGAATTAGTTTATAATTAGGAGGAATACTAAAAAGTGCCATTCTAAGGTTATCTAATCTAAAGCGCGCAGTATTAATGCTTTCTATTTTAGCTGGTTATATAAATGCCACTTTCCCACTTATTTCCATTATAAAAACATGGATATTTTCAAGAGAAATATGTTACCTCATTGAATTAAAAACTTATCCTAAAAAGGAAAAAAAGGAGGAGGAAACTCTTTACTTGTCAGTTACTAATGTTACTAGTGTTAAAGTATTGGTATTTATTCTGTAAAGCAGAGAGAATTAAACTCTCTGCAAAGGAAATATGGGAAAGATGAAGAAGTTGTGCTGTCACGAGCAAAGTCATAGCCAGGAATCACATGGTGCATTACTCATTAGGTGTGCAAATTTTTACCCCCTTTCTTAGCTGTTCATAGATGATTTTTTAAAAGCTACTTGAAATTTATGAATGCCAGTTTGAGTAGTATATGACCTTCAGACATCAGATCGTGCTATAGAAATGTAATCTTCTTATCTTGTATATAGGCAGGTAATAATAAGATTTCCTTTTAATACTTAATAGCCAGCTTCTTAAATGGTCACTCTGAGGCACTCTCTATTAGGTGTAGAAGATTAGCCATCAAAAAAACATTTTCCTGAAAAATGAATATCTTTCAAGTTTGAGGAACGGGCAGGCAATTGTAGGGCTTTTATTTTGTTTCTGCTTTCTGTTTTCTTTTGTTTTTACAAAAGTAGTTGGTGCTATGTTCTGCTAACTCTGATTAGAAGGGATCTGGCTAAAGTGATGGCTTGTATTTCAAATATCTATGCATTCATGATATGAGCAAGGTTGTTTCCCTGCTATTACCTGGGCACATTAGACACATGATCTTGCCTTTCTTTATTGCTAAAAAGTGTGGAGATTTGACAACGGTGTTCTGGGTTTAAAAAATGGCCAGCTGATGATTACAGGTATCACCACCCAAAAGCTGTCACTCCATCCCTGTATGACACACTTACACTTGTTGAAATGATTCGTGCTGCTTTGGTTTGAAAATGTGCCGAGTGTATCTGCTGCCAACAACATCACTGTGTTTAAAGACACGTGCAAATCCTGTAATATGCAGCAGTTGATAAAAACACACTCTTCAGGATACATTTTAAATGTTCTGAGCCCCATCCTCCTGGAAAAGCAGTGTTCCAGTTGGTGTTGTGACACTTCTGAGGAGGTTTCCCCCTAAATCTCAAAAATAAGCACACATTTCCTACTCCATCGTTGTTATTGTGTGAGAGCTGGCGGTAGTGCAGGCTTATTAGGTGCTGAGCAGAACTGGGATTTGTCTCAGAGACTGCCCCTAGCCAAACAGAGCGTGTTTCCTGGGGACGGTCAGTGGTGTGGAAGTGGTTACCGATCACTCTCTTACTCCAGAGTTGTTTTTTGCTTTTTTTTTTTGTATTAGCAAAGCAGTTCGCTCCAACCGTTTATGTAATGAAGAAATGATTTGTTAGTCTGATTAACTTAGTTCAACTCATCACTTTTATGCCAGCTACGTTTCAAATAGTTAAACACATTTCAAAGAAAAATTTGAAAAGCTAAATTTCAAAGGATTAGTATCTGAAAAAAATATTTTAATGTTATAAAAGTTTTCAGAAGTGTCAATGTAACTGACATAGGTAGAAGGCATTTTTTTTTAAGCTAAAACAAATACAGTTATTTAGTTCCAGAAATGTGAAAAACATGAACAAGTGCACAAGAACCGCTTTTGAGCTGCAGTTCGTACTCAGTACTTGTATATAACATTGCTGTAATGCTGATTTGAGAATGCTCTGCAGGTTTAAAAATTTAGAACTAGAGCACAAATCCTACAAGGGACAGAGAAACGACATGTCAGATATTAGTGCCTGTTAGTCCTATTTCCACAAATGGGAATATATCCTGGGTCGATCATGGTTTGTGTTGTTGACAAAACTGCTTTTTCCATCAGAAAATGACAGGTCATCAAAACAGACCTTTTTCGTGGCTGTTTTCCACTTCAATTAAATGTTGTTAAAAAGATTTTGCATGGGATGGAATTCTTCTTTAGAGCAAGAGGAATTAAGGACATTATGAATAAGAGACCTACTTAGAGGGGTTGGAAAGATAGCAGTTTATATCTTGTTTGACTTGACTCTGCTTTGGATTTTGCTATAATGTTGAATAGAGATTCGTTTCAAACAACATTTTCACAAAGCACAATTGTTTTTGAGTCCACTCTGGGTTCAAGGGCTCTGGGTTCAAGGGCTCTGGGTGAGTGGAAAAGGTATTCTCAAGCTTGTAAGACAGGAGTGAATGTGTATATTGATGCCCTTGAGAATAACGTTGTGCAGCAAGGATTGGCAGAGTGAATAATCAAAAAATAGAAACATTTACATGCGTCTACTAAATTCTGTGTATATATCCTCAGACTGGGGCATGGGTTTGATTGTAAATATTGCAAACTAACTATTTTAAAATGAAAATTGAACTTGATTGAATCTCAGCATGAAGATGCCAACATTCAAATTGATTCATTATCTGGCCTGAATTCTGTGATAAAATTTACCAGCATGCACAGGCGGAGGATTTATTCTGGATGATGTTCATGTCATTAAAAGGGACTACCAGTAGCAACATACATATAATTTGAGAACAGAAAAAAATTACAAACAAATAACAAAAATAAAACTCCTCAAAAAAACAACAAACAATCCACAGTTATTTGGGGAAAAAAAGGGAAAAAAAGATAATGCTCTATCAGTTTAAAATAATTTTTTACTTTTTTAGTTATAATTTTGCGATCAGTATAATGGCCAGAAGGCAATATAATGGAAGTTTTTGTTGAGCAGAGTATGCTTGCTTCAAGAAGCTTGTGTGCCAATTGAGGCACACATCAAGTGAAGCTAACACACTGGGTGAATTATGTGTCCCATCACACCAATGACTGCAGAGCCATAAAACCACCCTAAGTGTTCTAGTTACAATCAATTACATCATGCTTTAATCACATTTTAATGATGTATTAACCAAGATTTCAACAGCAATTAGTTTAATGGGTGTTTGCTTTTTTTTAGACTATTTTAACTATGACTGTATCCAGTAAGATTAGAAAAATAATAATAAAGCATTGATTGTGACCTCTTTCTTCTCCAGCAGTTTTGCGTGATGGCAACAAAAAGAAAGTTTTTTTTATTTACTAAACATTCATGAGACTTAAGAAACAGTGTGCTTGACGTGAGGTGATACACTGTGAGGTTTTCTCATCTAGAAAGATTCTGCAAAATGTGATGTGCTGCACTGGATACAGTTAATGCATCTCTTGTTTTTTTAGGGCAGAAAGTATTATGCTGCCTTTTGATATTTAGGCAAAAAAAATAATAATACAAGGAACAAAAAATGAAAAATCATTAATGGTACTAATTTTTAATAGAGGGGTTTAGAAAAGTTCCCAGACTCTCCATGACATTTTTGTTGATGTGCATTCTCCTTAAAGAAACCTGAAAAAATGTCTCTGGGCATTCAGTTTCTTATAAAGCACTCCTAAGAATATTAACAGATAAAGAAAAGAGATTTCACAGTTAAACCCACATAAAAACCCATATTAGGAATGATACCAAACTTAAAGAATGTTGTAAAATGAGCATGGAAAAATGTACAAAATGAATTCATGCCCATTTACATGCTTTCAGTCAGGCTACCAGATAACAAAGCCTCTGTCTTTGTGTTAACACTGCAGATTAGGTCAAGTTTTTACCCCTCTGAGCTCTTTTCCTGTAAATGACGGGTTTTGATGTGAAACAAGCAACATGTCAAAGCAAGTTGAAAGATGTAGGCATTTTATGCCATGTCACAATGACAGGCCGGTGAATATTTGGGCCATTAGGGGCTTATTAGTGAATAAATGACCAGATGGTTCAGTGATGCACAGAGATGGACAGAACTGGATGCTACTAATCAGCACTGTCTGTACTTGATGTCAAATCACATGACACAGTAACCCATGGATACCGAATAAAAGTTACCATTAGCAAGTCAATTTGATATCTGTGTGGTGTAAACAGACTTATAACTGCACTTCAGAGCTGCCTGTTGTTAAGAAGAAATAATGGTAGAGTATTTAAATAAACACACGCTCCTCTTATCAAGTTATGATAAATATAAATAGAATTCCAGTTCCTAAGACCTCCTTTTTATTCTAGAGAGGCTGAGGAAGGACATTTACATATTAGACCATTTCCAAAGACAAAAAAGCTGCACTGGAAATGCTGTAAAGGAGAAACATGAGGCACTTTCTTCAAACAACATGGTTAGCAACATAAAGTGATGCTTTGTTTGTGCATTTGTTACAGAAAGGCAAACCTGGAGAATAGGACCGGTTTTCTGGGGGAATGCTGTTTGTGTGTTGGTATATTTATTCTTTGATTTTACTGATGTCGATATGTGTTCACTTGCCCCTACCTTAAAATTTTCCCAAGGGTTTTTGAAAATTTATTTCAACAAACCCTTGTTAGCAAGTCATATCCAAAGCATTGCACTGGGGTTAGAGGCATTGGGAATCTGACAAGGACCGGATCTTGAACCACTGTGCAGGAGAGATGGTGCCAGGCTGCATGGAGGGGTTGAGCCAAGGCTGTGGTGAGGGCAAGAGAGGATGCGGCCCCGCTGTGCTAAGTCTCTGTAATCGTAAAGGAAATTGTGCCTAAAATTCAGTGGAAGCACTCTTACAGGACTGTAGACACCTGGGCTACGTCCCCCTGTCTGAGTCCATGACTAACATGCCAGCAAATGCATGTTATTTAGGCAGAAACGTATGCATTTCTGGGGTACTTATTACTTATCTCTCTTAATTCTTAATAGCAAATGGAAACAAATGCAGTGTTGTAACCTATGGTGTTTGGTGATGTACTAGTGTGATTTACAAAGTGTTTTGAAATGCTGAAGAACACTTGCTTGAATTTTTCCATCTGAGAAAACCATTGTAAATGCATGCTACCCTTTTTGATATAGTCAATCGTATTAGTATGCACATTTTAGGTAGGAGGTGAATAATGCAGTAACATTTGGCAGCTCTAGTCATGGTTAACCGTTAGTTCCCTTTCATTATGATTCTCTCTCTTGCACCTCCTTCATGCAAAAAGTATGGAATGAATTTTTTTTATATAAGTGGCGATAGAAACTGAAAATGTGATGTTCCCGTGATTAGATGGCATCAGAGAGTGATTAGACCTGTACTGTAAAAGAAGCACTATTGTGTAAGCAATCAAAAATATGCTGAGACTTTGAGCATACTGCAGACTTGGATTAGCAGGAAATACCATGGAGTGGATTAGAATTGAGGAATATGTTGCCTATTTTAAAACCCCGGTTATAGCATGAATACATTTGTATAAAGATGACACAAAGTTAATAAAATATAAAGTATATTTTAACTGCCTAGTCTTGTATTTTAGGAAACCTATGCTGTATTGCCTGAACTGCCATAATAACCACTGCAATTATGTATTTTTACACTAATATTTTTAAATGCATCTGATTCAGTGATCATCTGAAAATGTCTGGGGATAAAAACATTAGGAAACTAGACATGCATCTAGGGACCTTTTGGCTGGAATTCACAGTCGTGGGATATTGTGGAGAATGAAAATCAAAATGGATTAGAGATGTGTATGTAAGGGATCAAAAGTGTTAAGTTGTAGAAATTGTTAGGTGCGTATTGGCATGCTTGTGTCAATGACATCAGTAAATTTCACTGATGTAATTTTAAAATTACTCTATTTCTGGGAGAAAGGGCTTTCTACCTTATCTCTTTTCCATTCTTTCTGATACTAAACCTGAAAATGAAGTATGCCTGCAAGCTTTAACGAAATTCTGAAAAATGCAGTGGTTCATGCTCTGCTTCTATTAAAAACTTGAATTCTGGAGTTAAGAGTCTACAAAGAGCTGAAGATAAGTGTCATATAAACTTTTGTGGCTTTAAAAGGCTTCAGTTATAACTTGATAACTTGTGAATGCTCATTCACAAAATAGCATTCCTTCTTTTTAATGTCGGATCTTGAGGGAACTGCTTCAGAGAGCTGGATCAAACATCCAATAGCTGTGACTGAGGTCACTAATGAACACTTCTTTAGCTACATTCATTTATTTCCATAATGTTTAACTTCAAATGTGACCAGCGTGAAATCTGAGGCACAGAGGTTACTACAAACCAGACTGATGCTGACTTTCCTATTCTCCTTGTGAAGGACTGTTTTATGCCTATGGTTTTCTCTGGTTTACGTACCCAGTCGGCTGTGGGTTGATGGATCAGTTTAATTCTTTGCAGATGTCAGAATGTTCACAGGGCATTTTCTTTCTCAAAATAAGGAGCCGATCATGTTATCTGTTGATGAGAATGTTGCTTTAAAGTAAATACAACTTTCTTGGATCAGCTACTCCTTATGTAAGGGTCTTGTTTTAAGAAAGAACATTTTTGGATGGAAATAGATTTATTTCCAGCAAATTCCATGGGAATTTTTTTTCTCTTGGTATACATAATATGTGCATGGCACAACTAAATAATTTTGAGAAGAGAACAGTTGTCCTCTGTGGTGGTCATTGTGTCAGGTAACGGTTGTTCAGTGGGATATGCTTTAATGTTTTGTTAGCTCTGGAGTAGTCAGACTCGATGATCTTTGTTGGTCCCTTCCGTCTGAACTGTTCTAATTCTATAAGCCCTCAGCCAAAACCAAGAGCAGTACATCTCAAACACTGGGTGTATGCAACCTCAGTGCAAAAGGTGAGTGTCTGACAAATGGTCCATAGGAACGGATTAATGTAGATATGCTCTCAGATGTGACATGTTGCTTTTTCTCTGACTTTCAAGTTTGAAGGCACACACTACTGGTATCACTGCTGGCAGGAAACTATTTAGTCATCACCATTCCCCAGGCAAAATTTTTCCATGTCCTGCCTTGCATTGCCAGCGTTCCACCTCTCCCTACAGTTCAGATGAAGATTTGCTCTGTGGCTTGCTGGACATGGACAAGGATGATAGTGGGATATGGAAGACACAAGGTGTTCCAGAGCCCAGGTTTTGCTTCACTTTTGGGTGAAGACTGCCTTACTTTTCAGTTATCTTAACTCACCTCTAAGTCAAACCAATCTAAGATAAAACAAACCATGTAACATATATTTGAAAGTGTATAATGCTCTCCAATCCAGACAAAAATCTTCCGGATTTTTGTATAGAGATATTTGGTAGAAAATTTTAAAATGTAAATTTTAATCTTCACTAGGTATGGAAAGCCCCCACAGAACAGTCACTTTAAAATTTTAGTGTATATTCAATGTTTAACTAGCCAATATTCAACGATTAGACAAGTATTTTGCAGGAGAGATCTCATGATGAAATAACAGCTTTAAAGAAAGATGACAAAGAATGTTTGAGGTAGTTGTGTTAAATTCTGTGTCTTAGAGGACATGGAAGAAAATCTAGCTGCATGCTTAAGGGCCATTTCTGTTCCCATTGAAGTCAAATGGAGTTTTGACATTGCCCTTTGCTGAAAAAGCATGACCTCATATTTAGTGCATTACACTGAATAATTGCAACATAGCTGCAGAATGACAAGGAAAAAAATTATGTCTTTGACCTGCTGCCTCTAGTGGCTTTGTTATAGGTTTGCTGAGGATGCAGCAGCATCACATAAGCTGCTGCTTATTTACTAATTAATTTACCTGTGTATGAATAGCTCTTTTGCAGTGGTTTCCTAGCAATTCTGTTCTGATATGCATCCTTTGTTTTCAGTGACAGGATGTGTGGGTGACTGGGTGTGCATGACCATGGGCTTCCCTGTCATCAAATGTTGGGATAATTTTCATGATTACCTGTTCTTTTGGCAAATTAATTTGAGTAAGTCTCCCATTTGTCTATACCTTCAGAGGTTTGGGATTTGAGTCAAACTCCTATCAGAAAAGCAAAGCAGCTGATCATTACATCTCTATTGCATATTTCAGTTCATTTTAGTGAAGTTTATGAACGAAGGTTTTGAGCGCTTTAAAAACAATTTGGACTTAATTCTGCTGTGACAGAGGGAACATTCACTGCCATAACTGACCCAGCAACCTTTCTTCTAACCATCGAGTTCTAGTCAGGAGTTTCGGCGTCATAATGTTTGTGTGTGTTTGTAAATGTGCATGCTGCAGTAGGTAAGCTGCACACGGGGAACATATACTACCTTCTGGTTATATCTGAGAAGCACTCTCTGAAACTACTGTTTCATACAGAAGGTGTATTTTGTCAAATTCTCTCTTAATATTTTTTGGTGTTGAGATGAGTAATCTGTAATCTTCACATTACTCCATTTGTCCTTTCTGTATTAACCCACTGACCAGACCCAGAGAGCTATACCCCGCCACTGTGGTTCGTGGCTGCTGGTGGCTGAAGGAATGTGAAGTCCCGCTGCCTTCACTGTGCTGGCTCAATGGAGCAGCATTTACATTTGTGGCAGTTAAAATAATCCAAATGAGGAAGGAACATTCTCCACTTGAGGCACTCTGTTTGTGTACACCATGTGGTGTAGCTTTTTATGGTCTTGCAGTGGCAGAAAGCAACCTATAAATGAATGGACGAAGGTCAGTTTTCAAGAGGAACGAGACAGCCCAGGCAGCCTCCATCCTGTGAATGCCCTGGATCCCTTGAAGCTTCACAATATCTCACACAGGAGCACTTCCATGGCAATTTCTGGCATTGCTATGCTTCAGATTTTCCAGACTAAGAAGTTTCAATATTAATTTTAACTCAGTCTGGAACAAGAGTATATACCTGAAAATGTCAGCGTCACAGAAAAAAAGAATTACCAACTCTAAATGAATAGATGATAAAAAAAACCTGCTCTTAGTTTCTGCCATCTTCTGCCTCTCCTCATGCTCTCAGTCCTGAATTAATTTTTTCCTCAACTGACCAAGAATTACCAAGAAGCAAGTATAACTACAGAAAGGTGTGGTGCTCTCTTTTTCTGTCTCTTTGAGCAAAACACCGAACAAACACCAAACATCAAAGCTCTTAAAGCCTTGACTGAGCCGTAAAGGGCTCCTCCCTTCTCACTCCACCTTTTACTCACCATGTGGGTGACATATTCTAAGGCCAGACTGCTTTACACTTTATTATTAATATAATGCTTTCAGCAGGTGTTACTTCCTAAACACACTGAGAACTGAAAACAAAAATTCAGATTGTCTGAAAATTGTCAAAGTTATCTGAATCTTTGCTGTATGTTTCTAAAGTTTATATATACGTATCTGAAACTTGCAATTAATAGGGTGGTAAGGATACCCCAAATAATATGTAGGGGTAGCACTGATTTCTACCTTGAAATATCTACTTAGTTCAGAATATACTAAAATACTTTGGTCAAACCTAAAAAAAAAAAATTCTGATCTTCATGTAGATATAATTTATTTTAAATAATTATTTAGTTTAACTGGACTAAAGAAATATAATTTTGCGTTTAGTCTTACGTAATTATAACATTGTTTGCACTGATGAGGTTGACTTTTAAAATATGGGTAGTATCATAGCCAAAACTAGCTTAAAATTCGGATTTATGATGAACAAGATACCTGGCTGTTAAGATGAGTGCCTGATGTAATAAATATCCGTAACTGATGATCTATCAAGAAATATAAGAAATCTAAAAAAACAGCCATATATCTTAAATAAGTCTTCAGCTTTTAAAAATTGCCTTTGGTTCACTTACCTCAGTCTGAGAATAAAGGAGGAGCACTTATATTTTCCAGTATGTACCAGCCATATTAATTAATTATGTAATTAATTAATTATGTAATGCCATATTAATGTTACTATTATTGATAAAAAAGTTTTTGCACAAGTTAATTACTCTCATCCTATCAGCAGAAATCCAGACATCACTTATAGGGGGCAGAATTTTGGAGGGGTCATCTTTGGTGGGGGAGGAATATGCTCTGTCTTCCAGGGATGATGATGATGAGAACATGGAATATGACTGGGAAATTAACTGGACTTAGTTTCCTTCTGAGTTACAAGGTGTGGTCCCTTTGAGTGAAGAGTCTATACGCTGTACCACATACATCCAAAAGCATGCTCAGAATTCAGCATCTGTAGAAATGATATTTATGTTACTGCATCTTAGGAAGACAAAGCTACAAAAGCCTGTTTCATACACTCTGTTTGAAGCAACTAACTTTGTTCAGAGTCCTCTGGGACTCCATACACAAGGTATGTCTTGTGTGTACCTTCATATGTAGGCTTGCATGTTTGATGTCTAATGTGACATGGGAAAGAAAAAAGGCCAAATGCTGCCAGTGCTGGGCTATTGTTACAGAACAGAGCTGTGAGCCTTGCCCATGATTCTGAGTGATTTTCATCACTTTACTGAAATGATTGGCAAAGGCCAAAGAATGTATGGGAAATAAGATGTGAAAAAAGGAGTGTATAGCTTTGTTGTAGAGCTGATGGAATTCCTCAGCAGTAGTGCCTTCTGTTTTCTCTTACAGTCAGTTGGACATGAATAGGTCCTTACATTAAGTCCCTCATTGCTTACATTCACTTTCATACAGTAATTAGCTGTTATAAAAATTATTTCTTAAATGCGCTTGCCTGTGGTTATTTGGGCAATATGCTTTCATCTGTGAGTGAGCAGTGGAGTTGAATAACAGCAAAAATCTTCTTTAAGATAGAGGAAAAAAAATCTCTTCGTGTATCTTTTTTTTTTTTTTTCCAAGAGAAAACATGGAATCGTTTTTAAATTCAGAGGGATTTTGAGACTGAGCTTTAAAATCCTAGGGTATATGTGTGAAATAATCTATCAACTAAAAGCTATGGGCTGGTCAGCTGACCTACAACCTCTGCTACTCCACTACTCTCCAGTGTGCAGTAGTGTATGATTCATATGCACTTATTTCTGACTGTGTTCATCTTCGAAATAATCACTTCATTCTAGATAAATGTATTCAGTGCTATGACTGCTCCATCCATCATATTAGGTAGGGTTGTGCAGCTGAATGCAGCTCTGTTCCAAATAATGATGGTCTCTAATATTTTCCTGAAAATGTGGGTAATTTATTATCATAGGCTAATTATGCCCAATACGGCTGCAGGCTGACATTTATAGCGAGAGGTGGGCTGGAGGGAGTCAGGAGGCATTGCGTTGTCACCAGACCAGTTTCTGGGAAGGATTTCAGCTGCTTGTCCAGCATTTCTGCCAGAGCCCTGGGAAGCAGTTCCCTCCCTGCAGAGCCTCTTGGATGCATTCTCCTCTTTCCCATTTCGGACAGGATTGATGGCTCCTGGTACTGCTCCTTGCCTGGGGATCACAAAGGCTCCTCCTCTCCCCACATCAGCTCTTGGGCAGAGATGCAGATGCTTTGTTTCAGTGACAGGCCCCTTCCCACCAAAGCTCCAGTCAGTAACTGGATTTGCAGGATGCTGATTCCCGTACTCATGGCGTTGGTTTCAAGTCCAAGTGGCAACTTCCAATGATTTCTCCTCCCCATCTATGAATGTACAGATAAGGGATGCAAAGCAGTAAAATCCTGGTTTATTGCCTTCTGCCTCTCATGTGGGACAGATTCAGCTCTGTGTCTGCTCAGGAAAGCTCAGACCTAAGAACTTAATTCAGGATGTGATCTCCCAGGCAGAAAGAAGAAATGTCACCCAGCCTTTCCATGGTAATGCCACCTTTAGGGTTCTTCTCTTGTGTTGCTGTTCTTTTCTCAGAAGTGAACAGCTGAGAGAAGCATCATTTTTATTCCCATGCAGTATGTTTTTATTTGTCTGAGGGATTTCTCCAGAATAGCTGTTCTTCCTCCAGAGTAATGATGTTTTATTTGTTGACTTAAGTGGGAGTGAATAGTACATTTATTTTATATTATCTATGTATGAAATGGTTCAATTCTTGGAATTTTTCTTTAATCCCAGTTTATAATATTTACCCTTCTCTTTTTGTGAATTTCTCACCACTGTAGCCCACGGTGTTGCTAAGAATTTTATCACAGCCTTTCCATAATTTAGAAAAATTCTTTTAGGTCACATCTGTTGCAGTTGTGTTCCAGGGAGAATAACTCAACTCCCTTAACCTTTTCTTACAGCTTAGATTCTGGAGACCTGATATTATCTTTGTTACCCTACAGCATATCCTTTGCAAGGCAGTGCTGTGCTTTCTGCATCGCTGCGTTCAGCCCTGCAAAGAGACCTAAGTATGGTCCATATGGGTTATAGCTATTCAAGATATTTTCATACAGCAAGTGTATTACCCCTTGTTCACCATTCTATTTCCTTGCTAATGCCACTTTATTTCTTGTTTGCCTCTCTTCCAGCTGCTGTGCACTAGGTTGTTGGTTTCAGTGACTTTTCTACAATAATTCCCCAAAGCCACTGATTATGGTAGGGTGCCTCGCATGGGAAGGGACTTAGCAATTTCAGCACCAGGGAATTTATGCTGGGTAGTCCTGGGGAGTAAGGGAACCATATTAGTCAAAGTGCCTTGAGACAAAATTACCATGTACGTAATGAGCGTAATGATATTTTAGGCCAGAGAATAAAAATACATTAAGATAGTGATTCATTGTGTCAAAACAAAACTGCATTTTCCATTATTGTTGTCTTGGTGGAGCTGTTCACCAGCAGCAACAGCATCCTCAGAGAGCAGTGCTTCTTTATTAGATGTGTAGGTCAGAGGGGTGTGATACTGAGGTTCGCATAAGGAGAGCAGCCAAGATGGCAGACAGTAGTGTTTGGTCTGTTAAACTGCAGAGATGTTCATGTGGCAGTCAGCAACTTCTGGGTCTGTGATTAATTACATGAGAGTTTGAACAGGACAGTTTGTTCTTCATCTTAGAAGGCCAGAAATAAGCCGGGGGTTTCTAAGCATGTTATTACATGTTTCTTCGTCTGGGAGGTAGGGTTCCTCCTTGATTTTGTGGTTTGTATTGGAAGACAAAAGGCATAATCAAATTTTAGCCTGGTTAAGTGTGCTCATCTAATTATTGGAATTCAAAGAGTTTGCTGTCATCATATGCAGGTTGCACGGCAGCACTTGGAGTCCAAGTCCACATCTGGATGACTCCCTGCAGGTGAGGCAGGGACCTACCTTCCCTTCTTCATCTTTTACTGACAGTAAATCAAAAACAAGAAAACTACCTGTGCAAACAGGGCAAAACCAGTTTTCAACACAATTACAGAAGGTATGATTGAGATGAGTTGAAGTTTAGGGAGGCAAAGAAGAAATGATGAAGAACCCAGATTAAATTATCATGTTAGAAATGACCCTCTCAAATTAATCCCCCTCTCCTCAGTTTGCAGAAGATAGTGTCTTGACACTGGCAGTACTCTTTACCTTGATTCCCTAAGCCGTTAGAGGAGGAAGGAAAACACATCTGTTTCCTTGGCTGCTGGCTGACTTTGGTGGCACAGAGAAGAAATACTTCTTTGAATGATTTCTAAAATCTTGGCAAAATGAAGTTTTGTCCAGGCCAGGTAAATGGGGAAAGAAATCACTTGAATGAAACGCTAACTTACTTTGAAGCATTTCCTATCTAGCAGCCTCTCCTTTTGCTTTTTCACCCATATCCCATTTCATATACCTAGATTTATCTCTGAATTTCAGGTAAGTACCAAATGCAGATCTCCAGAGGTTGCACTGAAAGAAGGACAATGGTGAGCGTGCATGGTGGTAATGGGTTACCCGTTGGACTAGAAGATCTTTAGAGGTCCTTTCCAGCCTTCATGATTCTATTATTCTAAGTTATATGGCTAAATTAGAATTGGGCAACCAAGCTGCAAATAGTTCTGGCACCATGGGGAGGGCTCAGCAGCCTGGGATGGATAAGGGGGGGCTGTGGAAGATGACACAGCCTCATGCCATCGCTCAGTGCCTCTGTTTGTGGTCTGTCTTCATCCTTTCTGGTCATCGTTGTAATGGGTGGTTGTAAATCGCTTTGAAATCTCTCAGAAATATGAAGGCCCTTGTTTAAGTGTTCCATTTCCTCATGATCTGAAGTACTGCCCCCAAACAGTTAACAGATTTGTATTAAGCCATACTGTGAAATAATTTTTAAGCATTTCTGTCTGATTGGAAAAGAAATGTTTTGTTTCCTGGTGCTGGCATGGTACTTCAATCTGCAGAAGAGAGAGGATTTAAGAATATGTATGAGCTAATGACAAATCTTAAGTACTATATCAATAAAGACATTAACGAGGTGATGGAAAACAAGAGAGACAGGAACCCTCCTGTCGATCGCCTGACCCAGGACCACTGTGGTATTGGTGGGTGCTGATGTGTTTCACTATTTTGCCACATCCCCAATGTGATGGGATGTGGAGATGTTGATCCTGAACAAAGCACCAGCCGATTCATTAGAAAACGATTATTCCCAGCCAGCAAGCTGTTGCAGAGTAAGCAATTCAATAGCGTAACAGCAGAAATGCTGTTTTAAAGCGGCACAGACCGCTACTGACTGTATGCCTGAGAGACCCCGTGGAGGGCAGTGACACCAGATGTGCACCAGCCCCACCAGCTTCGGGCTTCTAGGGCACAGGGGAACTGCAGGGCCTCTCCCAAGCCTTCCATGGGCATTGCAGCATGCACTGGCACCAAGTTGGGGTGCAGAGCCTTAGGAGGTATCCCACGGCTTAACAAGGTGTATTTCTTTAGCAAATATAACAAACAACAGGACTTCACTGCAAGTAACTCAGAACAAGAGTACTTTATTGTTACAGTTCTTTGCATTGTAGGAAAATCTCTCAGCTAGTGGTAAGTAATTTCTCTCCTGTGCCCACGTCTAAATTCCAGGAGTCTGACCGAAGTCTATGTAGCTTGGCTGCTTTCTCTATATTTTGACGTAGAAGACTATTAAGGAAACCATTGCTCTGGCTAAGATAGACTTAATACAGATTAGAAATGTGATAACAATAGAGTAAATGTGTTTCTAGTGACAGTTTCCTGAGAAATATATGTGAATAATTTACTGGGGGATTTGCTATTTTAATTAATTGATTAGTTAATTAGATATTGTCCATAGGAATCTGTCATTCAAAAAAAACTCTGACTTTACAGGAATCCCACTTTTTTTCAAATGAATTTCATTGCCATCAAATAAAGAACATGTTTGTGTTTGTTTCCTCTGTTTAAATTCTGCTTCCTCCTTGTGAAACTGTTAATATGTTAGGGCCCTGCTCTGAAATTGCCTACAAACTCTTAAAAACATAGTTAATTACAGATTGCCCAATTTAAAGTTTACAGCATTCTTGATACATGCAGAATATATGAAAGGTTTTTTATGTTAACCACCAAGAAGAAACACATTGTACTCCCTCTGTGCACTTGGAGATCAAGTAAGAAGGGGGTCTTTCTGCCAACAGCAGCAGTGACGCTCACTAAATACAACCAAGAAGAAAAACTTACAAAATTCTGATGATAATGTAGATTAAATCTATTCAACCAATTTACAATGCAGAGCGGAGTCTTGCATTCAAACTTCAAACTGCAAAGTGCCTGGATGAAGCAATTACAACAGCAGTGCTTTAAGCTTGTAATACTGTAGTACCATATTCCTACATAATCTGCAAGTAATCTGCCCCTAAAAATGGCTTTTGGCTTGGTTTGTTTCTTTGGGCAGGCTATTGCTAGAAGGTGTGTAGAATGAGGCATAAAGGTTGCAGTACAGCAGAGGTGGGAAAGTGGGAAGATTGGACCATCCTCTGGGTCTGCAACAACTTGGGCAGGTCAGCTAAGTTGTTTTCTTCATTCTACTTGATGAAAGACATAAGGGTGTAGTAGAACTGCCTTCAGTGTTTGCAAATGAAATGCATTCTGCAAGTGTTGGTTATAGCTACTAAGCACTTCAGTGGCACAGATGTGTAGTGAGAAAAGGGCACAGTAGCACAGTGCTATTAGAATATATGGGTGCTGGCAGCCCTTTCAGAGCACATTTCCATCACAAGAACTTTAGGGTCACAGAAAATTGTGGTGTCTGAAGATCTGTAAAATACATCACTTCTGGATGGAGATCATACTAATTTAACTTATGATTTTAATCCTGTTAACAGTGTAAAGTTAGTTAGCCTTTCAACTCAAAAAGTCAAAGTCATTTCTGCAACTCATCCCAAGACTTGCCAGAACTGTGAAATATGCCAAATCAACCTGTGTCACCTTTTGGTAAGGTAAGAGGAGAGTGAGACTTCCTAAAGCTCTGTAGTGCACATGGGCATGAGTGATCTTCCAGAAGTGCGTATGTATGCTCTCAGAAAGGGAAGACTTGTGATGGAGAACAGCATTATCAATGGGTCCATCATGTTTAAAAAGGTGTGTGGGTGTGTGAGTTGTGTGGAACAGAGGTGCTCTCTGCTCTTTACTGCTCTGACCCCAGTGCCCAGTCTCATTATTTTTTTTTCCCTTTTCTGTGTGAAGAACAGAAAGGCTTGCTCCAGCTCCACATGGATGTCCCCAAGCTGCCAGATCCTTCTGCTTCGTCCCAACTCCTTGTGCTGCAGATGTCCTGCAGGCATGCTCGGTGCACTGTGGCATTCAGATCAACCTGAGATGCCGGAGAAGTGCTGGGGCACATCAAAGACGGCACTCAACAAGAGATGTGTAAGGTAAGATAGGCTGGTGTGGCCTGAGCAAACAAGGACTGAGGCTGTAGCTATCTGGTAAGAGAGAAACTGGAAAGTGGAATGAGTCGTGCTTGCTGTTCCTGGTAAAAGTAATTTTGGAGAGAAATGCATCTTGGTGGGGATCACCTGACATTTTCTTCAGATATCTCAGAAGGGGAAACAAAATGTAAAACATCCCTATCTTGTTGTATGTCATTTTTTTTAAGTGACAGCTGATTACGTTTTAGGGATGTTTTCTCATTTTCTGAATTAAATCAGTTTGGCATTCTGCAGCAGATAGTACTCATTAACCTTTTAAGGATTGCCAAACTGGTTTGAAGCATTTGTGGAAAAATGAAGAAAGGAGAAAAAAAAAAGAAAGAAAAAAGGTTAAACATTGTGAACAAAACCTAATGCTTTTTGAAGCCACAGGTAGCAAAGGCCTGGTCTTCTTGTGGTAACTTATTAGATGTTACGCTTGTTTATGTTATACTTAAGTGGGTTTGAAGAAGGTCCTGTCTATGAACAAAACTTAAGATATATGGTACGAATGATATTTATTACCTTAACAGACTTCGATCATAGAATCATAGAATTAGCTAGGTTGGAAAAGACCTACAGGATCATCTAGTCCAACCATCCACCTACCACCAATAACCCCACTAAACCATGTCTCTCAATGCTATATCTAAATGTTTCTTGAACACCTCCAGGGACGGTGACTCAACCACCTCCCTGGGCAGCCCATTCCAGCGCCTGACCGCTCTTTCAGAAAAGTAGTGTTTTCTGATGTCCAGCCTAAATCTCCCCTGGCGCAACTTGAGGCCATTCCCCCTCGTTCTGTCACCAGTTACAAGAGAGAAGAGGCTGACCCCCAGCTCACTACCACCTCCCTTCAGGTAGTTATAGAGAGAGATAAGGTCCCCCCTGAGCCTCCTCTTCTCCAGACTGAACAACCCCAGCTCCCTCAGCCACTCCTCAAAAGGCCTGTGCTCCAGACCCCTCACCAGCTTCGTCACCCTCCTCTGAACACGCTCCAGGGCCTCAATGTCTTTCTTGCAGTGAGGGGCCCAAAACTGGACACAGTACTCGAGGTGCGGCCTCACCAGGGCTGAGTACAGAGGGACAACGACTTCCCTACTCCTACTGGCAGCACTGTTCCTGATACAAGCCAGGATGCCATTGGCCTTCTTGGCCACCTGGGCACACTGCTGGCTCATGCTCAGCTGAGCATCGACCAATACCCCCAGGTCCGTTTCCTCCACACAGCCATCCAGCCACTCTGCCCCAAGCCTGTAGCGTTGCCTGGGGTTGTTGTGGCCAAAGTGCAGGATCCGGGACTTGGTCTTGCTGAACCTCATCCCATTGGCTTCAGCCCAGAGATCCAGTCTGTCCTGATCTCTCTGTAGGACCTCTCTACCCCCAGGCAGATCGACACTTCCTGCCAGCTTGGTGTCGTCTGCAAACTTACTGAGAGTGCTCTCAATGCCCTCATCCAGGTCATCAAAAAAGATATTGAAGAGGACAGGCCCCAGCACCGACCCCTGGGGAACACCACTCGTGACCGGTCGCCAGCTGGATTTAACTCCATTCACCACCACTCTCTGGGCCCGGCCCTCCAGCCAGCTCCTTACCCAGCAAAGAGTGCACCTGTCCAAGCCATGGGCTGCCAGTTTCTCCAGGAGAATACTGTGGGAGACAGTGTCAAAGGCTTTGCTGAAGTCTAGGTAGACCACATCAACAGCCCTTAATGTTTACAACGTTTGATGTTTACAATGATACTAGTTTTCATAATTAATAACTTCATATTTACTCTTCCAGATGATGGGAAATAGAAAATGAAACTTTTCTAAGCCTCAGTTAACATGCACAGCAGAAATCAGGAAGAAATGAATGGCTTGATTTTAAACCTCTGCTGGTGATAAATTTGGGAATCCGTAAGTAAAAACTAAGTAGGAAATTTAATGTTATTCTGTAGGCTTCTATCTTCCCTTGCCTCCCTCATCACTCAAAATACATTGTGGAGAGAAACTGGGTGATATCCAAGCCGTGACTATTTCTACAAAGTATGTATTGTGTTGGGAAGGGAGGGGAAACGTCTAAAAATTCTGATACATATACAGTTATGATCTGAGTGTGGGTCTGACCAATATCTGTGATGTTTATGGTCTTGGATAGCCTGCTTGAAATAACTGTTGTTCCCTCACACTTTAGTACCTTAAAGGTTTCATAATATCCCCATTTAGTGATGTAGAACTCAGGCTAAATAGGAAGGTAAGGTTATACAAATTAATCTGCTACTTCATTTATATTAATACAACTCTCCTGTAGGCCAAGAACGTTCATAGCAGCTTCTCCCAGTAATGTTTTTCTTCCACGAAGGGTAGCTATCCCATCACTGAATAATACCCATGTGTTATTTTATTTAACCCTCCTTCCAAGAGAGGAGAATGGCTCACGTCCGTCAGTTGGGGTAGGTCATTTCCCACAGCAGTTTTATGTCTATAAAGTCCCTAGATCTTGACTTCTTAGCAGGGGCTTTGGCTTCTCCCCAGTCCATCACAGATGGTGGCTTTGCCACCTTGTAATGCAAAGACAATTACACAATCGCTCAGCTCATGCGGAGCCCAGGTCTTAGAATAAGTGTGCTGGAGCTTTGATACCAGCCAGCTGGCCATAATAAAACCAGCCAAGGCAACTGGATGTCAGCTGGGAGAAACCACCCTTCTCTGAACAGCTCCTGGTAAATTAAAGTACAAGATCCCTCAAAACATCCAGGGTTTTTTAAGTTATACAGCTTGCCAAACCTACCCTGTCTTTACGCTTTAGAGGATAAAACAGGAAAGTGAATAGAGTAGTGAGAATGCTAACTTGTTCATCCTATCCCCCCTATTTCCAAGTAACTTGGAGTAGAAAAGAAAACGCGTAGAAAATAGTAGGATGTCTTCTAACTCAGTCTGTTCAGAGACATAACAGGGAAAATGTTTTTGAGAGGCTTCTGATCAACCACCAGCTATTCCAGCTGCTGTGTATTTATAGAGTGTATGCTGAGATTCTCTCTGTGATGCTGAGATAGTCATGGTGAATTTTGGTAGAGTAGGAACTCTTGATGCAAGGAAGTTTCACAGCTCTTTTAGCCATGCCCTTGTGAAATGTAAAGTGGAAGAGGACTTAAGATCTGGAATTGTGCATGGAATCTTTATAGGACATGCTCATGCAAATAGAAGATGTGTCTTATCTTACTGAGAGTAGACAGATGTAAAACCACAACGAAACATTTGCAGTGGAAGGGCTGTTGGGGTCAGGGTGCTTTTCATCTCTGTTTCAGCGTTTCTCATAGTATGGGCACAAGCAGCCTGTCATGCCTGATGTGCATTGGATTTCCACCAGATCTCTCTGAAGGGAAACCTGCCCCTGCCCCTCCTTGTGCCTGTGTATTGCACAAGTAGTCAGCATGAGGGAAGGTGGGGAAGCTGAGGGACAGCCTCTTTTAAGTTCAGTCTCCTGTCCTACAGCACAAGATGTGTTGGGTGACACGACAATCTGTCAAGCGACAACTCTTCTTGAGCTCGGGTGCAGATTGCAAGCTCCCAGAACATGTCAGCTAATTAGCACTTAAACCTCTGTGTAGCAAAGGCTATCCATATGACTATTTTATTTTATGCTTAAATTATTGCATGCACTTTTAACTCATGAGAGTGCATTTGATATTGTTTCTAGAATTTCCAGGCTCTGGAGACGAGTTTTACTTAAATATATAAAGCCAACAGGATTATATAGGTTTAAATTCCTTTCCTTGCCTTAGAAAAAATACATACGAAGGAAGAAAAAAACCTCAGAAAGCCTGGTTAGGAAGCCAGAACATCCTGTGGTCTTGTTTCCTACCATGGTTCCATCCTGGAGCTGGTTTGGACCAACCGTGGTAATCAGGGCTGCCCTCCCTGGTCCCTTCTCACCAGAGCTTGAGGGCATAGTAAGGAAGATATGGCCGGAGAAGATTTAAAGACGGTGGTATCAGTTTCTTAACTGCATTTCACCTTTCCTCACATGTGGGGCTTTGTAAGCAGCAGCCTTTGGATGGTGTTGGTGCTTGCAGCACACCTGCGCCTGCCCGCGCATTAAACCTTGACTGCAGGACTCTCGTCACAAATGAACTGTCAAATCATTACTACGTTTGATGCAGCATAATCTGTCTTGAAATTAGAACTGGTCCATCCAGGCTCGAATTTCACTTGCTACTGAGGCTAATACACTGTTTTGAATATGCATTCATGGAGATTCACATCCACTGGGATCCGGAGGGAGTACAAGTTAAGAGCAGATTTTCTGAATTAGCATGTCGAGAGGGAAAGGTCTTTCATTTACACTGCTGCAGATGCCTCTCCCTCTTGTTCATTACAATTGCATTTCATCAGCTTTATGATGTCCACATGTCAATTGAGTGTGAGGATTTTGCACACAAAAGAGCCTCAGGGAAAACGACTTCACTAGCTAATCAGCTGATTATCATACCTCAAATGGGCTGCAGTATGCTGCTCCAAATACTACATCAGCAAGAGCGGAATTGAAGATTAAGACAGCAAAAAGAAAGCTCTACAGCCCAGTTTAAAGAAATCAAACAGGAATTTGTCAGGGATAGAAAGAAGCAAATATGGTCGGGACAAGAGCCTTTGAAATATCCTGAGGCTGATTACAAAAAATAACAAACGCCTTTCTTCAAAAGGTGTGGGGAGGTGAAAGGTTAATTAACTGTATTATCTGCCTGTTTATGCCCAGCTGTGTAAAGCTCAATAACACAAGCTCCCACCCTGGTTTTAACATTGCATCCAAGAATCCAGACCAGTTGCAAAAACAACCTCTCCTAATAATTGAATTAGCCTTGGAGCGAGCTGGAGGTGCACAGCACACAGCCTGGCTCTCATGCTACTTCCCGCCCCTCCTATGCGCCTCCTATTTGGATGGGCTTCTGTAATGTGCTGTTTTTAGCGACCACTCTCCCTAAATAACCAAAACAATAATAGAGGGTCCTACGGAGAGTCTGGTACAATAGCTGGTGGCAGCTGTACTTGTGGGTTTGCCCAGCCTCGGAATGCAGATCTCAAAGAAGTAATGTTTAATGGCTAGTGTGGGCTTTTTCTTTTTGTCTGAAATTTACCAAAGTTTTATCCCAGCTCCCTGGAGCCTTCCTCAAGCCTATCTAAAATGCAGTTAGAGCAGAGGCTGTCTTTTGCTTCACAGAGCGTCTGCCTTATGCTTTCATCAGAGTAGTCTAACTCACACAGATGCACTATTTAACAATGCCATCCCCTGCTTTCATCAGAAGGGGGAAGGTTGCAGAGCTGAGCCCTGAAGAATAAGGGGGGCAGGTCCCCTGTGATCGGCGAAAGCTGAACATCGGTGCCAGTTTCCATCTGTCATGATAGCCTATCTCCGAACCTTCAATCTGTCAAAAGCTTGCTGCCTAGCTGAAGGCTCCAGGAGATTTGGTGCACTAAACACATTTGACAACAGCATTATCACTGCAAGGAGCCCAGCAAAATGCCATCAATGTGTTAATTGTAGCTGGCTATGTAAAATGTCACTTCCCATATCATTTTACAGCAGCTTTGCCTATTTCACAGCTCCTAATTTTCCACACTTTATGAATACGTGGATTGTTCGTGTAGAAATGTGGTTCTTTTTCATGTAAGCTATGGGTCGTGGGTTTTTTGTTGTTGTTTGTTTTTTTGTTTTGTTTTTTAAATAGAGGCTTAATTTGGGTTTAATGCTTTGCTCCAAGAAAGCAGTGGCATCTACGGAAAAATAAATAAATAAAACTCACTAGCGAAAATGAATTGTCCGTACATCGCTGCTGTTCTAATTTAATATCTCATTGGAGATTTATTTCTGGGTTTGTACGTTCTTTAGTGTATAAATGATTCATTTTGCTGCTGCTGCTGCTGCAGCAAACTGCCTTTATCGAGTGCACAGTATTTTTACATCCCTGAGAGTTTTCCTCCATCATGATGTAAGAACACTTTTGTAATGATAAACATGAGAGTACAGCATAAATAAATGAAAAATCCCCCTTGAAGATATGAATGTTCTTTTTAGCACCCAAGTAGCTAATATTCAATTTCTGGTACAACCAGTGCCAGGTGTTAAATTTCTCTAGTTACTGTCACTAATGCAAATTAGATTCTTTTTCTGCTCGTAAAAAATCAAATCCACATTAGAAATTAGCTATAAAATGTAATGACTTAAATGCTATAGTGTTTTACAAATCTCCCTGCATTTCTGTAGCAGATAATGCTATAAAACTAGGAAAGGATAATAAAATATGGTAGAAAGTTGAGTTATTTAAAGGTCTTTTGTGACTGCTTACTCAGGGATTTGATGTATTATTTCTCTTTCTTTCCTTGTTGGAAGAAATAAGCATGCTTATGATTTCATTTCTTTACCAGATTAGATGTAACCAAAGTCTCCTTTGAATTTCATGTTGCCCTTGCTGCTAAGGCTGTTTGCATTATTGGAAAATATCATGTGGTGAAGTTTATTTTTGTAACTTTTAATCATCGGAATTGTAAATGTCTGACAGCTATTAAGAAAGTTGCAGCAATCTTGTTAGAGGCTGTAGTACTGAGAAATGTGGGGACCTGTGAACATTTTCCATACGGAATTTTATTTTTGCCCTTCACAGAAGATCTTTCAAAAGCAAACAGGGAAAAAATGAATGTTCTGAGCGAACAAAACTAGTGCAGTGCTCATTGAAAAGGACCTTTCCTATTATATTAGGAAAAATAGTCTTCAAAACTGACGAGCAGCAAAGCCATGTTTGTAAATATTGAATCCTAGCAAACATTATTTACTTGTTCAACACAGATATCTTTGCTAAATACTTACAATATTAAAATTGCAATGAAACTTTAAGTTGTAGGCGAACAGTGTATCTCCTGCGTACTAAAGGAAGATTTTATTAAAATTAACATTTCAGATCTCCTGCATTATTGCAGAGTGAATTCAGGTGCTACGGTTCGCATTCTGCATCTTTTTTGCAGGAAGCACAGACGAAATTTCACACCACTCGGCTCCAGCCGCTGCCTTGGGATGTGACCAGGGCACGGCGCTTCCTTGCAGAGCTCGGGTTCTTGCTCATTTTGAAAACATTTTCCTTCTTTTCTGTGTTCCTGAAACAGAAGTTGCTGGAGATGTTAATTACTTTGGTTATGCGTACAACCTGTCATGCATTCCAATCTGCATTTCTTCTCAACCTTCAGTGACTGTGGCACAACAATTAGCTCCATTATCTGCAATGAGACACAAGGTAAGAGGGGGAGGACGTTGATGTTGGCAGTTCATGAGGCAGTGAGGGTCATGAGGGTTTTTTCTGCTCAAGATTGAGACTACTGAAAAGATGTTGCCTTGATATCGTTTACTGAAATAGTGCAACAATAATGGTTATTGTCTCTGAAATCTGGACCACACTGCTCCTTTTCTTGAGGGCTAGGTTTTTAGAGAGGAGTTTGGGGGTTCTGCACACCATCTTTTTAGAAAGCATAGTGGACCTTCTCTTGAAAACCCATCTGAAATGCTTCAGGTGCTAGAAGTTAAAGCATAGTGTCTCTTGAAAGCCTTGGCTCAAGAATTCAGCAGGAAAACAGTCAGAGCAGAGACCACGCGCTCCTTGGATACTTGGCTGGTGATTCTGTCAAGCGCTTCTTCCCCAGTATGGGAGGCATGGGATTTAACAACCAAATCCATCTGGAATATAAGCAATAACATAAAGCAAAAGGCAGGGGTACTGAAACGTGAGGGGCAGTACCTGCTATGGAGGTGTCCCAGCTCCACCACCCCACTGTCATATGTATGACCAAGAGTGAGCTCAGGGGCTGAAGATGGGCAGGGTGCTGCTCTGTGCCAGCCTCTCCTCGTTGTTCCAGCCCCTTCTGTGGCCACAGGTGCTTCTCAGGCAAAGGGGATTTGCCACTCCTGGAAGGGACTTGCAGGCAGACTGAGACTCAAAGACTTCATGTCTCTCGGGATGGAGGAATGCTGGGCCCTCAACAGAAAATTGCATCCTGTGGCCCCAGCTTATCCCTTACAAAGCAGTGTCCAAAATCTGCAGCTCAAACACGTGAGGAAATCAGTATTTTAGACCATGAGTATTTCTCATTTAAATGCTTGAAACTCTTGATGAATTGCATAAAGTACAAGTGCTTTTTTCTGTGTGTATTATTTTGAAATTTAAACCTTGTTAGGAGATTTCCAGAAAAACTTCCACATTTTCAGATGCAGCCTCTGCATTTCCGCATCAAGACACTGACAGCCAATGTCTTGATCCAACATGTTCTGCTCAAGGACGGCTTGCAGGACGGGGTCTCATCTCACGCACTGTTATATGAGGTATATGTAACCCCAAATTTAGTGACCAGCCATTGTACCAAGCAATCTGACTGTTCTAAAAACATCGAGAGAGTCAGAGCTGAAATCTGGGGCACCATGAAGTCATCAAATATCATTATATTATACATTTTCTGTTATTTTCCCTCTATTCTCAGCATCGTTTATTTCTTTTTAGCTAGCTGATATCAGAAAAAATATCAGAAATTAATCTGTTAATCTCTCAACTTGAAAGAAGCGCTGGGGAAAGAGTCTATATTTCTAGAAGGCAATAGTACTTGAATACTTGTTTGTTGTTTCTCTGATAGTTTTCATTTATACACTAAGCCCCTCTGTTTAACTCCATTGTATTGATACAGTGCAAATTTAAAATTAAACTAATGGAAAGAGGAAAAAGATCTCTTCCATCATCTTCTCTGCAAGTCTTTGCTTTTATTATGAGAGCCTTTTTGCACATGGGCTAGTTTCTAGAGTAGAACTTAGACTAGAACCTAAGTTGAATCCAAACCAATGGCTGAAAGAACTGAGCATGCTATAGGCAATATGTGCATGTCCAGGCTGCCAGTACTAAACTCAGACTGAAATTACCTCTGGGTTGAGGTAGCTTCACAGCTGGCACACCTCCACCCTGCCTGCTCAGCAGCCCAGCCCCCCAGGTACACACAGGCTGGGGCCTCTTGTGAAACTGCTGAAGGCAGCTCTTGGTTTAATGCAGATGCGTGTCTGTGGATGTGCCATATACCACGGACAGCAGAGGGGAACCGAACAATCTTTTAGAAACCTCATTGTTTGAGTATTGTTTTTGCAAAAACAAATGCATACAAGTAATTATTTGGATTGGACTCTAATTCTAACCAAAACTTTCTAACCCTTACTTTCAAATATGTGTTGTCAGGTCCTTCACTGACATATAACGTACTGCACACTATTAGTAGGTCTACACTACCAAATATTTGTCCTGCGTTGTAGCAGACTTAATTTTGTAAGATTCTGCAGTAGTCGGGATTTAGTTCAAACTGCAAGAACTGGAAATTTAATTTACCCACCTAATTGCTTCTGAGCCTCCAAAGCTTGAACAATGGGACTAGAAGAGTTGTTACAGTTTTACTCCATATTCAGTATGGGCTGTTTTCCTTTTGCAGCACTAGAACTGTGTACGATATTCTTTCCCAAGATTGTTTGTGGTTTTTTCCGCCAATACTAATATTAAATTCATTTTTTTCTTTACTTTTACAGTTGTTCAAGCAGATTGACAAATAGACATGATTCTGCATTAATGAGAAGTAAGTAAACTGAGTCATAAAATAAAGTTTTATGAAATTTAAGTAAGAGTAGCAGAACTCTAATTGTAAAAATTGTTCTATGAAATGTAAAAAACAGCAGGTGATCTGCTATCCAAGTAAGAAGAATGAATAAATCTTGTATTTTAAACAGCAAATATTCTACATGTCATTTTTTTTTTCATTTATAGGTATGTTTTAGTGAATGGCTTCATATAAGATATACCACTAATAATCATAAACTCTTTGAAAAACTTGCTGAACAACAAAAAGATGACATTCACTGAGAATTTCATTTGCCGAAGTTCCTTTTTTTCTGTACTGATATCACTAAGGTAATGTCAAGCAGATGCATTAAGGTCACCAAATTCTAGTTTGGTATTCGGACTGAATTAACTGTTCTCTGTTGCAAAGGCACTGGGGTGGCACTTTCTTGTTCAGTGTACTTGGCATGTAGGGCTGAACTAGAACATCTGGTAAATCTTCCCTCTGCTAAAGTCCATGGAAAATTCATCCCCGGCTTCATGGGAGCAACTGCCATTATGTTTTTTGAATAATTTCTGAAATATTTGAAACTCAGGGGGAAAAGGGAGATGAGTTTTTCCCATCTGGATCTAGGTTGAGTTATGAAGAGAAAAAGAGAGAGAGAGCTCTATATATGAGGGATTTGTTGTAGTTTTCCACAGGTGTTGTCATTAAGAGCTTGTCTGTCTGTTGAGCAAGTGTAGCATGCTGGCCTGGGCTTCCATCTGGTCAGCAAACTGCATCCCCCTTCTGCAGCCCCTCAGTGAATGGGGTGACATGGCACTGCTCTTGTAAATGTCTGATGTTTTGTTGAACACCATGAAAAACTGCAATGTCTGAGTTGGCCTGAACAACAGTCAGTCAGCAATATGGCTTTGAGTGCTGGGTGGGTTGACAGGACTGCTTCTTGTATGAGGGAAAATTAAAGTAGGGAAAGTCCTGGGTAGTCAGGAATAGCTTTGTAATTCTTGCAGTTAAGAGCGGAGTGGCACTTTGGTAGGCTTGGGCAGGATGTGGCTAACTACCATGCTGCTTGTTGAAAAAGGCCTTACTTGTGCTCTTCTGCTCTCTTGGGAACACTTCATCTCCACTGAAATGAGATTTTTGTATCCTACCTTCCTTCATTCCTTTTCTTAAAATATTTCTACTTTGCAGAAACTGTGTTTTTCAAAATGCATTAATTGATAACATGAGGAAGGGAGATTTCTGCTTTCAAAGCTCCTCATGGGCAGTTTCATGAGAGAGCCATATACAGATTTAGCATCAATGCCCATACTACTCTTTGTTATCTGCTAAGCAAAAATATATATATATTTTTTTTCCCCAGCAATGTATAAAGCAGGCAAATGGCTGCTCATCTTCTTTTTATTTTTTCTCCCAGGAATGTTCTACATACAGTTCTCTCCTGGCTAATAGCTCCTTCTATTGTCCATGATTTATCATTGTCTGGATTCTTTACTTTTTCCTCTTTATCCCTTTTGCTGCCCATTTTAAATGGAAAGCTTGGATTTAACTAGCCTATACAGCATATTCTCATGTAGACTAAAGTATATGTTGTTTTGGAACATGTAAGGGTATAACTTTTATTGGTACGATTTTGCTCCAATTCTTTCTTTTTCTCTCTCCCTTTTTTTTTTTTTTTTAAACTCTCCTAAACCATTATAAAGTAAGTATCAAAGGTATCCTGGGTAATTAGCCATTACGGTACTGTCACAGAGGCTTCTGCAGTCAATACAGAGATAATTTGGGCAATGGTGAATGACAGCGTTGTCCAGACTTTTGGGATAATCAAGGACACATCCAGCTGTACCAGACATCTGTCAGACCCATGAATCATTTCAAGTAGCTCTGCAATAGCCAGGCAACTCGAGCAAAGATAAACATTCCAGCAGCACGCAGCCACAGGAAAAATACTGCTCTGAGCAGAAAGCATTTACCCGCTTGGCGCTGCAGGCCCGTAGCTCCAAGCAGAACGGATCTTTCTCACATATTTCTTTCTCACTTGTTTTGGAGGACACAAACCTTTGTAAAATTTTTCTTCTTTAGTAAGAAGATGACTATTGCTCCAAACGTGCATTGGGATTAACAAGGACCACGGAACTCGCTTGTACCTCCCTGCTGCTGTCCCTTCACTCATGTACATGTGCTGGAGCACTGGTAGAAGGCAGGCCCAGCGCTGCCCCTTGGGGTCCCAGGGAATACCTGTGGGCTGCCTGGAGCTGTGGGATCGAGCTGTGCCACCACCACCTTTGTGGCCGTGGGCAGGCTCCTCTGCCTCTGTGATGAGAGACAGAGACTCTCCTCTTCGTTCTCCAATTAAGCAGCCCTGACCTCGGTCCGTTGCGTTAAGCTGTCTTGTATGCAGGGGGGAGTGCTGCTCCGCCTAGCACATTGGCTTGCAGAGATGAGTGAAAATGAAGGGAAAACAGCAGGCAAAGTGAGGTGAGCCAAGTTCTCCTCCCTGTTTGAAGTGACCACAGAGCATGGCAGTGAGCAAGGACTAGGCCAGTTTATCTCCAGGCAGCATGGGGTTTGCTGTGCTCTGCAGGCAGCAAAGCCATACGGAATTGCTTTCAATAATTACAAGAAAATGCTATTATTGCACTGTGCAGTGAAGGAGACTTCTGAGCTGTGAGGCATCTGTCATACAAATACTTGCTGTAGGCTTTGAAATGTCATCTTCACATGAGCTTTGAAGTTGTTCAGGTGTCCCCTTGGATTGTTTGGATCACAGTGAATGGGAGAAAGCTTTATTAAGCTCCTCCTGAGAGCCTGAGGGCAGAGCAGCACTGACAGGGTCCCCTGAAACCATCATAGCCAGTGGAGGGGTGGCCTGGGAGGAGAAGCTGAGCTGGGGGAGCTGGAAGCAGCTGGTGAGTCACACAGAGTGCAGATTGATTTGCTGCGAGTGGTGTGAAGGCAGCAATTGCTTTTGGAAAGTGAGAGGAAGAATTACTGGTGAGACATCAGAGGTTGTGACTGACAGATTGGTAGCTTTCCAGTGACAAACGAAGGGTCGCTGAAGTATTTGGGGAGAAAGAGTGAGCCCACCACAGAGAAAATGCCATGCTTTGAGGTTGCTTCTCATTATGAAGATGAAGAATTTCATCTTGAGAAGTTGACAGAGATATTGACAAACTGTTGCTGCACCCTCTAAACTTGCATTTGCCTTTGTCCCCTGCGTTGGCTTTTCAATCTCCCACCATTCCTAGCTGCTGCCATAGTTCAGTGCCTTTGTCACTCAGCTCTGAAGACTGGGTGATTTAGGAACCTCTGCTCCTTAGCAAAAAAGGTCTTTCTCTCATTTTCGTACCCAACAAGTTTTTCTTGAGATACTGCGATAGATTGCTGGTTTCTAGAGATCCTTGCTTATATGAAGTACTCACTCAGAGCAGTCAGGTACAATAAAATACTGTGATCAAGCCCTCATACTCCATTTGATTTCTGAGTTCTCCTGGCATCAGTTTCTGGTAGTTCTGTACTGAGATACGGTGAATGTAACTCTTGTTCCTAATCCATAATGCAGTGCTCACACTGTTTTGATATGATGTTGGTTCTTTTTTAAGTTTTTGCCTCAGTGGTTAAATGCTTCAACTGCACACAAGAAAACATCAGATCCAGTTTCCCTTTTGTGGCATGATGCTTTCTCAGGTTTGTTATTTTACGTACCAGTGGAAAATGATGTAGCTTTTAGTGAACTCAGCATCCCTCCAGTGGTGTTGTTCCCTAATGTCACTATTTGCATTGCTAAATAATTTGATCGCTGATAAGAGAGAGTAGTTATTGACTGCAACAGGCAGAAGTAACAGCCCCCTCCTTACATCTGTGTGATTTGTAGGTTATTTCTGCTATTTCAGTTTCCAGAATTTATGTTTGGAAAGATGTTGTTGAGTCCAAATATCTGGCTGAGGATTTGATTTATTTTGAAGTTCTTAATCTCTCATAGCAATCCTTTCAGATTGTTGCCTACTCTGTCACTCTCAAGATTTCTATCTGTATCTTTATGGAACCGCTCAGACCTTTTTTTTTGCTTTAAAATAATCACTAACTGGTTAATTACAGTTCTTTTCCGTATGATATTTTTCAAGCATGTGCAGACCTCCAGAACCAGAATTCTCCCTGTAGCCAAGAGCCCTCAGCACGTTCATTATTTCTGTGCTGAAAGCACTTCACTAATTTTGCCGTGTTGCAGCAGGGAACCTTTAACTCTATTTGCTTTTATATGTGGCTTTGCACAGTTGTGTTCATTCATAAATGTGAAAACTCACTTCTCTTACTTCCTAAAATGTACTTATAAATCTTCTACTGGAAACCGTCTGCAAATGATCTGGTTATTTTTAGTTCCTTATGCAGATGACCTCTTTTAAATACACTGCTAATGTGTGATAGGATCTCTAAGACTGTCATTGTTCTTGTGGTTTGATTTCAAGCTAGTTTACTTCAAGTCAGTGGGTCAGATTCTTTGTGCTGGCTGAGCCTCATCATCCCGAGGAACTCGTTGACACAGGATATCCTTGAGGCCAAAGTTATAAATGAGTTTTAAAAATGATTAGACAAATTCACAGATACTTGAGCAATTTGGTAGAGATTAAATGCAGTGATCCAGAGAAACATTCCATACAGCAAGTCCATAACGAGCTGATTACAGGAATGTAGGTTAATATATCTGAGGAAAAACAGTCCTGCATATATCTTACACTCTCTCCTTAAAGAATGAGAGCCTTTGGAGATAAAGTAGTCATAGGTGGATGTCTGTCTTAACCTATTTTGTGCCTTCAGGCAGCGCTTGTAGCTTCCAGATTTTTGTAAAATCATTCTCAAAAAAAGCTAACCAAGGGCACATTAACTCTGACTCAACCTATCCTAAAAAGTCAGAAGAATTGCCACAATAATATGTCCTATCTCAGCATGGCTAGTTGAGTTGTTGTATCTGCAGTAACAAAGAAGTCTCAATAGCCTAAACCCTCTCCCAGTTATTACAGTGATCTTCTGTCAGGAACAGACCCAAGGTCCCCTGGAAATGAGAGAACATGCTTCATTTAGAGCTATCATCTCCGACCAATAAGAATGCAGGAAGATTCTGGCCGTGCATCTTTAGCTCCCTTAAATCCCATAAAGACTTAACTATCTGCTATCGCTTTTTCATAATCCACTTTAATTGTCATTGATTTGTATGCTCAGAAAGGGCCCTGAGCTGACTGAAGTGTTTTGTGTTTAATTGTGGCTGACTGCCTGCTCTGCAGTCCCAAACTGCACTATACAGGGACTTGCTGAGAGCCTTTTTTGGGCAAGACCTCCATGTTTTCCAGGCAGGATTTTGCTTGCAGTGGAAGGATTACTCCAGGCAGATCCCTTCTATGTGCATATTCAGCTGTCGTGTTGTTACCTTCCTTCTGGCTTCCATCCTCCAAGGTCATCCACTCTAACAAAAAATATCCGAACATATTTTACCTAGATGAACTAGCAAAGGGTTATTTAATCAATTATGCAGGAGCAGATTTATTACTGAGAACAATCTGTATAACTACATCACATTGAAATCACATTTAACTGAAAAGACATATTACTTACTGTTATGCAGAGAGAAATAGTGTTTAATTGCTTGAACTCTGTGAGGAGACTACTCTAATGGAGACTCCAACGAGATCAAGAAACAATTTAACACACGAAAATATATTTCATGTTCTGTACCTTTCAAAAGCTTGAAACACTCCACTATAATTTCCAGTTAAGCTGCTGGATGTTTGAATAACACACAATTTGGTATTTAAGAAGAAAATTCCCAAGTTTGTATATTAAAATAATAGAATACTCAATGATATTTAAAAGTAAGGTAGCAGACAAAATTTCCGTTCAAATAAACGATGGACGAAAAGGACAGCAAGATTATTTTCTTCTAAACGTCGTGGTGACCAGGCAGGTTGAGTATCAGGTGGAGTGGCACATGCTGGTCTGGCTGAGCATGCTTCCACCACAGCAGTTTCAAAAGAAGGGCCACTGCCCCCAGTAGATCTCAGTGAGGATAAGCCTTGCACAGGACGAGGCAGGAAGATGGGAACCAGGTGAACTGTAGAAAGCTGGGAGCAAAAGGATTGTGTTGTTGGGGGTGTTGGACTCTGGGGCTCTTGTTCTAATAAATGTTTCAGGTAGTGATATGAGTGTGTTTTCATTTTATTTCTCCACAGATATGTAAATTTTCTCTCCTTAGTAAAATTCTTTTTAACCTTTGAAGATTTTTCACATAGTTACCAGTGCTTCTTGTCGGAGGTTGAAGCCCTTCCTTTGTTCATAATGTTTCTTCTTCATCCACTGTGGTGAATGAGAGTCACAGGCCACAACCTGCTTCAAGGGTGTATATCCCACCAGAGAAAGCTGCATTTTCATTGCTGTGATTGCTAAGCCAGGAAATCCTTCCTCTTGGCCATGTCTGGAGCATGTGCCCTACATTGAGGACTGTCAGAATTTACAGCCTGTTTTAGTTGTATGAAATGACTAGGATTCAATTTATGCCTTGTCTGAGTAAGCTGAGGAGCAGTGGGGCATTTTGATTAGACTATCTCACGATGGTTATACATGGAATCCCCAGTGCCAACCCTGTGCTCACAGGTGGCTGTCTGGCTAAGCAGTCAAGAACAGAATGGCTGGGAGGAACAGAGCCTGGCCTGAAACATCCATTGGATGCTCAGAAGCAGATACAGCAGAAAGTGGGACTACAGGTATCTTGCTTCTCAAGAGGGAATGAGGCAGGGGAATAGCCACAGGCACCTATCACTGAAAAACACAGCCAGGACAGCTCAGGTATCTGGAATGCCATCTTCTGCAGTAGCAGAAAGTCTCAGGAGGTAGTTCAGATCATGTGAGCTCACAAGTATTAATTAATACAGCTTGATCTTTTGCTTGCCAGCAATAGCAAAGGAATGCAAATACTAAGAACAGAGGAAGTTCAAAGAAATTTTTTGAGTACCATCTGTCTTAATAAATGCTATAGTTACTCCTATGATGAAGAAATCAAAACCCAAGTGCAGAGCAAGTGATACCTGGTTAGAAGGCAGAAAAAGATCTTGGTCTTCATTTGTACAAAGGAAGTTTAAATATTAGGAAAAAAATACAGATGCAGACAGCCAATAGGCTTGGCTGTGTGGGTCTCTTCTTCAGGAGAGACAAATGTGAGAGATGACCAAGAGCAGCAACTGACAACATTTTGTAATTTTTACAGGTCTTTGTTCCTGATTGAAATGCAGGAAATGCTGAGACTGAAAGGCGACGCTGGTGCTCTGAAGGCCTCTCGCAGTCCATTGTGTTGTAAACTGGGAGGAAGCTCAACAGGTGGGAAGTTCATAGTACATATAGTACATAGTACATATTCTCAACATATACTTTCTTAATATATACTGTCTATTCATACTCTATGAATTAGTGAGTCACAGCTAATCCTCAGTTTATAGGGCATTTGAAGAAAAAAAAGTATATCTATCTTTTGTGTTCTCCTATTTCTCCCATGACTTTATTTTTACATTATAGATAGTGTCATCTACGCCAGCTAAATTGAACGTGTGGTCTGAAGTTACCTCACTGGCTTTAACTAAAATAAATGGTGTTTATTTAATTAAGGCACAACAGGAGCTGCTGCCTGTGCACATCCAAGGGCAGGATTTGGATCATAACCTGTATTTGTCCATCAGCAGGCATGGACAATGCAGAACATTCATTTAGTGTGAAGGACTTGCTGAATACATATGCTGCTTGGCATGCATTTTCATAAGCCTTTGTTCCCAATGTACCCCATCCTGTGAAGGTTGCTGATAACATCCAACAACAAGCTGCATTTCTCTGAAATGCAACTGACTTTTTGAATTCCCATTCATTCAAAAAGAGTTGAACTATAGTTTTGTTAAGAAGTATTAACAGTATTATGGCTTTTCTGCAGAATACCAATGCTTTGAGTACAATTTAGTTATATGAACAAAATTATATAGATCATATATTAGTTCCAAATTCTGTAGGCAAATTATGTTGTTACAGAAAGCATAGCAATGTTTTTTTTTTCTCGCATCATACGGTTGAAAGTGGAGCTGGGCTCTCCCTGCACTTTTTACAGTAAAGCTCTTAGCTTGGTCTTAAGCAGACCAGCTAAGAAAAGACACGGAAAGACTTCATGGGCAAGGTCTCACATCTTCAGGTTACAAGTCTGTGGGCAGGGGCCTGATATTTTCAAGACAGTCCTTCCCTCTCTCTTGGTGAGATTGTTTCTAGGCTGGTCTACCACGTCCCTCAAGCAAAGGAAGCTTGGATCTTTCTTTCAAGCAAATCATAGATCAGTCTGCTTTTTACAGAGGTATCTTTCCTGAAATTCACACGTGTATGTCCCTGGTTTACAAGTTAAGAACACGTTCTCTTGTAAGCATGTAGCTGTATATTTGCATCTGTACAAATCTGTCTCTGTAGGTTTCACTTAAAATGGTGACTGCTTTAAGCAGTGTGTAATTGATCTGCTATGGAAATTAGTTGTTTATTTATTATGTAAGTATGTCTTTTATTAAAACTGCTTTGTGAAAATCTAATTGCTGCTATAGTAATATAGCATAACAGTCCCTCACATAAATACATGATTATTATGTACAGTCACTTATCTGTGAACGAGCTCTGCTAGTACTTCCCTTAATTAAGGATACAAAGGGCTCCTTCATCTTTGCATATTCCCCTGCTAGGACATTGATACTCATTATTTCCTAAGTCCAAACACTGAAACTGTGTCAAGAATGCATCTATCACTAGACGGGTACTTATAGTCAGCGGAATTTTCAACTGCATCAGCAAATTCAGCAATTTGCAATTTCTGTATGTCTGACGTGTTTTTATTGGTGAAGATCACTTTCAAATACCAAGATCATGAGAATGATTCTGTGGTTAGTCTCCTCAGCAGTGTAATGTAATGACAGTAATTAACAGCCTGTGATTAGCAGCCACTCCAGAAAGTCTTTGAATGTTAATTTGCTTCAACTAATATGCAGCGCTTCTGTGTAATGAGATCTATGCTATAGGTTCAGAGTGAAAGCAAATTATTTTCCAGCATTTAATCATAAAAATGATTCTCAGTTAATCACTTGAACAGTAAACCTCAATGTTCTAATAAGTGACATTTGTTTTTCTGTCATTTGATTTATTGCAAATATAGGTGATGGTATGGTATATGAAACACTATTTCTTAAAAAAAGGTCACGAACATACTGAAGACATTTCTTTGGATCATAGTGTAACAAAGGTGATCTGATTTTATCTTTTCAGAACAAGCAATCGTCAGCCTCCTTTTTGTCCTGTTTCTGGTTCTTCACCCTATTGTTTTCTTTGAGGTACCTTTCAGTACGGCACAGTTACTGCCAAACTTTTGTTCTCTTTTTAGACTGTAGATTCCCAGGAAAAACAAACCAGTATCAATTCTAGCTTGACTCTCAGTGCACTTGAACAGAGTTGAAAAGTAGCAAGATAAAAAGAGTTGCTATTACCTATGAATGGAAGATACCACCAGGAAATGACAGCAGTATTAGCCAGTACCCAGGTAAATCACTAAATTTCTTACTGTATTGTATGTGCTGTTCTCCATTTTGAAGAATGATTAACCTACGCCCTAGATGGAGAATTCCAACATGATAGGAAAAAAAGTGTTTAATGCAAGAGTATAAACTGGGGAGCAAATCTTTTCTGTTTTCTTCCAGCTGCTGGGTCAAATATTTATCATGGGCAGTGATACTAAAGATTGCTTTCCTCCACGGCCATGCTTAGAAATCCATGACAAGTGTCTTCCAGCCTTCCTGTTGCCATGAGAGGGACACTAAAATCTTTAGATGTCCAAGTGCCACAGGCAGTACCTGCATACCCCAAAGGGTCAAGAGGAAGGGAATTGCAGTCTTAAGGTGAAGCTAGTAGGGTGGCAGTGGTCATCTGGTCAGTTCTATCAGCTCAGGGTTGCTGACGGTCTGCTTGCTTTCTCCTTCTAGAGCCCTCTGCATCAGCGTGGTCCCGCTGTGAGCCCTGGAGAAATCACCTCCTTAGTGAAGAAATAGGTAATGAGGAGTACTGAGTTTTGCAGGCTTGTCCATGTTTGTTCTGGATATTGTCTCTTCCTGGTAGCTTTGCTCCACGTTAGCAGCTTCACTTTAAAATATTGCAGCAAAATTCAGTCCTGGAACAGATGTAGCAAACACCACCCTTAGCTGGAGTCAAGGCATATGCTACCCCTAAATGTCTTAAGAAACCTCTACAATTTATTATAACTTAGCTATCAGTCCAAATGTCCCTCTTGGAACTGAGAACTAAAAGCAAAGTATATGGTAGCAGCACAGTCTCTTTTACTTCAGACACCCTTGGCACTTCACAGGAAACTTTGCCTGACACTGTGTGGAGCCTGATTCCCGGCTTGGGAAGGGACAAGTGGGCAGCACAGATTTGCTCTGCAGACTGGCGCCTGCCAATAGGAACAGGTCTGTGGCTTTTTTTAGCATCTGCCAGCCAGCACAAGGAAGAGAGGAATCTGAAAGTCAGCATTTCTGCAGATAGGTAAAATGAAGGGGAATGGATTCTAATCTAATTGTAAATGCTCTGTTTTTAAAGCACTTCTTGTCAATAAATCCTTCAATTAACAGACATGCTGACAGCCCAAAGTATGGTCAAATCAGTAGATTGCCTCCAGTCGTGATATATTTTCACCTCTCAATGTACAAAAATTTGCAGAAAGCAATACTTTGACTTGGCTGATGTAAAAATGTGTTCAGTCTTCAAGAGCTCATGATGGTAGAAATATACAGAATTTCACAGGCTGTGTCATATTTTCACCATTCTGCCTTTTACTTTAAGCTTAATACCTGCAAAGGATCCTATCCAGAAACCTAACTAGAGGTTAGAGGCATTGACACTCCAAGATCTTGAGACACAGTAACGCTTTTTTTTGTCATTGAGTTGCTGGGTGGGTTTGGGTAAGACATTTTCCAGTCATGTATTGAAGGAAATTATGCTACTCCATCCCAAGAAATAAATAACATTGATTAATAATTAGTTCATGTTTTTACACATTTGGAGCAAGCTATGAAGATGTAAGCACTGTCTTTTTTCCCACTGTTTTTTTTTCTGTTCACTATGAAGTCAGTCATAGGAGTAGAGATGAGTTATGTTTCTAGCAAACTTTACCTTGTATTTCTGCCCGCTGTCCTATTTTCTTTAAACTGCTGCCAGTCATCTGCAGGTAAGGAATAGGCTTAGCTTTGTATTACTTCTCTGCTGTCCAGCCCTCAGTCTCCTTCCATTTTCCTAATTGTGGCCCTATACAGACTACTATGTCCTCTCTGGATATTGAAAACTGGTACCACATCTTCCTTAACCCCCTTATTAAACTAAGGTCTAGATAAAGCTTCTGGGCCATATTCAGGAGAGTAAATCTATTTTTTTATTTTTTTTTAAATTAGAAATGAAAAACAGTTTCTGAAGTAGTTTAGCTCCTGAGACACTTTTCTCTTGTTTCTTCTTTCCATTTATTTCTTCTATCTGTAATCTTTTTATTACAGGCGTGCAGCTCCATCCACTTGTAGCAGCATTCCTCCAGTACTATCATGAGATTCACTGGTGATGTTCTGTAAATGCCAGCCAAAATCTATCTGCAAGAACATCTGCTCAACAGTGCAAAACTGATGTAATTACCAACCATCATCTTTTATCCTCCTGCTGGGGCAACTGCTCCAAAGCATGACTTTTTGCCCTGAGCTAACAAGATCCAGAGGCTCGCCGTTATGTACAAATCCCGCCACTGAAAACTAACATGGCTGATACACAAATTCTCACAGGATTGTTCAGCTGCAAGGAGGAACAAAAATTCAAGAGAGGTGGGTCTTGTGAAAATATTTAACATTTTTTGTGCTCTCATTTCTTGCTTGGCAATATCTCTACTGAAGAATTATTTTCCAAAAAACAGGTATATGGTAATGGAAAGGTTGCCATAGATGCTCAAATTCGACTAAGTAAAGTGATAGCAGGTTGTCATCTAAATGTGAGTGTGTAAGCAGATGTCAGATACTAGGAGCTGGATACACTGTACTTATTAACGTGCACAATAATGACTGACTGTTTTTCCTATCAGCAAAGCACAAATCATGGCTCTGCTAGCGGATGTGACATGTTGTGGAAGGATGCAATAGATACCCTATACATTTTAGTTTCTTTTTTCTCGCTCTCTAGGAATTGGTTCCAAAATTTCAAACCTCTGAGAGCTTTCAATTAATTATCATTTTCACTCTACATTAGGCTGGTAAAGAGATGCTTCCATTTTCCTTGTGATATCAAACTGACTACAGAGGAGATCCCATTCTGGTGGTGGGTTTCACACTTGGTGCCTCTCGATAACTCTTCAGTCATCAAAAGCATAATGTGCAGCCCAAGTGTGTCACTCTGAGCACCTCAGGGCAGCAGAGCTGATGGCTGCAGAGCCATACATTTCTCAAATAACACTGGTTTCACCTTGCTCCTGGTGCAGGGAGCTCTCCTCCCTGAGCTGATGAGCTCCACTTCACCATTGCATTGGGAAGAGGATGCATAACCTTGTACTTCTGCACAGGGAAGATCGCCTAGTCTAAGTCTACTTGTTGATATTTTTATTTCTTTGGACAGCCTTTCCATCTCCACACGTCTGCACTTCATCATCTGAGGAAAGATGCAATTGCAATGACAGAACAAGACCTTGTTATTCTATGAGTAATATTACACGCAGTCCGGCACTTCTGGAGGGAATCTTGAGCACTGGTGCTTTATATACATGATAAACAAGGGGAATTTGGTTTGCATTTGAGATAATTTATTGTACATGCTGCTTCATGTGTAGCTGCTGCTGTGCTGTTCTTTTATGCCAAGATTCATTACGTATAATGGCTTAGCTAACATCTCTGGGACTCCTTAGAAGATGTGTTAAAGAGCCCTAAAAGAAAAGTATGTAGATTATAGCCTTCCACGTTTTCCATTTTTTTTTTTTAAATGTTTTAAACATTTGGAACGTGTCATTAAAATTTTAACAGAAGGAGCAGAAGGAATGCACAGTAGTATTTGCTTCTTTCTGCTCATTTTTGGAGTAATTAATTTTCTGCTTATTGTAGCATATTTTGTCTGCTGTTCTTTCTCTGTTGATTAACAAAGGGCTAGAACAGTTATCATATCAGCCAGTGTGTAGCACTCGATTTGTATTCCACGAAATCATGACTTCAGAATTTTTTGGTTTGCGTTTGTTACAGAGATGGAAGGTGTACGTGAAATGGAGGTGGAAGTCCATTAGATCAGAACGGTGTGCTTCTAGTGCTTCCTTTGCAAAGGGATAAGTGATAGGGAAAGGGTAGGCTGGGAGAGTCACATTGTAAAACCTGTATGTACTGTGGACAACTTACAGTCTGTAATAAAAATAAATTCCTAGGTACTGTTCAGATACAGGTCTAATCTACATCAAACAGGTGAGAGTTGCCCCGAGGGTAAAATTTGCAATTAAGTTGCCCAAGTGATTCAGGAGCAACTTTTGCACTGGACGTCAGTAGGCTTTGGGGCACAGGGAACAGAACCACCTCAACCAGTTGTCCCACAGTGCACCAGGAGCTTCATCTACAGTGCATGTTCTCACCTCGCTGTATAGGCATAGTTGTGCTAGTTTCAGCCCTAAACTGGTAAACCCATAGGAGCTTGCAGTCCAGCATGTGGACATCATGGCTACAGTCTGCCAGAGAACTCTGCTGTTGGCTCCATTAGCAGGGCAGGCAAGGGTCATTTTTAGGTACCTCTATGCAGCATCTGCTATTTTGGGCTGTCCCTTTCTCTCTGGGGTCTTGGAGGCCCCACTGCTCAACTGGCCCCATGCATAGCCACATGCAACTTCCAAAACTGATTTTTACTGGTTGAATCCCTCATCCATTATCACTGGAACTCATATGTGCAGTGCTACTGTTGGTAATCCCGCTGGTATTCCCAGCTCCCAGTGTTTCATTTGAATTTACAGCTACTGGTCCTTAATTTTTAGAGTGAGCCTTTGCGGCTCCACTACACTGTTCCTAATAGAGGATTCAGTACTTATATTTTATTTAAAACTCAGGGCTTGTTACTACAGTGCTTTTAACATTCTAATACACACATAAAAATTTTATAGCTCACACTCTTCCTGAGAAGTAGCAAGTATAAAATGAATTTTCAAGGAAGAAAAAAGCACGTAACCTGCCCTGCTTTGCTTTAATTTTGTGTCCACAAAAGCATCTTGCTAAGTGTGATTGATACCAGTGAAAAGAGAAAATACGTCTCCAAGAACAAAGCAATGGAGCATTTTAAATAACAGCTTATTTCTCTGCTGTCCTCAGACCGCTGGTTGGTGCCTTGCAGATCACAAGGACCAAATGGGTCCCCAGGTCTGCAGAAGGCTGGGGCTGGTGACATCTCCTGGCATCCCATGGGAACATTTCTGGATGAGAGCTCTGCTGTCTGCAATTTCACCCCTTAAAGAGAATTTGTTTTCACTGGTCATTTTTTCTGCCAAATAAAAGTTCCTGCAATATCACTTTTACCTGGGAAACAGTGCTGTCAGCATGCACCTAACCAGGTCATCTCCACCATGGGTACTCCTGCATTCAGCTGGATCAGTTACAAGCCGGGCTGAACCGTGGTTGAAGTTGTGTCAGACAGGACTCCCTCTTAATGTTTGAGACTCTGATTAAAGGTTTGTTGTTATATTAAAATGTTTCATACAATTCTTCATTGCTTATTTAATCATGTTTTTCATCTGCTGTAACAATATACTATAGTAAAAATGCTAATTATTATGACTCTTACTAGTTGGATCTGGAAGAATAAATAGCATGGGAAAGCTGCTTATGGCATATTTCCACATGGCTGAGATCAGGAATTACTGGAAATCTCACACAAACTTCTCCTCCTAAGGGATTTCCAGACTGAAGATATTTAGGCACATTAAGTTGCAACTTACAGATTTTTATATTAGGTTGGCGGAATTTTCTGAGATCTGTTCTTCACTAGGAGAAAAGAACTGGTACACCTTGAAATTAATTATGTGTGCTTATAAATGTATGAGTGAACACCCTCAAAATCCATATACAGATTAGATTTATGGAGTACAATTCAATAATATTTTACAAAGCAATAAAAGCATTTGCCAATTTTCTTGAAAAATAACAATATATTTTAGTTTTAATAATGAAAACTTTTAATAAATAAGATCCAATTATCAGATTCATGGATAACATAACAGAAAACATTTTCTCGTATGTCTGTGTGTTTTATATTTGGTTTTATCGGTCTTCTCAATTCACTTTTAATAGCATTCCATCTCATTTTATTTCTTTATTTATTTTGACAGTAGACCTTGGGCAATCGCTTCCCTCCTTCTACTTTGGATTTCAGGATATTTATTTTTGCGAGCAAGTCTGGCAAGGAAATGGGTGTCTCGTGGTTCAGTCTACTTGCATGTAGTAAGGCATATATTTTTTAAATCTCTTGGTTGAAAGAAAGCCTTGTGATCTGCTGTCACGGAAATCTGCTATATCGGGTATTTTCCTGTATTTGCTCTGGAAATGCAGAGCCAAATTTCAGCTTGATATAAACTGATGTAGAACAATCCCGTTTACATTCATGGATACTCTCATACCAGACTAGTGTCCTTTACCTACTGCTTAACATTGAATGGCAAGAACAGCACTTAAGAATAACTTCTTTGTCAACAAGGGTGTTTCTTTCCTCTAAATGAGATGACATAGGATGCCCTAAAAGAAAGCACTACTGATTCTTTCTAATTCATATGTGAAGTTCAGATTAACACCAAAAATAATTATTCTCCTTTGCTAGAATTACTTCATCCTTTGAAAGAAATCTTTTAAACTGCATTTCCATCTCCTCCAACCACAAAGGAGGAGCTCATAGTTCAACAGTGGCCAGACATCTGTATGTGCTTATCTTTGGGAAGAGTATTTGGATGAACATTGCCATGCATAATTTTGGGTGGATGTTAAAATGCACCTGGGCATTGGAGCTGACGCAAGAGGGGTCACATGTTGGCATTATCTCCACTGACTCACATAAGACCCACATGTGGCCATGACAGCAGTCCCTTTGTAAATAAGAATTGGGTTCTTTGAAGGTAATTTTTATTATTGTTGTATTGATGCTGTATTTAGGAACATGGATTAAGTTAAACGCTGTGCTGGCTTGCAGCCAGTTCCGCTCTGCCTCACCAGAGCCAGAAGGACCAGTGGACAGGTCGTTTTCTGTAAGAGATCTGAAAGTCAGAGCATCACAATGGTAATTTCAATCAGAGCCAGCCTGGTTTCTCAGCAGACTAATGGAGCTACTGTAGGTTGTAGATCTTAATGCATGTGGAGATGGTGATCTAATTCTAAACACTGTTTTTTGGGTCAGGTCTGGTTGAGTCAAATCTTGATGCTTCAGCCCATCAGGCCATTCCTGAGAGTCTGCCTCCCGTGGTAAATGAAATACACGGAAGGAAGGAAATGGAGACCTCGCTTTGATGAACAAGCACGAAATACTGTGTTAAGGATTACCACTTAGAAAATAATCCGCTGTTGCCTTTACTGTAATCTCAACAAATGTAATAAATTCAGTGTTGAAGCCTTTGCAGTACTGTCGGGTATCAGTCAGAGGTGTTCCTTGCAAATGCAGTGACTGGAAGGAAAAGAGTAGGTTAATTTCTAGTCACCACCCCAGTAATTTCTGTAGCAACAAATAGAACATTGTTGATGACAACAAGAGGTGCTGTTATGAATTTGGAGGTTTGTCCTGAAATGAGGGAGGAATTTACCATGGCTTGATTTCAGGCGTAAATACCAGAATTTATTCTGGCTGTATAATAACTAATAAAGATTTGTAGGCACTTCATGTAATAATGGTAAAACAAATATACAGGGGAGTTTAGAGCCTTAATGTCACCCTCCCCTGATGGGCACAGTAGAAGCAATAGAAATTATATGGGTCATATTTTTCAATACAATAATACAGTATTAGGAGAAGAAAAACGCAAACAAATAAACAAATGAGCAAAATGAAAGTACAGTGCAGTGCTTAATCAGGTAGTTGTCTCATTTAAATCTGTGGGTCAACCCATTTTCCTATAATTATGCATGTTTTTAAGACACGCTTGGTATGTCCATGCAATCTGATAATCGCAGTTATCCATTTCCCTTATGGTTGTCCTACCTTCAGAGAAACAACCATTCACTTGTTGCCAGTTGTAGGTTGGCCAGCACTGTGGAGTGCAGGGCAATAGGATGTATAATGACAGTCTTAGTTTACCAACAATCAACTGATGCTGAAGGGATGGCAAAGCACAGATGTTGCCTGATCACAGCGATACTACAACAACCTTGCAGTAACAAATGGTTGGGCAGTGGGGTAAATGGCCTCTGCCATCATTAGCAAAACCAAGAGCACCAGCCCAGGTAGGTGTAAATACAGGCAGAGATGGGGGAGCGCAGGTGGTGCGGAGCAGTAGGAACATGATGTGTTTTATATTACTGCTGTCCTGTCTTTTATTTACTTTCGTCTGCTGGCAGGATGTTTCTCTGTAAACATTACCACAAAACACTTAAACAGGAATAAAAGTAACTTTTATTGAAGGAATTTAAAAGTAGTCTCTGGAAAACATGCAAGAAACACCATGTGGACTCCACATCTTCTTCAAAGTAGACTGAACACAGCAGGAATCTGCTGTTGTCACCAAAAACAAATCCAAACTGCACCCTTTAATATTTATATAATTGAAACGACAAATCAAGATTGCTGCCTGAAAGCCCTCACATTTCATGACAGTAAAAGGGTCCACGTTGCCTTTTCAAACTTGTAATAGAAAATGTAACACCAAATTAAGCCCACAGTTCTGGCTTAAACCAGCAGCATCAGGACAATAGTGCTTACCACATACTGCAAAATATAACTTTCCATTCTTTGGACTAATTAGAGAGGGAGCCAGTAGCACCACTCTGGTTCTGTCAGCATTTCCACAATAAAACCCCCTTTTCAGGGCTTTATAACTTGGCTGTAAAAAATTAGCTTCAGGCTGCAGCTTGGCATGCCACGGCTCACCCCAGCAGCATGTTGAGCTGTGCATGTGGTTATGTGTGTGGTTTGTTGATTGTTTCCTAAATACAAATTTTCATTAAAATCAGTTTTTCTGCTTCTTGGAAGACAGCAATAAAATGAACCAATTTTTACATGAGTGCAGTTACATTCTTTGGCAGTCTCTGCAGCGAGTTAATTGTTAAAAGTACGAAGATTTGAGGTGAGAAGCATACAGCCTCATGACGCTTTTTTGCTTTAAATTAAACTCTTTCAAAGGAAGTCTGAAAGCAGGTTGCTGCACTTGCACGTTGATCTTATTCCACAAGGCGTGATCCTGGCTCTGAGTGACATCCTGCAGCCTTGATGGAAAGGCCCTGCAAGAGAAGCTCAAATGAGGGCACTGGAATTCAAGAGACTCCAGAACAACTGTGCCCCCTGAGGTGTCCCCCTGAGCTGTAGCGGTGTCTGGGTTGGGTAGGAAAGCCATCCATGTCTTCCTCCCCTGTGCATGTGCTGGTGACAAAGTCACCTCCCTGAGGCTCGTACCATGGGTTGAACCAAGGGGCCTCTTGCAGATGTGGATCAACCAATGTTAATTAAACTTCCATATTGTGGATGAACGCATTGCTGAGAAGTCTGGTGTACCCCATCTATACCCACAAACATCAAAGTGAACTGGGCAGCATTAATAACCTTATTGCAAATTGTTCTCGTTCAGCTTCCTGGCGGTCGGTAGAAGAGCCACAAACTCAGGATATCTTCAACACACACCTGGAAATACTGCAGCATGGAGAGAGAAGTGGAAGGATTTGAAAGGAGACCAGAAAGATGGGTAAGATGGGAGTAACTGACTCATTTTTCTTCAGGGAAGTATTTCTCATTTTAATATAGTTTAAATTTTTGTTGCTTTGAATTTCTTTAGCATTTTTATAACAGCTGATTATGAGGAAAGTTGTCTAGAAAGGGAAAAAAAATACAAGCCACAGAAGCTAGCTTCACTTCTTCCAGGACAGCAAATAAAAAAATATATTCTAAAAACATATAGGAGATGGAAAATGTTATCAATATGCACTAACATATTCTCCAAATCATTCTTCAATATACGTGTCAAGAAGAAAACTAACAACCCACATCCAGTATTCTTCAATCAATGAACAGTTGAAGATGAAAATTAATATTATAGAGTAGAATAAGCAATTATAAGCCGATTCAAAAATCTATTCATCATAGACTCATTTTTTTGCAAGGGGTAGATGAGATCTGAAAGAAGATAAAGAGAAGCAGAGAGCAGCCCTAAGCCAGCTCCCCAGCTTCCCAAGCACAGAGTTTTGCCACCGCCTCAAAAGGAGAGGTGAACAAGTAGGATAGCTGGGCTCAGCCCACATCCTTGAGTGCAAGGAGCCAGAGCTGGCTCTCTCACAGAGATGCTCTCAGGCTCTCCATCACATCAGCAGAATTTTGTTCCAGCTTTAATTTTCTCCAAGAGCAGTTAGCCTCTTTCCCTGCCAGGATATCCTTGAACACATAAACCCAATTAAGCCAAGGTAAACTGATCATTAGGCTTTCAAATACGTGTCTGCTGATGTTTTATAAGGCCGTAGTCTACTTAAAGTTTCACCTCCTGCAGCCACCCAAGGTTGGCCCTGGGAGCTCACTGAAACAACAGGCTTCTGGATTTCTGGGAGAACCTTGGAGTGTCTTGCAATTACCGAGGCTGCCCAGACCACTGTAGCTGTTGTGAGGATTATGTCCAAATTTCTTTTTACCCCTTCCAGCTGCCAAGGCAGCGTGCGCTCTGAAGAGCTGCTGTGGGTATCTTAACAGCATGCCAGGGTGAAAGTGTGAAGGGGCACAGGAAACACAGTGTACTGATTTAGGCACACGCTCCATTTGTGACCTTGAGGAATTCTTTGAATTTTCTGGGTTTTCTCCACTTGCAGGAAGTTGCTGTGACCACAGAGTTACTCATCAAGTGCCAGCACTGACTGGGAAGCAAACAAAACCCAGTCTGCCGTGCACTTCTTTATGCTTTAGCAAGTCTTCAGTGGTAGCAAATACCTCGTGTGCCGTTTTGTTTGAAGAGGTATTTGCTCCTGTTGCTTTGCTTTCAGCAGTACTCAGCATCCTGTGGGCTCCTGTCCTGCTTTCTTAAATTTTAGAATGTGCTGACTAAATGAAATGACTGACTACATGCAGTTAGGGACAGGTGGCCCAGCAGTTTGTGGCAGAAAGTCAAAAAATGAAAGAAATGTGAGGCTTTATCACCACATCTCACTGGAAAAGAATTTAAAAATGTAAAAATTGATGCATTACAATTCAAGACTGTAATTTATGAAAGTCTTCTGTGCATTAGCAGGGCTTCTAGGATGCCAGTATCCGTTCGACTGCACTGTTACTTCCCAGGACTGCGTGGTCTACAGGGCTCAGTGCACTGGATAAGCACCCCCAAGTGTTTCAAGGTATCTTTTGTCTGTCTGGAGTCCATTCACTTGCTCTGTTCCATCGGAAAGACGCTGTCTGACCCTTTTCTTTTCACTTGCCCTGCTCATGCTTTTAATGAATCAAAAACTGCGAACAGCAGTCTGATTTCTGTTTTTCAGCAAGAATCTCCTCTGATTTCTGTAAGGTTGCACACAACAGCCTGGACAGGAACCCAAAGTCTGCTGTCAGTGCCTTTGCTGAGATCACAGGAGAGAAACGAGAGACAAAGATCAATCTGCACCCTGGCTGCACAGTGCTGGATGCCAGGGGGGATGCATGCACTGGGCTGACATCGGGGGCACAAGAGGAGAGCAGGGCACACACCTGTGTCATAAACTGGTCTGACTTCAATGACCAGAACGGGGGCTGGAGCCTGAAAAGGTAAACGGAGCAAAGGATAGGACAAAGTATATTCTGTATTGCATCTCGGCTTCAAATTATTGTTAAATGCGTACTGCAGGCTGGACATGTCCCAGCCCGACACAGGCTGGACAGGGACACCACGACCTGCTTTCCTGTGACCAGAAAGCGGGAGTTTTAAAAATGTATATGTTGGTATTTAAAAATCCCATAATACTCTCTATCAGAACCCAATCATTTCAAACCAGCAAGTATGGAGGGTGTATGTGTAAATCCATACCTGCAAGCAACATGAATGTAGTTAATAATAGTGCCTCTGGTGCTACAGTTACCCACTGCTTCCTCAGCACACCTTACACCAAGGCCACTAGGTGACTGGTGTTTTGTGACAGCCAGCAGGAAGCAGTAGAACATGTCACCTCACGGTGCTGCCTGCCCCTACTGGAGTTTTGCACACCTGTGACACACCAACCACATCACCCCAAAGGTCACTGTGAGTTTGGCCCTCTGTAAGTAGAAACATCCCTTTTTTGCCTCTCTTCAACAAGGAATTCCCATTTCCAGTGCAGTGACTCATACAACTCCCTTCATCTCGTTATCTGAAGCTCTCAGTCTTCCAACGGTGAACAAAAGGTAAATTATACAAAGCAAGAAGGAGGGGATGCCAGTTATGATTAGGCTAAATTTAATACACCCTCCATGTATGTTAATGCTTTATGCACAGCTGTGTGTGCAGCTGAAGGGATAGATGGAAAAGAGGAAAAATGGAAGAGAGGAAGTTTGTAGCAACGGCTGTGTTGCACCACATGGAAAGCATTTAAAGATGGGGAATTGCCTCTTTCTTTCACGCATGTCTCCCTCCCAGCTCTACCAGCCAACTTTCTGCTAACTTGCCCTCTGCTTTTAGTTATCCACTCACTTTTTTATCCTGTCCATAGGAGAAGAAAGCAAGCAGGCAAGAGTGAAAAACAGAATTAGATAAATAACTGGCAGTGTTTTGGGAGAAGTCTATCCTATCCTATCCTATCCTATCCTATCCTATCCTATCCTATCCTATCCTATCCTATCCTATCCTATCCTATCCTATCCTATCCTATCCTANATCCTATCCTATCCTATCCTATCCTATCCTATCCTATCCTATCCTATCCTATCCTATCCTATCCTATCCTATCCTATCCTATCCTATCCTATCCTATCCCAGGGAGCAACAACAGCCTGGGTAAGGTTCACCTTCTCCGTTTCCTTGTTTTCGGAACAGTTGCTTGGCAGCTCCCTGCTCCCCACATGTGCTCTGCGGTCTATGTACAACTGCAAACTTCCTCCCCTGCGCATCATCCCACAAAGAAAAAAACAATAACGGGGAGAAATATGGGGGGGATGTTTGTAAACAATAAAAATCTTACACAACCACAGTAACCTGCTTTGTATAAAGATTGTAAAGGAGCCTTTTTACTCTTATATATACATGAAATTCAAACCGCCGCAGTTACTTTTGTTACAACCAGTAAATGCACAGATAGGTGCACAGGGACAGGAGGGACACACAGACAGATGACAGACCTGCGTGGAGCACTGTTAGTATGCCAGACCTTATTACGGAGCCGTGGGAGGCCTTGTACTCCGCGTCCCAGCTCTATGGGGACCTCCATATTTAAAACAAGATGAAAAAAATGTGATTTGAAAAACCCCTCATGAGCAGCCTTCAAAGGCGCAGACAGGTTCTGACTGGATTAACATTTATTGACTGTTTAAGCCTGCTTTTTTGCTTCAGGACAGAGATACACGAGTTTAATTGCGGAGGCTGTTCTGCCAACTGATCACCAGAGTGGCAACCAAAGCTTTACTAATCGGTCCTTCATTAAAGAAAAGTCTCTATTACAAAACAAATTAAGCATGCTCTGATCCTAACCTACAGGTCCAATGGCATTACAGCAAAGTTTAAGCTGTTAGAGCACTGAAAAACTTATTAAGGTTTAGCGCTGAGATAGCACTTTTGTATTGATTTTACAATACACAGGTATTATGATTTATGGAGTGCTGGTGTCACTCTAACAAGCTGAAGGACACACAATATCATCTCCAACATCATTAAAATTCAGAAGCCTCTAGAACTAACTCATCAACCACCGCGCATTGTCACAGACTATAGAGCTGCTCTCCACTCGGAAAACGCCCGGAGCTTTCTGAACAGTCATCTTCCCAAATCATTTAATTAAAAAGATACAAAAATAAAGAAAGAAAGAAAAGAAAAAGGAAGAGAGAGAGAAGCCAAACTCCATGTACGTTTTAGAAATTAGGTAACTGCAAAAGTTTCATTTGTGTAAGTGTTATTAGTTACTATCACCTACAACAAAATGAGTGAGTTTTCTGCCTTCTTCTGTTGCTCGAATACTGAAGCCCCGGCAAGCAGGAGGTCTCCTGCAAGTAGCCGGTCCGTTCAAACTGCAACTACAAGGCTGCGACACGATAAGCAAAAACCATGCTTTATTTTAGCTCATTCTCTACCACGAAACTTCTATTTTATTGAAGTTCGGCCGCACGCTCTGCCTCAGACCACAGCTGTCCCTCCCTCCCAGGCGCCTGCTCTCCCACTTCTTCCCCAGAAAAAGACCAAACCCGCGCTCCCAGCACCGCGGTCCGACAAAGGTTAAAGCCGAACGGACGCGGCGCCGGCGGCCTCCCTGCGCCCCGGCCCGGCCTCGGCTGCGCCCCAGGAGCGCGCGGTTCCGCGGTGCGCGGGCGCCCCCTGTCGGCGGCCGGCGGCATGGCGAGGAGAGGGCGGCTGTCCCGGCGGGCGGGGGAGCCCGTCCAGAAGGCGAGGCGGGCCGGAGCGAAAGCCGCTAGATTGCGCCTTAAAAAAACATGTGTTTCTTTATTCATTCGTTCCTTTATTTCCAGGTGCGTGCCTACAATTCCCGTAAGGCGGCTGTTATTTCTTATATCACTTGGTGGGAAGTAGTGTATCGTTGCTCTGTTTGCTGTACGAATACAACCAAACATAGGAACGCGCGCTGTGCGCGCAGCTCCCCTTCCGCACTGGGGAAATGCCCCATGTGAAAGGACTGCCAGGCCGGCGTCGGGCTGCTGTGCGTATTAGAGAGCAGTTACCTGATGAGCCCCAAACGGGCCCAGGGCACGGTGTTACGCACGGTGCCCCTGTTGGGCATTGATATACCCATTTTCCCCCAGAATTTGGAAATATCTAAACGTTATTTTTTATATCTTTGAACACCTTTGAAAGCGTCACTTGAAGGTATAAAACAGTCCCTAAATTATTTTTCTAAATAAAGTTTGAATATAGTTTCTAGATTACTTTAATCTTAAATGACTCTTAGAGGTCCCCAGATTTACCTCTGATGCTGAAGCAAGTCTTAATTCAAGGAGAGCTGACCCCAGCTTGCACTGCTGCACAGCAGAAGTACACTCAGAGTAAACAGGGTCAGAGTAAACAGGGTCAGAGTAACACCTGGAAGTCCCTGAATGAAAACTGCCACAGAAGTACAAATTGGCTCTCAGTCTGCCGAGCGTTGCGTGCCCCTGTTGTCTGGATGGCTTACAGATCTGCTAAACATCCTGCAGGACTCCAGTAGCCCTTCAAAGTGCCACTCCACTGTGCACAGCAGAGTAAAATCTAAAAGGATGAATTACTTTAAGCCGTTTGAAAAGATTATAACATATATATAAAAAAGATGAGATGTTTTCCAAATCGGTGCAAATACGTATCAGTCAGCGGCTTGTTAAAGCAGCTGAAGTTGTTTATAATTTGTTGCTTGTATTTTTAATAGCACCTTATTTATAAGAAAGGAGGAAAGGGCTTTGCTTCCCAGCATCGCCAAAAACGCCTGATTGCAAAATCCAATCAATCCTAAAATTAAAATGAGGAGACAGACCAGCATGAAAGCAATTCCATTGTAAGTCAGCGTTGAGATGTTATTGATAGAAAAGCTAACGCAATACATTTTGCTCTGTCACCCGCTCCCGGCCCAAAGCAATTTGCCGAGCATCAAACCACCTCGGCGTCGGCACCGAGAGCCCCGCCGGGCCTGGAAATCCCGCTTGTCTGCAAGTGCACAACGTACACGGCAAATCTCCTTAAAACGCAGTGCCACAGTTGAATACAAACACTCCTCAGGTCCTGCTGTGACTTGGCACACCCCATTGGACAGCTGGAAACTGAGAGGAAGGGAGCTGCTGCCAATAACGCAGTACAGGGGATTTTCAGCGCAAAGTTTCCTGGAAACAGGCAGCGACGGACATTATTATTTTGCTGGAGGATATTGGTGCGATGTGTTGGATGTATACAGCAATCCGTGGTTGCCCTTGTTATACATTTGACATGGTATACAGTAAAGCAGAGCACCTTTTAGGGAAGATCTCTGCTCTTGGGCTGATAATTAAACCCTGAACAAAATGAACAGAACTCATCCCAACCTTACATGTGGCCTCATGTAATTCTGGAAATCAGATATTGCCCTAAGTGACATTTTATGAAGCGTATCAAAAAGATCTAGCTTGCTAAGGGCCATGATTGTGTATCTCACACCTCTGCAGCTGCAGTTTACTGTAGATAGATTGCATCCAGTAACTCTTTCATTTTCCTTGGAGCCACTCACAATGAAGTGCTACTGGCGATCATTAAAACAAGATTGTGCTTTTTATGTAGCTTGAATACATAAATGGTACTTATCTGCATTCCAGGGCAAAGAATGCTTGAAAGACAATTTGTGGGTATAAATGAAACAGCTAAATTAGGGCTTGGCACACTCTGTCATAATTAGTCTAATGTGATATAATTTTTAATGTAAAGAAGCTACGTTTTCCAACTCTGCCTAAAAGCCCAGCGCTCTCTACGTGCTATAATAAATTAATGCAATAAAAACAGGTACGCTTATCCTGTAAAGAAGCTTATTAACCAGGCTGCTGGTGCTGCAAAATTCAATGTCCGGCAAACAATACTTTTTTTGTTAGAATAACGACGCACAGTTTATTCTTTTATACCGTGCACCACTTGGGGATCTCATCCATTTACCAAAATAATACCAAATTAGTACCGCAAATATTGAAATCAGACCTTTCAGACTAACCAGTGGCCTAATTTTCTCTTCAATCTGCTCTTAATCTCAATTCATCAATAACGCTGCCTTATTATAGGACTTTGACAGCGAGCTAGGGCTTTTGATAAATTATACATCTCAAGCCAGATTTAAAATTTGAAGCTCAAGTGCTAATTATCTGTACAGGCCTAGTTAATAACGAGATTTCTTGTTAAGTATCTGATCACAGCATGGGCATCATTTGTCAAGAACCTCAAGTCTACCTTGGAGACTAGCTCTTCGAATTCTCCCTTGCCTACCATATGTAAAATTGGGATCTTTGTTTCTATAATAACCTTTTATTAGGAAGCTGACATAATGATTAAGTTCGCTGTAGACACATACAATGAGTTAGACAATTACCCTTGCTGCTTTAAACTACTCAGGCTCCTAGCAAGACAAAATAATTAATATTGAATTTTAATTTGATGTGTTCCACATTTAAACCCCAATTTGCAAAGTACACCTGGAAGGCTGCCGCTGGTTCCTTGCAGTTTGTGCTGATGAAATAAAGGCTCCTGCCGCTCGGATGTAAAAGCACAGAAGGCATGATGCACCACAATCACTTCTCAGTGGAGCAAAGAATTTTCTAGCATTAATGGGAAAGGTAATTACCTAGGTCTAACTTTATAGCCTTTTCTCTAATGAAACTATAATCTCCCAGGCCTACGCGGTTTAAGCATTTACATGATTTTAACGATTTCGCTGCCATAACTGTTGTCACACGTGGCAATTTAAGAACTCGGCGCCTCAAAACAAAGATGCTAATTATATTTCTATATTTTTATTATTGAAATAAAACCGGACTGTGTGAAGTGACAAAGCTATAATAAAACAGCCCTGCTCTGCATTGCTGAAGTGGGAGGGGGCCGTATCTGTCTATGGGAGGAAAGGCACCCGGGAGCTTTCCCCACTGAACCTGTGAGCCACACTGAGAGGTTTAATTCCTCCAAGCATTGTCAACAGGGCAAAGCATGCAATATGCTCAGAGGACTTTTGGTTGCTCCAAGGGCAACGATGGGGCAGGTAAAGCCCCATCGTGCCAAACATGTTGTCAGCCCCTTATGGAAACAGAAGTGGTGTTCCAGCATCACCCCTAGTGTGTCCTGGCCCCCATGCTCCTGTAGAGCAGCACCGCCATTCTGATGGCAAAACCCGCACCACGGCTGGCAGCAGCCTCCTGCGTGCAGATGAGTCTGAGCGTGGGATGCCTGGGAATGGGCCTGCAGGGCTGGACGGCCGCATGGTCTGCAGGGTGTAACCAGAGCATGGCTCCAGATTTCCAGAGCAGCGCTGGGTGACTGCCAGGGCTGAGCTGGGATTCCCACCCAGCTCACATCATCTGCTATTCTCAGCAGTATCCCTTCTGTACTTCTGTACTAGGCTCTGCTTTCATTATATGAGATGGTTTGGGGGCATGTTGCACCATCAGTAAATCTGCATTCCCAGTGACATCTGGGGCTGGGACCCCATTGGGCGTACTGCCTGGATCAGACCTGGTAGGGATGGATGCCTGACCTCAGCCTTGGCTGATGGCTGCATTTGAGCACCTCACTCCCCCAACTGAACTGAAGTCATCTCTGCTGCAGTTTCCAGGATAATCTAATCTGATGTTCATCATCACAATACAGCTGTATTTGCCAATACACTAACCACAAGCAGAGGTTGGATCCACATCAAAACACAGATTTCCCAGAAAGGCAGGTGTGCTCATGCCTAACACAGATACCTTCTAATTGTTATCAGCTTGTAAGTGACATGAAATTAGAATTTTAAGCAGAAAAATCGAAAGCCACTTTGCTAATAGAGAGGTGAGGCTCAATGCCCATTTAAAGTGTGAATAGGCAGCCAGAATTGCCATTCTGTGGAAAATTCAGACATTTTATTCTTTACTGGACTGAAAGGTCAGAAAGACGAAAAATATTTATCAAAATTATTTTTCTGGCAGAGTTTCTCCTACTAGAATCATATGATCACTACGGTTGGAAGAGACCACTAAGGTCATCTAGTCCAACCATCAACCCGTTCCCACCGTGTCCACTAGACCACGCTCCCACGTCCCACATCTACCCTTTTCTTCAACGCCTCTATTTTCCTTTCAGCTGCTTATTATACTAACATATTATATTTTGGAATTATTTTTGCTATGATATTATTAATAATGTTTTTATTACTTTGATAATTTTAAAAAGTTTGAGAGAAACGAACTAAAACAGTGCATTCAAGATAGCATATGTGTACAGTCCTCCATCAAAGGGTTCTTTCATGAAAGTTGGTGAGGGGTCTGGAGCACAAGTGTTATGAAAAGCAGCTGAGGGAACTGGGATGGTTCAGTCTGGAAAGAAGAGGCTTGAGGGAAAACTTGTTGCCCTCTACAGCTCCCTGAAAGGAGATTGTGGTGAGGTTGGGATTGGCCTCTTCTGCCAGGTAACAGTGATTGGACGAGAAGGAATGGCCTTAAGTTGTGCCAGGTGAAGTTCAGGTTGGATGTTAGGAAAAATTTCTTCTCTTGAAAGAGAGGTGAAGTATTGGAGCAGGTGGGCCAGGCAGGTGGTGGATGGTGGAGTTACCATCCCTGGAGGTGTTCAAGAAGAGGATAGGCGTGGCACTTGGGAACGTGGGTTAGTGGGCATGGTGGTGATGGGACTAGATGACCTCAGTGGTCTTTTACAACCTTCACGATTCCATGGTTCTATGAAATATCACCAAAGCATGTGGTGACTGAACAGGTTTCTACTTTCATCCCTGTAACTACAGTTTTCCTCCATTAATGTTCCTTTTATCAATTTAACAAAGACCAGACAAGACCCTTGTATGAAACTATCAATCCATTTAGCCTGAGGAGGAAAATATCATTATTTTGCGCCAAACCAAGAAGCAAAGGAGCTGTTAAGCTGGGGAAGAGTATGGATGCAGTTGTGGGGTGTGATTTGTGTTTTTCAGCCCTTAGTAAAAAGGAAGAACTGAAAATACCTTCCCCATCTCATCTCAAGAGGAACTCTGCAGACCAAAAGGAGATAATGTGCTGTAATAACATGTGAGGATGAGAGGTAAAAGCTTCTTCATCAAAAACTTAAACTTATCAGCATCCATAAATCAGCATTTACCATTATGTTTAAACTCAGGCAGATAATTTCCCACCTTTTAAAATTCAAAGGTTCTCTCTGATCCACTTACAAAGAACAAACCTTTTTGCAGCACTTTCATGGTGACTTTTTCAGCAGTGTTACAGCTGCTTTCACTTTGTATCAGCAACAGCATAGACAGACCAAAAAGTGTCGTGGGGTGGGTAAAGCTGTCAGCTGCTCATGGTGTTGGCACTGTCCTATTAAGGAAGGTTGCTTACTCATCTTTTTCAACTAATGAACAGAGCTCAGCGGGTTCTGATCAGCACCAGTCTAGTTAGAGGCCTGCAGCTAGCAGTGTTGCCCAGGGGTCAGTACTGGGTTACAGTTAGTATTGTTTAACATATTCGTCAGTGACCTGGATGCAGGGACAGAGTACGCCCTCAGGAAGTTTGCTGATGACACAAAGCTGGGAGGAGTGGCTGCCACAGCAGAAGGCTTTTCTGCCATTCAGAGATCTGGACAGGCTCGAAGCTGAGTGGGGAGGAACCTCATGATGTACAAAAGACAAAAGCAGAGTCCTGAACCTCTTTATCTTGAAGATTGCTGCATCCACAAAGCTTCACGGGGCACGGTAGAACTTCACTCTTCTACTGCATGTTCAGTATCACTTTCTGTGTAAATGCATGAAGTATGTGTCTCTGGTGCGAGAGGCAGTTGAATGACCTTCACATGGTGCAAGATTGAGAGTTACCAACACCTGTAATTCAAACAAGCTATGGACTCCTGCGCTTTTGCCCACTAATTCGCTCACATCAGAAAGCTTGCACGAGCTGTACTGATCACCAGAAGATGGATCTTGTAAACAGGTATTTGCATTTCCAGCTCCTAAACTGCGCTACATAATTTAAGGGAAAAGACCTGTGAGTCTCCTCCTCTCTTAGCACTGTGAAGGAATACACAACTTGTATCTAGTTGTAGAGATATCTGCACTGGGAAAACCAAATATTTCATCAGTTTTATCATTAGAAGATATTTTATTTTGCAGGATTGATTCTTTTTTTCTTTTTTTCTTTTTTTTCTTTTTTTCTTTTTTTCTTTTTTCTTTTTTCTTTTTTCTTTTTTCTTTTTTCTTTTTTCTTTTTTTCTTTTTTTCTTTTTTTCTTTTTTCTTTTTTCTTTTTTCTTTTTTCTTTTTTCTTTTTTCTTTTTTCTTTTTTCTTTTTTCTTTTTTCTTTTTTTCTTTTTTCTTTTTTTCTTTTTTCTTTTTTTCTTTTTTCTTTTTTTTCTTTTTTTTCTTTTTTTCTTTTTTTTTTCTTTTTTTCTTTTTTTCTTCTTTTCTTTTTTTCTTTTTTTCTTTTTTTTCTTTTTTTCTTTTTTTCTTTTTTTCATTTCAAATCATAGATTTACAGTAATGGAGAGATGTTAGGAAAGATGCAATAAGAAGGTGCATTATTAAGATGGTAAGCAATGACAAGTATCTTCCTTAGCTACTCCACTATAGCCCTGCATGGGAGACTCTGCCTAATTAGCCTCCACCATTCACCCCAGGGAGGGGAAGCTCTGAGAGCTGCCGCTCTCCTGCTCCTCCTCTTCAGGACGGCAACTAAAAGCAGCCAGAGCAGCTGGGTCCTTCAGAGCCAGGGGCAGAGTGAACTCTTTTTACTGCTTACTCTTGGTTTATAAATAATATATTACCTAATTTCCTCCCTATTCTCTAAAACATCTCAATTACCTTTGAGAACAAATACCTTAGGTAGTAGATTACTACGTTTTGAAGATGATTTGGAAACCTCATGAGTCTGTCTGAGAAATATGAAAACTTCTTAGTAGATTCAAGACCACATTTTCATAGGTTTTATAGAGAGAAAGAATATATATATATTCTATTAAGAGTGGAATTCAAAATGGGTTGTTTAGCACAGGAAGTTTCTAACAAAAAAATATTGCTAGTTTTAGAATGGATTGCTTTTCAGGGTTTCCATCACAATTAAGAATTTCTTCTGAAAGTCAAACCCAATCTGTTGGCATGGGTAAATGTTGCGTAACTCATGTGTAAGAAGTTAATGTACAGCAACACTGAGATGAAGCCTATTTTAACCATATGAAAAAAACAGTAGAATTTCAAAAGCATGAATCAATACATAAAATTCACAAATGCTTACTAATGTACACAGGCAACACAAATCAAGGATCCCTATTTTTCTTCAGACATGCATTAGGTTTTTCAGACATAATATTACCGTGCAATAAAAAAGCCCAAATCACTTATCAAAAACACTGTCAATGAAAAAACAGGATTGCCACTTTGCTGGTGGTCTTAGCAGATAAAGCAAAATTGCTACTATACATCATCCTTAAAAGAAAGACAATACCAAAGGGGAAGCTGCCAGAAGGTGCCATTTTCAGATGTCAAGATAAGGGATGGACGTCTGAATTAATGCAAGACTTGTTGCATGTTGTCTGTAACAGGCAACCTGGTGCTCTGCTAAAGCAGACAGCAATGCTTCTGCTTGGATGACTTTCTAGGGTGTGTAACTGAAGGAACCTAAAAGAAACTTGAGAAAACAAATACTGGCCTTCACAGTATTCCTGGAGGCAACTGCTTTGGTTTCTTGATGGTGCCGTAAGCAGTTCCTTAGGAGCTAGGAGGTGAAATAATGTAAAGGTCGGATTCTAGAAGAGTTATTGGAAAAAGACATTAACCCTAAGAAGCCACCTATGGCCTTCCTAGAATGAGGTAGTCCAGGAAGAAATCACTGTTGTCTTTGTGGTGAAAAGGCTGCGTAGAGGTCGTAAATCAGAAACCAAAGCTGTGATGCAGATTTAGGTTTGCCTGGGCTGCATACAGCAGCACCTGAACCTTTCTGTTTGTGGCTAGCACTTGGGTTTGCTGGACTTAAATGCATTAACCAAGATTGTCTTAAACCTGAGCTGCATTTAGTGGTAGACGTGTACCAATTATGGACAGTGGAATGGGAATGAATAGAGCTGATTTCAATGGGTAAATAAGCTTGGCTCAGTGTCTGAGAAATTAAAATTAGTATTCTTCTGGTTAGTAACATTTCAAAGAAGTCACTCTCCAGTGCACAAACTAAACTTCCATGAACATGTCATTTCTAAGTGGAAGAGCATGTCTATCCCGCTTTGTTCTCCGAAAATTCTAGCTCATTATGTTTTCTACTTGTGCTTCCTCTCTCTGCCAGAACTGTATTTCTAACACACAGACCTGCTGCCAGCTGCTCGTCTTGCACCATCACATGGAATCTCTCTAAGTTCTTTGTGTACTCCCCCTATTCCAACAACTGCAGGGTTTGGAGCAGAGTTGTTTGCCAACTGGATGCCTTGGTATCCTTGTGCAGGGTTCAGAGCCATTCATGCACCCTTGACCACATCACCAGGGCACTGCAGAGCCCCCAGGCTCCTCGGATGTTGGAGCTGGAGGCTGGGAACACTGAAAGCAGAACTTAAATGTCAATCATAGTGCTTCACCCATGCCATGACCAGCTTCTGCAGCCTTGCGGTGATTGTAAGAAAGGAGTACTGTAGTGCTAAATGTATTTAACTGCTAAATATTCCACTGAATTTGCAGTGGTCATGTACAAACACAGGCAGTACCTGAGTTACGTTTCTCCTAACTTACACTCTTCACAGCTGAAAGCAGGTGAGCTGACTTGCTAACTGGTGCCGTAATTAATCTTCAAGAGGGTAGAAGATACAGCTCTAAATTGGAGCTCAGGTTACAGAGAGGAAATCAAACGAACAAGTTCAGTGTCTCTAATATCGTACCACTTACTCCACAAGCTGTCTCAGTACATCAAGAGATTTAATTAATTCTGAGATCCCCTGATCGGTTGCAGAAAAAAGACAAAACACAGTGTATGGCAAAAGAGCCCTAATCAGAGTGACCTGCTATGTGGTACCAGAATTATCAGTGCACCGTACATGCGCGGTGTCGATGATAGGCTGTCGGTGTGCCAGGCTGTGCGGGAGCACAGGGCTGAACCATGAGCTCCTGTGCTCAGAAGGGCACTGGGAAGAGCATGAGGAGGGCTTAACTGATCGATTTGTCAAGGAAAATATTTCACCATTACACTTAAATACAAAAAAGAGTTTCTGGCAAGAACAAGGCTCCTCCAGCACATGCAGCTGGCTTTTTCAGATTAGAGTGATTTCTGTGCTGCCCACCCCTTCCAGCACCTCTCAGGGACAGACCCCACAGCTCAGGGCTGGAGGAGGAGAGGTGGCTTCTGCAAATGAGTGGCAGGATTTTCCAAGGATGTCGTGTTCAGAGAGAAATCACCATGTGGGGCAGGCCTTGTTTAATTCTCTCTTTCTGTGTAGCAGCTGGGCTCCCTGTCCCATCTAATTTAGGTAGGAAGCTTGTTTTTATTCCATTAACTTGCAGTATGAATGTCACCAGCCCTAGCTGATAGCAGTGACCACTGCCAGAAAGTCATCAACTCTTTTGTGCCTGCACATTTGCAGCGCTCCTTATTATGCCTGCAGACCACATAGCAGCAGGCCTGCACAATTTATTCTAGAGCAGGAGGCACTTAATGCTGCACTATGTTAAAAAGGGAAAAGTGGGAAAAAATGGATCCCACCTCAACTGTTCTGACAGTGGCCATCACTGGAGAAGGACAAATTCAGAGCCCAGGGCAGGGCTTTCTGCTGGACTGCTGACACACCAGGGTCCCCCATCTCCAGTGCATGAGTAAGCAGGACCCTATGTGCTGAACGATGCTGGGGCTTGTTTGCGATTAAGATGGCAAGATGACAAGATTGTGATCTAAATTTTCACTGATCTTTTGATTTTGGAATTGCTGTGGTAGCTCAGAATTTGTCCAGGTTTCTACATGATGTCGGTTGCCTAAGGACCAGACAGAATATTGTTTTCTCTGTAGAGGTTGATAAGTTCAATCCTCTGAAGAAGCTGTTGACTACCATTAGTAGTGGGTTCATTTGTTCTCTGCTGGACACTGTCAGCCAGCAGGGGTTTAGGCTGTTGTGCAGCTCCCAGCTCAATTATTTCTGAGGGCTCTTTGTTTAATATAATGGGGTCAAATTCAGACTGTAGGTGGCTGATGATTTTTGGTCCAATTTAAAATAACCTGTCTGTGAGCCCACCTTGAATGCAGTTAATCTCTTTTGTGAAAGAAAGTGAAAACTCTGCAAAGAATTTGGTGTTTCAATCCAAAATTTAGTTTTTATAATGTGGGCTGATTAGCCATTTTTCTGCTCGGAGTGGCTCTGACTATATTCTCTATGCAGCTGTGATGATAAACTAGTTTTACCTTTTATATTGTAACACACTGCCATGGAAAGTCTTTCCACTGAAAGAATGCAGAAATGAAAATAGATTTAAAACTCCAATATCTACCATTACTTTTCTATGAAACTGAAGTTCACAACAAACTGAACAATTCTGGTCACAGTTAGGAGCGTGATTTGGTCTTTAGGAGGCCTTTAGTGGCTTGGCAGCGTATAGGCATTGTAGACTACCAGTTGGCTTTTTAGATCCTGCATTAAATTGCCACCTTGGCTGACTCTCAGCCATTGGGCTGGGCCGTGAGTTTTCATGCTGCAGCTCAGCCTTGATATTTCTGTCTGAAGAACACAAGGACTTCTGGGTGGCCATGGCAGGCAGAGTGGGACTCACTCTGGGGACCATGCGGAAACCTTTGCAGAGTAAACTGCTTCATTTATCTCCATTTTTTTTGAAGTGGCTGAAACAAAAGTCCTCAATCTCACTCTACCTAAATACGGTTCTGGTGATGGTATTGCTTCTCTTCTGCTGGATTAAGACCATAATCCTGACTATAATTCAGTGCAGAGAGATCCAGGGATCACTTAGTGTTTCATGATTTTAATACTTGGGCAAATGGATGAGACGAGGAGAAGGTCAGTGATGGTGATACAGTATGTGGGATGCACCCCATATCCTGATACAAATCTTGGTTTTCCTACAACAGCAAAATGAGAGTTCAGAGACAATTTATGGCAGATTTTGTAAACAGACCTATTGGCAGACAGCAGTTTGCAAAGAAGAAGCAGGAAGGATGTGCAGTTTTCTGCAAAGTTTTCTGTAGCACCTTTCACTCTTAATCAGTGTTCTTCTCTCTATCACAGTCAAAGTAATAGAGACAACATTGTACTACAGAGACATCTCTGTTTAATCTGAAACTTATCATTCCATGCTTTGTATTGTATCTATTTCGACCCACACGTTTGTTTCTTTGACGCACGTGCAGATCCATGAGCACTTGCATGATACTGCCAGAGACTCAATGGCTATTTATTGTGGTGCCTGAGAAAATGCTGGACATTCTGCTTAAATTAAAGCTATCTGCGTTTACATGCTCACAAACAGAAAGGCTTAATTGTAATGGTTATGTCAGGATCTGTGCGATTTAGAGATGCTTTTCAGATATAAATAAATGAACAAAAACTGTTACCAGAATAACAGAGTAAGTCAGTTACAATGTAAAGTAAAATAATTAGAGAATTCTAAATATGATTGAATTTGTGATAAAATGAAGGCCCACTTGATGATTCTGCGATTGGTGAAAAAGGACAGAAAGTATTTCCTCTTTATTTGTCTTTGTAGGCATAGACACAAGTGTCGATTTTTACTCATGAGATAAACCTTTGTTGCGGCAGAAATGTTTGCAGCTTGCAGCCAGGAAAGGAGATAAGAGGGGAAAACACAAAGCTTGTGATTCAGAAGGAAATCTAAAAGCAATATTTTATCTTTGAAAGTTATCTCATGCTGTATAAATAAGATGTCAAAACAAACTATAGTTCTGGGTTGGTTTCTGTTTGGTTCTTTCTCAAGAAAATTTAATAAAAAGTTGAAAAGGAGTGTGTTTAAGTTATCAGAGGGCAGCAAGCTTGGAAAAACACTTGAGAAGTTTTTAGGTGACTATATATTTGATATTTATACTTTATGTTTCCTCATTTCTTATCTTAATTTATAACCATATTCCTTACTTCCACAGTTCTACCTTGAGCAGTTGTATTTGAGTGACACTCAAATTTCAGAATTTTGAGGAAACAGTATTTCCTTCCTTTCTTGTCCCCCCCCCCTTTTTTTTTTTTGTCAGGTGAGCCTGCATCTGTTGTCCTCTCACTCTGCTCTGCCACAATAACTAAAAATGCACCTTTACTGAAACTGAAACCAAGATGTACATGCAATCACAAACCCTTAGAAAAATCCCAGGTTACTGCCAGAACAGCTCCCACTGTGCAAACATGGGTAAGCATCGGCACTGAAACTAAAGCAGAGCTTGTTAGAGTTTGGCTGTTTTTTTTATGTGAAGGTTTACGAGAATAAAATGCAGTCGTAGAAGCAGAAAACAACAAGGAGCTGGTGGCAGGTAGAAATTCCAGTAAGCAATGCACAAGAAGTACATCAGAGCCTTAAGAAAAGTTGAGAATGCCTGAAAAGTTGTGTGCAACTGTGAGTAAAATGTCTGGAATACACACATCAGTTAAGGATTTGGTATGGTACCTCAGACAGACTTTAGTTAATATTGCACTGGAAAAGGATGATAAGCTGAGCAAGAGCCTGGCTAAACAGAAGATGATTAGATGAGAGGTATGGGGAAGATATTGGAAGGATGGTATTGATAAAAAGTCTGCGGAAATTTGAGAAGCTGAAACAATGTTTTCATGATGACCTTGCTAGAAAACAGATGTGTTAATGAACTCCGCAGCTGAAGCAAATTTGGAAGGGATTGCTGATTTGGAACAGGACTGGAATATTACATAGGAATAATTCGGGGGGAAAAAGATGTAAGATTGAAAACTATTAAAAATAAATGTAACATTAGAAAGAATTCTGGCTACTAACTGGAATTTCATCAGAAGCCTCAGAGGAAGTGAAAGTCATCCCTTAATCAGCTGCCTTATACAACTTTCAGCCACCTGTACTATGGATCTGGGAAGGAGGTAAACAGTTGGGGCCATCTCTAGGTTTTGGCACCTCATTGTATTTCAGAATATAGGCATGCTGCAGGTGTACAAGTCTTGGTTAACCTGGTAATAATAAAGCTGAAAAGGGTGTATGTTGTCGGCTTTGCAAACAGCAGAGAAATAGAGAAAAAGCCATTCTATTTAAAGATAGATGCTAAACAAAAGACCATTTCAGGCCAATCTAAAATTGAAGGGGCTAGTTAGAAGCCTTTTTTTTTAATTGTCAGGCACTTTGAAAAAATAAAAAGCTGTCATTCATCTGAAGCACTGAGTCATCCTTCAGGCACTCAGTGGAGATAAACTCTCAACTGCCAGAAAAACTGCTGGACCTTTTGGTACAAAAGATCATCCTCTTAAGGATACTTAATGGCTGGGTAGCAGTCTCCTGTGTAAATGTATCCTAGTAATTATAGCTTGAAGTTGTACTAATCACTCCTAATAGAGATGGACTGTTCCTCCTGCTGTGTCCCTCACAGCTCTCAGATGAGAACTATCCCAGCAATTTGGGATTAGCAAAAACACTTGTTATACTATTAGCTTCATAACTTTATTAATCTTTGATTATGGAACAGATGGATCAATCTTAATCATTCTACAATGGAAGATTAAATAGCTTAAATTATATCAATCATATTTAAGTCTTTACTTAATAAAACAACAATTTAAGTTGGGTCATCAGTAAGGCTTGAACCCAGGGCCTTCAGATTAGCAGCCAAGACTTCCTCCATTAAAAGAGTAAACCCATTAGCTGCTCGCTGTTGTACACTTGTATCTATGTACACTGGCCATTAAAAGATATGACTCATGCTGTGCCAGTGGATTACACATTGAATGTTGGGATTAAGAATTCCTAGGTTCCATTTGTGCCTCTCAGAAGGAGTTTTGTCCATGAAATAGAGTGGGCAATGAGAAATGGGTCAGCTGGTGACAGCATTTAGCTATCTATTTACGTAAAGTAAGGGTTCTTATATCAAAAGATGTTCTAAAGATGCCTGATTCGGGTTATTTTTGGTTTAAAGACATGTAAGAGCCAAACAGTCAGACTTGGTGCATGCATTTTGAGATCCAGAAGAAAAAGAGAATTATAGACTCCTGATTCTGTCATTATAAGACTGGTGTCACTGTGGGAATACAGTAAACACTGCAGGGATTGATAACAGTTTACTTTTTGTCATCTATTTCAGGTAAACTGGCACACTGTAAGCAAGATGTTTTAGAGGATTTTTTTTTTTTCTCTGCATCGTTTTTGCTGTGTTGCCTAAACCTCAGGTAACCTCAGACGTTCTTTGTGATGTCACTGTGGTCAACACTGATTTGTACTGACCCAGAATCCTAACTGTAGCTTATCAATGCCCTCTATCTGCTGCCTTATCGGAGACAACACAGAACTTTACTGAAGGTGGAAAATGACATTGCTGACTGGAGATAATATGTATTATACTCTGAATATTTAATGAAAGATCCAATGGAGAATGGCTCAACAAATTTAATGTGAAAAAGAGATCCTCAGCCTTAACTCTAAATTTGAATGCACTGTGTTTATAATGCAATCCTTCTGCAAGCTGCACTTCAGTGACTGCATGTAGAGAATGGCTTTGCTACTATTTGCAAAGTGTTGGACTTACAAAAATGAACGGCTATTGCTTGAAACTACCAATTCCTATTGCATCTTTTGGCTTCCTCAGTGGGTCTGAAGTCATGGTGAGCTCTGATTAACTCTGGAAAATTTCCAGCAAAAGGCACAATTGCACAGTAGCTCCACAGCTGTAAAGTAAGTGCTGTAATTCTGCAAACTTTGCAAGCTTACATATCAGTCTTCTTCAAAACATTACCTACATCCTTAAGATTAAAATTTTATTTGGAGATGTCATTTCATTTTGCTGTGAATCAGTACATCAGCTCTTCTATAAGTGCACTCAGTTGCTCCCTGAAGGGAGAGAAACTTTCCAATGGTGTTTATATTTCCTGTTCATTACACTGTGAAAACCCTTGGAGAACTGATACATTGATTAGCACAAGTCAGAAGTGCATCTTTGACTTGATCAATACATTTGTGTGTTGCAGACTGGCTAATGGCAAGTGTCAGAGTGCCCACCTGTTTGAAATAATTGCAGGATACAAGCATTAACCTATTGAAAGAGCGCATTTATTGGGTACAAAGAAGAATTTATGACCTTCAACTGCAAAGTCTGTGCAATAACAGTGACTGCCAAGTCGAGAAGAGATAGTTTAGCTATATTAAAATAGGTAAATCTGGAGTCTGGGGTTTGCTCCAGGTATTTAAAGACCTGAGCAGAGCGTAATGAAGGAACAGATGTACCACTTGAAGCCAGTATGGTACATGAGTAGCCTCAAAGGAGCGCTGGAACATAGAATGAGAAAAGGTACAACAGTGATCAAAACTGGATATCCAAATGCTCAGAAAATATACAAGTCTGCTTACAGACACCTCTCTATGGAGTCTCCAAAGCATGATATAGATGTGCCATAACTTTACTTCATGTTGCTCACTCAAGATAGGGTACTTTTTATGCCACTGTAAATGATTTTATTTTCAAAATAGCTTTTCCAGTTGACCTGCAATGCTCTGTGGACTGTTTTTAAGTACTCTGGTACTTCTGACTGGCAACGTTTTTCATTTTAAGGCCACAAAATCAAAGAGGAGTTCCTTCTCCCACTTTTTTTAATCCTATAAACTAGTAGATAAAATTATCACTAGAGATTAAGTTAGGTTCCCTTGTTGGCATGCAAGAATGAAATTTTTTTCAGAAAAGCACCGTCTACCATTGTAAGAAGATGAACTGTTTTCTACTGCTGCTGATGTACTCCAAATAGCATGTTTCCATCAGTTACAGGAGGTAAGTATTGTCTGGTGTTTCCACATCTTATTTGGTAATGTTCAACTCCTCATACTCCAGGGAGCAAATATGCATGACTTTCAAAGCAGAACAAAGGATGCTCAGAACAGCAAAGGTGCATGGAGCCCTGAGGAGCATAGCAAAGCCAGACCAGACCTTCTCACTGGCCTTGCTTGGAAGGGAGAAGAGATGGTCAAATGTGTCCTGCCACATGGAGATAGAGAGGAAATGACTTCCAAAAACAGCTGGCCTATGTTGGACTGAGCTACCTTAGATAACCACATGTGGTTTTAGGGCTGAGTCCTGAAACTCTGGAACTGCCCAGGCTGAATCACTCAGACCTGGAAAACATAAATTACAGGAAACAAGTCACTACAAGGACGTGCATGATCCAGTGCTTGCAACCTGAGTGTCCTGACATCCTTCAGAGGGCTCTGACCCCAAAATGTAGAGCTATCTGATCTGAATTGACTCCATTTTTGTTGCTGCAAGGGGATCTCTTTCCATTTTGGAGTAGCTAAGCTACTTTCTTTCTGGACTCGTTCAAGGCCTGGCTCAGAGACCATAATGTTTAGTTGTTTTCTGTCTCAGTCTGCTGAATCACACTGCCAGTGTAGAGCAGGAAGACTAGGACTTACCTAATGGTCTCAGTTTTCACTCTGATTAGCATCAGAACTTAGCACCTAAATTTGTCACGTGCTTTTAACACAGGAGTATTTGAGGTCATTCTATAGAACTTAATGTATTGGTATTTTGTACTAGTTCCACGGAGATGGAGGTAAAACCTGAGGTTGAAAGGAGCCCTCTTAATTAGAACTTAAATGCTACCACCTGACTTCACATAGCACCTTGATTTAGTCCTTGAAATAAGGCTAAATGAGGAACAGCAGTCCTAAAATCTTATATAAGAGAGGCTGGTCAGAGGGTTTGGTCTTCCTATTAAAGTGAGATAGCAGTGCTTTAAAAGTGTAATGTAGTCTTTTTCTTGCTCAATTTCTGCAGTGCTGAGCATGCAGAAAAGAGAATGCGTTCTTCTGAGGAGCCTGGGAAGTGCTTTTAAGTGTCTTTCTAACGTATCTGGAAAAGCCTGAAAACATTTTATTTACCAAGGACTAAAACTGGTAAGGGTGTTTTTGGTTTTTAACTTCCATAAATAATCTAATATTCTTTTAAAAAAGTATATTAGCATATTATTCATTTTTAAAGTTTGTTATCATCTTACAAAAGCTAACTATATCAAGAAACAGGAACTGACCGTAATATATCCTCTAAAAATGTATTACAAGGCACTAATGCTGTAACACAAAATCAACATAGTGCCATTATTAACTGTATGTGATCTTGCAGTGCATGATTTTTTAAGTCTTTAACGATGATTGAAGGAGAGTACTGAACTGATAAAGCTGCAAAATGATTTTTTCACTCCTTAGTTCTGCTGTTTGCGCGAAAAACTTCTTAAATACCAGTGTTGATCTCATTTTATTTTCTGTAGCTGTAGGCTGTTGTATTCATTATTAAGCAAAAGCCATCCCTCTTGGAGTGCTGTGGCAAGTGCCCCTGTTAATTGAAAAGAGTCCTTTGGGTCTCATTCTCAGTAGAATACCAACTGGCTGCTCATGATACAAAAGGTTTTGAGGTGTTAAGTGTAAAAATGTTTAGGAAAGTGGTGATAAGTAGCCCAGAACAGCATGTTCTGGTCTTCTCTACTCATCCTCTGATCCATGCTAAGAGGTTTTCCTGTGGATCCAGGAAGAGCAGTGTTAGGTAAGACAGTGGGTAATGTGGGCTCTGGGAGAGCATTTTAGATTCTCTCTTTAGTTAGTGGATCCTGGTGAAGCACTCAGCTTTTGTCCTCTTAGTAGTGCATCTAATACATAAACTGTAATAACAACTTAATTATGTAGTTGTTTATATGTACTTTTATGTTTCTGTTTGGATTTTCTGCCTTATGCTCGTAACTTCAGATGGGAGATTTGTTTTCCCAGTGGACATTAAATATGTGATGCATCTTCTGCACCACAAATTTATTTAAAACTGAGAATGGTTACAGGGGTAGAAAGCTCTGAGTTGAGAAGATGGAATTTGGGGTATGGTGTTTAGTTGCAATGTGCTCACTCTTTCCCCAAATAAGAGGAGCTGGATGATCAGTTTGTCATGTACGTGATTCCTTGGTTACCTCCACAGTTTGGTCTGTGCACGCTGGCCTAATGAAGACCCTGATGGTCCATATTGGGAAGCAGTTAAGTATCCAGGGAAGTGTAGCTTAGAAGCTGAGTTTGGACCAAACAAGATGTAAAACACTGAAATGCCCATTATACTGGTGGCCATGGGTAATATCAGCCCAAGGAGAAGGCAGTCCATGGGTGCAGCCCTTTATGGGGGCTTAGGGGAAGAAGGTGGAAAGGGTACTTGCAGCTTCTTATCAAAGAATCAGAAAAGCGTTGTCTGCTTGGTAAACACTGGCTATGGAAAGGCCTGTTATACACCATGAAACTCTTACGATGATATCTATACTCCACATATTGAGTGTTTGTCTACAGTACTTAGCTGTTCATGTGTACCTGAAATTAGTATACCCAACTGGGAGTTGATGACACTGTAAACTTGACTTTTTTTCAGCCTATGGAGTGTTAGAAAATCTTGCATTACATTGTACTTCATGACACTTTCTTACCTACCTCTTACATGAAACTCCAGTTTCACTGGATGGACAGTTCTTGGGAACCAAGCAAATGCTTAGCGTCAGCATTTAGCCTCACTGCTCACTGTGTGAATCAATGTCGGTCTGCCTGATGTTCATATCCTGGACTGAATGAGGTATCGCTGCCATAGGGGTATTACTGCTGTTATATCCATACTGTAAATCTGATACTTTGGGGCACATCCTATATTATAGAAACTTTGACTACGTTCTCACATAATATTCACACTGAACCCCAATCCCAGTGGGTGGATGCTTCCCAGGAAGTGGAGCAAGTGCTTAATGAAGGAATCATTGCCATCAGAGTTTTAAAGAGTTAGAGCTTACTGTCATTAGAGCACTCAGCTTCAAAATTGCCTTTTACTGTACATGCAGGTAGGCTAAAAGAGAGAGATTAATTTTGAATGCTTCAGAAAGCTCATTCTTAGGAAATGTAGAATGCTTCTCTCTAGGCAAACCTTTGGAAAGACTTAGCCTGTTTAAAGAACTGCTTGAGAATTCATTATTTAAGCTGCAGGATACTCCTGAAGTACAGGTTCATAAGCATTATTTTTCTCAGTTTATATGTGAGTACAAAAAAAAACACTGACTTACTGGGAAGTACACAATAGGTACGCAGCAAAAAGCTCAAAGTTAAAGTTGAGGCCTCCTATTCCTGGCATAGCCTGCGCTTCTTGTAGATCTTTTGGCTCCAATTGTATGTGTAGCTATCACCTTTGGAATCTGCACTATTCACGAACTGGAAAAAATGAAAAATGATTAACAGCAATTTGTGTTTACTTGTGGAGAGCTTTTTCTCTAATGAGTCACTTGCATTGTTGTTGAGCTGCTCCATCTCAGTTTGATGATTTTGTCTTAACTGTGAGACCACGTTCTTCAAAATTTCTCTAGAAAATTTCATTTCTTATGAATAAGTTTTTCTCTAAATGTTGCCCATTGTGCATTTCTGCAGAGATGTCTACCATAGGTCATGTCTGTAAGAATATATACATTCACACTTCCATATTTTTTAAGATAGACTCAAACAGTGCTTCACAGCTTTTCTCTGTAATGATATCCTCTAGGTGGGAGCTGAAGAAAATAAGAACTGCCAAATTAATTACTGTTAAATTCAGTAACCTGTCTCTAACAGTGACTGATAATAGATGCTCAAGGCAGAAATCAAAGAAAAAGGACAGAAATAATCTCATCTAACAAATCAACCAGCACAGGAACTCCTTAAAACACATACTTCTTTGATCAGATACTGCAAAATTCAAAAGAAAATTCAGGTGCCATCAATGAGATCATTTCTCTAATGTGTGCAGAAGTAGATATATCACGTATAAATGGTTTTTTCTCCTGATTTCCATGTTTGTTTGTTTTTTTTTAGCTTCTGAGCCTACAAGTGGTATATGCTTATTCTGAACACGAGGCATGAGCTCTTGGTCAGACTTCTAGATCTGAGGTGCACTCCAGCAGTTACAAGTCCAGCATCCCAAACTGCCCTGAAGTAGGTGCTTTGCCTCTTCTCACTCAGCATCAGTTGCTTGCGTCTTGTGGAAGATGCTGCCTGGGGCCCAGCAGAGCTGGAGGTAGTGGAAGCTTAACGCAGAGGGCCATGGGGTTTGTGCCCTCTTTCACCAGGTGAGCTGCTCTGCCAGGTGCCATGTGATGCTTTTAACATGGATGAGAACAATCTCCCTCAAAGCTGGAGAGTGAAGGAAGTGGGAGGATTTCTTTTTCAGACAAAGATCCTTTTGAAGTTTTCCCTCCTGGTTTTGTTTCCTTTTCCCACAAGGCCATTTTCAATCTAACCTTAGCAACTACAGCGTAAGCTGCTTGGAAAATAGATGATGGCAAATGTTCTCCTGGATAACCTTGGTTGGAGATATAAATTGGCAGTGCTGCTCATGTTGGCAGCATTTCCAGTTGGTGCTTGCTATCGCTGAGAGTTTTCCCCTCAGCCATACTCCAGTGCTACATTTAGTGCAGTGGTAGAGCTCTCAGCTGCAATACTATTTCCATTTCTCCCCAGCATGAGAGAAACAACCAGACTCCTAGCTTGCAATCTGTCTCACTAATGCTTAAGCCGGTGTTCACAGCCCTAAGGGCCTGTAGGCAATTTAATTACATTCATTCCATAATTTCAAGTGATGGTATTTTGTAAACATTTTTAATGTATCGTCATTAATATGCTAAGGAAAGAAATCTATTTCTGCCAGGAAAATGGAAATAAATCTTCACTATCTCTTTGGTCCACTAGTTTACATTTAGAGTAGAACACCTTTTCTGAAAAGCTGTTGGAAACATATGCTCCCATTATTATCTCACAGTGATTTATCACTAACTCTAAAATAAACACTATATCCAAGTTACCCGCTTCCTACTGCACTTACTGTGCCATTTCAGAATATCTTGAAGGACCAGCGTATGAACACTGCTGTGGAATTCTTGTGTTGTTTTTTTTTTTTGTCCACACTGAGTTTTTGTACTTCTGCCATTTGTTTCATTAAATTGTATTAAGAAAAGAGGAAAGCAAAAACAAAACTGCCAACTGCCATCCAAGATAGAGAAGGTGAACTGCTGCATGGAAAGCAGTTCTGAAATGGCCTGGTTAGAAGGATGCTGATTCAAAAAAAATGCTCGTGTTCTTGGGGAAAGGGAAAACTCACTGAATGAAATAGCCTTAGCATAGCACACCTAACAAGGGGACCTTCTTTTCCTGTGTATTTGGGGCTGGCTAAGAAGTCTTCTGTAGCTTGAAGCAGGTACGGTCCATGGTCTAATCTATGATTCTGCTGTAAGCTGCCCAGAACCTCTGTGTGTGATCTGGAGCATCTGCTCTGAGCTTCCCATCCACTTCTGCACATAGTGAATAGCACTGTTCCCAGCAGAGTTGAGAAGAAGGCATTTTCTTGTAGCAGGAAAACTTTAAGTGGAGGTTAAGGAAGAGTGTAGTGAAGAACAGTGAGAGGCTGAGGGAAGCTATACAATTACATGGATATATTTTAAAAGAAAAAAGATGACTAGAAGTCACTTGAGTATTTTCTGAAGACTTAATCTTTTGATACTTTTTATTTTGCAAGTTCTATGAGACAAACCTTCTAGTTCTTTCACCCTGTACTGAATTAAGGTGCAGCTAAGGATTTTGGTCATGAGACATGTTGTCATCCCAACCTGAAAGATGAGGGGAAGCGGGGAGAGAGAAAGGTCACTCCCAGCTGTTCACTGCTATACTCTTTGCTCATTTGTTTCTAGTGATCACTCTGATTAGTAGCTGCAAGAGGGAAGCTAGCCAAGCTGGGGCATCTCTGCTCTTTCGCTAAGAATTTCATCCAATGTCAGTAATTTTCCTTTTGAGCCCTCTTGTTAAATGTCCTTGGTGGTGGATGAATCCTGAGCAATTAAGATAACTGTCTTCCTCTTGGAAAAGCTGCTTTTCAATCACAAATATTTGTCATTGCACAATGCTATTAAATCCCACTCTTGCTATGTTCTGTGCTTCCCGTGGTTGTTCTGAGATTGTGCAGTGGCAAAACTGTACAGAAATTATGGTTATTAAAAAGAAATTAATAAAAAAATTATCAGGTACAAAATGCTCATTGTCTGCAGTGTGGAATACTGCTTTAGAATGATGGAGTAGCACTTCTTGGTTGTGAAGTATTAAGAAAGATTGATTTTTTTTTAATTGTCCATAAACTGACATGTGTAAATTCACAACCTTAAGGATTATAGATAGTTGCTGAATACATTGTAACTAATGTTGCACGATTCAAGAACAACATTGTGTCTTACGCTGTGGAAATAAGCCTTGCAAAAATATTTCCTTCAGATTTCATATTTTTCAACACAATCTCTCTAGTTGATTTTTACTTGGTAACTTTTTAATATAAAACAATGACACCTAGTGCAGACTACCGTGGTATTTTTCCTGACAAAAATATATGTATCCTGATGGAAGAGAAGAGCTGAGCTTAAAAAAAAAAAAAAGCACGTGGCAGTGTAAGATTGGGGTTTGGGGCTCTAAGATCCATTCTAATTATTCACTAGGCCACTATGCTTCTGTCATCTTCACCTATTCAGAATAACACTTGGAAAAAACAAGTGACCCTCACTATCATACATAATGTGGCAGCTTAATTGGCAAGAAGGGGGTGAAAAGTAGGCTAGGGAAACCCTTTGAGACTGATGGAGCGTATTTCAGTGGCTTCATCAAGGTAATGTTCCCCAGGTGATTGGAGGCAGCAAATATTTCATCAGGAGAAATATATAGAGGTGCTTTAGCTACAGAACACAGAACACGTTATTACAAATACACTTTTTAAAAAGAACCTTTCATGTGTACTGTGTGTAGAGGAAAAAATAGGAAAATTGAAAGAATGTTAAATTTAATACCTATAGTTATGGTGTGAGTGTACCTAAAATAACTTGTTTTTGCAGGAAGTGAACTCAAGTAGGTTTTTAGTTGTAAAATGTATATTGAATGCCTCCCCCCGTTGACGAAAGTAGATATGTATTTTTTTGTGCATGTTCATACGTTGCAGCATGCTGTTTTGCATGTGTGCCCAAACGAGAAACAATACTGATGTACCCTTAATTTCCTAGTCACAGAGGCTATTTAGATCCATCTGGCTCACAAAACCTCAAATTTATTCAACATTCAATTTAAGAAATGTTTATAGAATCTAACTGTAAAGTGGAAAGCAATGTAATTGCTGTAGGAATAATTTTGGATGAAAAGTATCTCAAATTGAATAAGGACACTTTTATTTTCTGTTATTGCTGATTCTCTGGAAGGCATACTAAAACCTACAGAAAAGGAGCTTCCAGAACAAATGTCCTCACTCTGTAATGTCAAAGCATTAGAATCAAGAACTCTTAAATAGTCAAAACTTTACTCTGAGGTATCTGTTTTGTACATAATCCATCACTCCCAATATTATGTGTCCCCATGTCAATGTGATGTTTTTTTTCTTGTTAGTCTTTCCTCGGGAATTTTCAGATGACTTCACTTTTTTTCCCTAATGTTATTGGTGCATACCTTGGCAATTAATACAAGCTTCTGTTTTGATCTAACAAAATGTGTAGGAACTGGAAAACATTCTCCTGCCATGATCTGGGCACAAAATATAGGCTGTTATTACCAAGTATCCCACAATTGCATGAACAGACTAGATGCTCTAGGTTAACCTGAGTACAGTTTTAAATTAATCATATTTGAAATGGAAATGTGCTAGTGGTGTATTGGCAGTTAAACCAACTCTTGAGCAGCAGTGACTGAATATACATCTTTGAGGGTAATGGCGTTAGTTCCAGTCTTTTGAACCGTGTGTTCACATCACAAACTCGAGTGTCCTTAGATACCTCCTAAACAGATGCAGTTCAGCAGCTGAATGGGCTTGGCCAGGGTATTGCTTGGTTTCTGAGACTGGAGTGTGGAAGACCTGAGCATGGCTACTGCCTATGCTACTGAAAAAAGAGGAATCTGATCACACATCCATGGAGAAAAAAAATAGTTTATATTTAACAGTAGATATTTAGGAGCGGTGGGCCCAGTACTCGTGTATCAGAAATACAATATTTATGCCTTTTATGACCGGTTGTCATATTTTAATACCCAAAATTTAGAGCTGAAAGAGAGTATAATTACAATGGGCCACGTAAGATCAGTGATCTCTTCCTAGGGTTTGTTGTTCTAGCAGTTGATAATGTTCATTCCTGAGTCCAATAAATAAAAAGCACAAGGGGATGTTTCAATTACCCTAGTCTGTCAGACTCTACAAAGAGTGTAACATTCCTTAAACTGACTGCTGTACTATATGTTAATTATTTATCGCCAGAGAATGAAAGGCTCCATTAGTAGGCAGGTGCATGTGAGATGATGCTAAAGGAGTATATATGCACAGGTTCTTGAGACTAACCATCTTATTTGCAATCTGTTACTGATCTGGAATTTAGTTAAACGTCTTGAAAATGTACAGGATAGCTTGTAGAGGAGGCACTGGCTCTTAAGTAATTGGCAGCAACTCTAGCTCATTAGAATAGTCTCTTGTCTGACATGCCAAATGTGCGGTGTGTTGAGCTGTTCAATAATCAACAACCAATTGTTTCTCTTCTCACATCACTCAGCATGACAAATCAGTGATATTAACCACATGGGTTAAGGCCATTGCCAGTCATTGTTTACATCTCAGGTTAGCCAATTCTCTTTCAATCAATACAATGTCTCTAAGAACACGTTGCAAATAGATCAGCATTGTAGTCTTCATAAAAATCACATGACTTCCCCCACATTTTAAAAAGGAAACAGTAAAGTATAGTCAGGTGATGCGCATAGTTATCTGAAACTAGTTGTGTGTTAGAATGGGAACTGAGCTGTTGAAAGGAACAAGCTGTGTGATACCCCACCTGTAGGGGATACCAAACCAAGTTTCTGTAAAAATGTAATGATGAAGAAGTGAATGGTATTCACTGAAGACACAGAAATCCCAGATGCTCCTTATCACTAGTTTTGTAAGCAAAACCACTAGAAATCTAGAAAGAACTGTGGTTATCACAAAATTAAAATGCTGATAATACACTTGTATGTGCTAAGCATGTTAAATCCTGCTGATTCTGTTGGTTTGTGAAGAGCTTCAGGCCAAGTGGAGCAGTGTGACACTCTGAAGGTATCTGAAGTGACATCAGTTATATTTTTAAAGAGTGAGGCTGGAGAAAAACTTAAGGAAATATAGCTGGTAATATTGGACAATTCTTGATTGCTCTGCTCCTAAGCAAAATGTAAGATCTGACAAAGAGGTGTTTCTCTTGCTCTGCACAGGACGTTTGCTGATCTGCCAAACTGTGGATCTTGTTGCTAAAGCTTGCCTGCTTCAGTCTTTCTCTTTGCAGCTAAAGATATATTTTGCTGTAACTGCAACTGACTGACTGATTAATTACTGGGAATCCCTCACTGCATCTTTGTCTCTCACTTTTCCCTATTCCCTTCTTTTCCGTTATGTACAGTCAGGGGAACTTGATTTCAGAAGTTTTGGTAACATCATCCTTTGTCTGAATCTTGACATTATCTCTTGCTTCATTTGTGGCACTTGATTGTTTTGTTACACTGCTTTTGGCCACTGGATTTATCTTACACAGAAGATCTTAAACATCTAAATATTATATTTAAATTGTACATATTTCTATACTACGGATGCTAGATAAATTAGGAGGCAGGATAAGCAAGATTCAGTGCTCAAAATATTCAATAAATAAGCTTAGTGTCAGTCATTAACTCTGTGTTCATCCAGATTCCCACTGGTCTGTCCAGGCATGGCTAGGCTTTCTTGTGCAGTACGTGCTGTACTTCTCTGGGCCAAAACAGTGGGGGTGAAATTCATCACTTACGATAGGAATTGCAAAATAATTATATCCTGAGATAGTAGAACAGATATGCCCATGCCTTGGCAAGCTTGCTCATTTGAACGTTTAATTATTATTTTTCTTTTAGTGGCTTATTTTACATACAGTACATCATTGTACCACTGACCTTCTCTGTTCTGCCTTGCTCTGATGACATCACAAGAATGGCAAGATTATCAGTAAAGATGGAAATAGGTGCTTATCATTGTACAAATAAGGAGAGGACTGGCAGCTACTGGAACGTGATGAGCAACTGAGTCTGCTTTAGTACACGTGAAGAGACTGCATCCCAACCAGTGAAAACTGGCGATCAGAATTCAGCAACAAAAGGCTGCTTGCCCAAGAGCTGCTCCTTGTATGGAAGTATCTATATGAAAATGTCTAATTACAATCTATTAAAACATGGAGTTAAAACTACTACGTAGCCAATATTTAGCAACTTTGGTAGATAAACAGTATGTTTGGAACAACTAGCTCCTGTTTTAAATGTAGAGCTCATTAATATTTTCGAGGTTATACTTCAGTAATGACTTCCACATAACAACCTCTCCACTTACTTTAATTATTTTATTCAGTTTTACGTTTATAGTAAGCTCTGACATGCTCTAATTGTATTTCACAATGGTTTTAAACTTCTAATAAGCACATAGAGCTTTTATGCTATCGTTTGAAGTACACTGGTATTCCTGAGACCTATAGTGAGTCACAAGTAATACTATTAGGCCTGTAGCAAAGCTTATTTAGTCGATATATACATATTTAAAGTTAAATGTGTTCTTAGTACTATACCGCCTTGGGATTTTGGGTGAATAACTATGCTGATTTACTAGGACAGAGCTACAGATTGACTAAAATAGTTGAATGGATGTCAGCTAGGTTATAGGTATGAAAGATCACGTAGAAATGAATGCTTGTGTAATCACATTGGCTATTATAGAACTGAAAATGATATTTTGGGTTGTTTCTCATATAACTAAATTGGACACTTTTCTGTTTGCAAAGTTGTTTTCTGTCCATTATCAGAAGTTTCTGGTAACTATGCAATAGACTGGGTAGAGATTAGAATACACTGGGTTATTCCAGGACCAGTCAGTTGTAGCAGTCAAGTTGTGATGACTGTAGGTGAAAAAGTAGGTTTTGCTTTTCTTAATAATGACATCGTAATGTTGTTGGGTTTTTTTTCTGGTGGTTTTACACCTGCTGAGAATGATGGATTTTTGCCATTCATGGACAGGTAAATAGCTCTGTAAAATCTAAAAAATAAGGTTTCTCCTTTACAGTTAAGAACAGAATAGCTTTCTTTTTTTTTTTTTTTTTTTGGTAAACCTCAAGACTCAGGCTGATGGATGGAGCACAGGCACAATCATGCGCACAGTAAAAAACTTTGCCTTGGGAAGTCACAGAGTAATAATAAGGTGCGTATCCTTCAATGTGCATTGTGACTTTAGGGGAATAATTCTTCAGGACCATCCCAATTGGCCTTGCATTAAAATATTCTGTAGCATTATTTTGATCTGTGTTCCCACTTCTCTTGTGGATTATGTATGTGGCATTAGCAAGACTGATTGAGTTATTCTGGATAGCTTAATGCTCTGTCTTAATCATCACAAAAAGATGGAAGAATGGAATCTGCTTCCCTGACTGCAAGCATCCTGGTGCTTTATCTGTATGTACATAGCTGAAGGCTATGCTGGATCTCTGCTCTTGTGGCTAATTCCAGCAGCAGGTACCTTTGTCAGTAATTTATATCTGGGATAGTAACTATGATTCCTCTGTGAAGAGGGCATGTCCATTACTATCCACAATTCTTTTACCCTAATGGAATTACTGGAACATGCTTAAGGCGTGGCTTGGAAGCTACAGACTAGTTGACAGCCTTCATACCAGTGTGCCATGCCATGGTTTTCCTGCTGCTTCTGGGTCTTGCTGTAGATACCCAAGGTAATTTATAGGCATCCTGCTTGATCTACCTGGAAGGTAGGTTCATAGCTTCTTAAATTTGTAGACGTATGCAAGGAGGAACAGAGCAAAGGGTTCTTTGGAGACAGCTGCTTTAAAATAGGGAGAAACACTATTTTCTCTCCAATCAGTGAAAAAGGAGATTTATCCTCCAAATTCAGATCCTGTTTCTCAAGTTGTGAAGCAACTGTTACAGGAGTCTCAGTTCCTCCTGAATTTTGTATTTTTTTTTTTCTGAGCAGGAAGCTAAAAATTAGCTAGCTTTGCCTGTGCAAAAAACAATGTATATTATTATTGTTAGTCTTTTTACTAACAAGACTAGTAAGACAAAATGGAATTATCATGAATCACCAGAGTACCACAGCTAAATGCAAGGTAATCCCCAAATACCCCAATACATGATAGCTAATAACTTTCAGAAAATGAGTTCAACCCTGCTCTTTCTGAACTCAGTCAGATTTGCTCTTGGTTAAGGTGCTCACATTTGCATGTATGGAAATCTAATGCAGAGTGCTTTGGCTTCTCGTTCTGTATGTAATGGGAGAAATTTCTGTTTGTGTTCTTCAGCTGACTTAGGAAAAGGGTGGATGTGCTTCTTATGCCATCACGCTCCATCTGCCTTGCTTCTCAGGATAGCATTAGGCTTGGAGATGTCTTGTATTTATGTCTAGTAAAGATTCTATTGCACTGTCAGCACTTAACACCAGATAATAATTCTGGAGCCAGACACTCCCATCATAGGCCAGAAGTCACCTCTATTGATTTCAAATATAGTGCTTATTTTATCTCCACTTCATTCAGGAAAAAGTGTGGTTGGGTCATCCCCACCATATGTATATCATTTGAGTAATTCAAGAAAAGCAACCTACTAAAGGAATATGTAATATGAAGTAACATGCTCGTATGGAGGCAACATTGCTTTAAATTCTTAGAAAGTTAAATGGAAGCCCCACTGAAATGATAGAGATATTGTTACCGTCTTAAATGTAGGTGGGAGATCATACATTTTTCTGTTCAGTTTGTAAGTCATCTGAGCAGCTGGTTAATAGTTACTACCATTCATTAATAGCACCTAGTCAGTTGTTACATCTTAGCCCCAGATTAACTGTATAAAAAGTAAGCAAACAATTTCAGTGAAGACCGACTCTAACTAGACTAATTTGATCACTTAGTAACAAGATTACACACCATGACATGAGTCAATGTGAATACTGAGGAGAGCAGATGTTAGGACTCTGCACCTAGCTTGCTTTTGAACAAAGCTGCATGCAATATTTGATGAGTATTATGAGGGGGATGTTATTAGAATGAATAAATAAAAGCAAACAGAGAGATGTTATTAATTGCATCAGTCAAACCTTAAGTCGCAGGCAGACGTTAGGCATGGCTGCTCGTATCAGGACCCAGATGCCAAACCAGAAAACACTTAAAGTGCTTCCCCTAGCAGCATCTGGCTTTTTGGCAGTCTGCGCACTTGGGCACTGATGACTCTGGATTTGCTTCTTAGTCTTTCAAACTGTTGGACTGCAGCAGCCCTGGGCAAAACGGCAGAACCTTTTCCTCCATAGCACATTACTCATAGCATTTCTCTTTTCCTGAACAAATTTCCCACTGTCACATAAGTAAAAATAAAACTGCCTACTTCATTAATACAAAAATACTTTAATATTGCAGAAAATCAGAACCTTAAATGCTTGTTCCTGTCTTTATTTTTTTGTGTGTGTGTTGCAGATCAGCCACTGATCATGACTGTGTAGAAAGATTTCGGAAATGTCCAATGTGAGTATGCCCTGCCTGTAAATGAGGAAAGGGCTCAAAGTGCATACATATTCCTGCATATCCTTAATGGATTTAAGCTAGTAGTATGTCAAAGTAAAATACGTTACGCTGATATATAATGAAGCTCTCTCTTAAAGCAAGTTACAGTAAAGGAGGGAATTACTATATTTTCATTCTGTACCTTTCACCAAAGGCTTTTACAGTGATATTAAATATTAACTCTGTATAGGTTTAATCCCAAGCCGCAGCAGCAGTCTTAAGGTTAATAGTCCTTTTAATTAAAGGATAAGTCAGTTATTGAACACAGAAGCTAATCACAAAAGGATTACCACTGAAAATGAACATAGTCTGTGCAATTAGTCTGATAATTAAGACTTAAGTACTGGACAGAGATCAAAGTGCTTGTAATCTGCAATAAAGTTCCTAGAGTTGTAAGGATTTTCAAAATGTTAGCTTGTGCTTTATTGCACCTTCCATTTATTGTGTACCCATGATAGCAGCAAACACATTTTCCCAATGGATATCAGCATGTATAACTGCAACAGCTGTTACTACATAAGCCTGGTGTTTCTCACAATATGATTACTCTGTCAACGACTACCATAAAAGGTGGCATCTGTATTCATCAAACAGAGTTATCAATAAATGTAAAGCCATACAACAATTAGAGATCTCCAAGGAAGAACAAATCCAACAAAAAAAATGTCAACTACACTATTTAATTACTAAGATTGTTAATCAATAAAATGCCTTCATAACTTTTAATTAAATTTTTATTTGAACTGGATGTTTAGAGAATCTGATTCTTTGTTTTCTTTTTTTTTTAACAGTTGCACTCCTAAAGTACTGGTGGCATCTGCGAGCAGCCATCCTCGAGGGGACACTTCATGTCTGTAATTGCATTTTGTCACCTACAGAGGGTGTTAAGAATCTTGTTAAAAATAAAGGAAATAGTTAAGAGACATCTCACTGTAGCCATTACTATAGTGCAAATTACCAGGTAGAGCAATCCAGAAGCTGTCAGGAAAGGTTAGTAAGAAAGAGTGTCAGGAAATCAACCATTCAGCAATTCATCATAGCCTAACAGTAGCTCTAAAATGAAAGCTTTAAAATGGCATTGTTTTATGAAGTAACAGACATTATCTTTTTTTTTTTATTTTGAAGCAGTGAATAAAGATAACAAGGAGAGTGGTTCTCTTATGAAAGATATAAAGACATAAGGATGAAAAATGTAGATTACTTTATTGCACAAATTTGCAGGTAAGGTAAAAATGAGAGGGAGGTTGTTAGAATGGAAGGAGGCCATTGCTGTGTTTCATCTCTCCTTCATTTTTGTTTTAATTTTGGAATATGAACCCAGTTTTGCAACCTTTGCTCAGGTGAAAACTGGCAGGTTTTCCAGATCACCAGTCTGGTCTCTGAAAGCTCTGTAAGACATGATGAAAACAGATAAAATTTGCATTTCAGGAAGTCTTACAAGCATAGTCGTGGTGCTGGTTGTAACACAGATTATCTTTGTTAGGAGATACTGCAAGAGCTTGTTAGCATTTGTCTTACTAGCAGATAAGTTGAAGGAAGAGGGAGATAACATTTCAGGACCTAGCTAGTCAGTAAAAATCTTTTGATGTTGGCTAATGAAGGTGGTGCTCCACACGTCACTGGAGCTGAAATCAGTACAGTGCAAAAGCTCTTAACTATTTTGTGCTCTATCAATGTGCCTATGTAGAAAGATTCCATGTTGTGGCTACTGTTCTGCTGGGCTTGTGGAGATGCTGTATGTCCACCGTGAAGTGTGAAACTGTCAGCCTTGGACACTGAACTTCCTTCTCATTTCTCCAAAGCAGCACTAAGGTGTTGAACAAAGCATGGCAGAGCCATATGAGGACAGCTGTGATGCTGCTGTGGCACTGTCTTTTCTGTTTTACATAGCTGTTGGTATGATGTGCTCTTCGAGGAATACCACTGCTACTGGTTTGGGTTTTTTGCTGTCTTGTGTTTTGCTGTAATTATGGAAAATAATGGAGTCAAAGAATTTATGATTATGCATGTACAACAAATTCAAATTACTGAGTCTTTATCAGCATCAGAATGAAAGAAAGGAGTGTGTTTTATTACATTATATTGCTAAAAGGCTGAAAAAAAGAAGATAGATGTAATTAAGAAATTCCAATAAGGCCATTGGTTACATGTGTAGGTGTCTGCTGGATTCAGTCCTAGGAACAGATAGAGTCCTCAAAGCATCCTTCCTGTGGTAGCTCCCAAATAGGAATTAAAAGCAAACAGCGGAGCCTGGAATGACGTGATGATCCATAGGGTTACTTAGGAAAAATCCAATTTGCTTAATTTAGTGAGGATAAAGACAAAACAAAAGTATGAAGGAAGCAACTACAGTCAGCAAGCATTGTGCTGAATTCCTGAAGGAAAGAAAGTGGCTGAATTGGTGGGAGAAAGAAATCAGAAGTTAATCAGTGAACTGTTTTCATATTTCACAGGGACCTTATGCCCCTTCTTCTCTAAATCTGTTCCTACTGTAGCCACAACACCTTGCCTGATGTATAGCGCAAATGTAAAAATCTAAACCTTCCGTGAATAGAATTTTCTGAACATTATAAACATCAGAATTTGTAGTATCTTCCTTGTTTTTCTCAGCCCCCACATATGGATGCAAAGGGTGAGAACATATTTGAATCATGAAGTCAGAAATGCCTTGTAAATTTAACTATCGTATTTTCTTGTATGTCTGAGGATATTCACCAACATTTGATATTCTGTGGAAAAGCAGCAGTTGCTTGGAAATTTCTTAGTCCTTTCTCAGAAACAAATCATAGCACTTAGCTAATTTATAAAGTTGTTTTTTTATTGAACAATAAAAACATGAAAAATGTTTCATTACTATTAGTAGAAAATCAATCAAATCCAAAAGCAAAATTATGTGGTCAATGACTTGAATTACACAAATTAAATTAGTTTATCTCCTGATTTAAGATTATATGATATAAAAGTACTCCTAAGTGAATATACACACACGCATATATCAATACTTTGGGAACAAACAAACTTTGTAGACGCAATATCTATGGTCAGCTGTATGGTGTTTACTTAAGTTACTGTGACATGAAAAAATGTTACAATTGCCTACATTGTTTATAACCTAGTTTTATTGTTTCTGTGAAACCGAAAGGGCATCACCTTAAAGATAATATATCTCAGTTTTCTACTGACTCAAATGGCACAGTTCCCACTCATTTCAATGGTGGAGGGCTGGGCTCATTGCCAATAATTCTGTTTTGGTTTTGTGGCCTAATCCAGCTGCCACTGAAGTTGATGACAAAGTTTTACTGACATCTAGGGGAGCAGAAGTTTAGGTTAAACGCTGGCAGTTGTGTAATACCTGTGCTGAGTGCTTCCTTTTGCTAAGAGAATAAGCAGACAAAGGCAAATTTTGAATGCACTGCTTAGAGACTTGGTTATTTGCCAACATTCATATAGCTCTAAAATAACTTGTTATATGAAACTTAAGAAGCAGAACCTCTGGCAGAAAAGGTGACTGAAAATGTGTCCTTATTTTCCATACAAAAATGTCACGAGGACCACCAGCAGAAAGGTATTGCACTGGATTTCAAAGATAAGCGATGAAAGAAAGTTGTCTCTGATTGAGGGCATCCTGTAACTTTGTTGGCTGGAAGATCTGGGAAAGTAATAGACAAATACTAGCAAGCAAAAGGTGGAGTAAGACATCAGGTTGAGGCACTCCACACTTAGCTGAAGTCTCTGAAAGCTCTTGGTGTGATTCATTGTCCTGTGCAAAATGTTGTGCAAGAAAAATGTAGCTATCTCTTGAGTTTTTAAAACAGACATGATTGTCTGATGTTTAAGTGGCAAGAGGTTTAACACAAACTTGAAGCAAGTTGGTGCTGATGAAAAAGGGTTGTATTTATACCTCACCTTCATGCACTACTAAGAGCTACTGTTTGTTTGCAATATTAGTCATATTCACTGAAGACTTGTCAGAATCAAGCGCTCGCTTCTCACAGATACAAAAATATCCTTAAAAACAGATAATAGCATCAATCACTTTTAGTATTTGGATGTCAGGTGTGCATGAAAACCCTGCTAACTACCTTAAATAAAGAATTTCTGAAATTACTCCTCAAAATAGATATACATATATTTTAATTCATGGGAGGACAGATTAAAAGCATGCTCTTTCCTTGACACACTGGCTGAGAATCTGTCTTGTTGCAATGCTAAAAATTCTCTATCCGTCAATTAAATGCAGATTCAGAGCACCATCTCATATTTCCTTGTCACATAAATAATGTCTTACATCAAAGACCACACAGATTCCTACTCAACAAAACAGGAGTATGTCTGAGCATATCATAAATGTGAAATATGAAAGAGAACAAAATGAGACAGCCAATAAAATGCAAGATTTGTTAGATAGCGTATACCTTAGAAAATAGCGTTACCAGTGTTCTGAATTTGATTAAAGAAATATTCTTAATGTCACTAATTTGCCCCACAGACTGAAGATTTTATTACATGAACCAGCAAAAATCTGTGAGAAATGAAAAGAAGATAAGTAGAAGATGTAACATTTTTAAATGTATACATTCCTAGCATTAGGAAAAAAACTTTTTTTTTTTTTTCCTTCTCCATCTCTTCTCTGTAAGATTTGAATTTAGAAAAGGATGTATCATGTCAAATGACAAAGTTTGAAGATGATATAAAATTTTGCAGGGTAGTCAAATCTGAAGCCATAAGTAGAAATTGCCAGTGTGTCCCCTAATAACTATCTGGGTAATAAAATTGTAACAGATATTTGCATTTCTAGGGGAAAAATAACATGGTGAAAATAAGTTTATGGAAAAATCAGCTCTGAGCAAGCTACTACCACTCAAGAAAGAGAATTCAGACTGATTATATTTATTAGAACACGAACCCAGTTGTCCTCAGTTTCCATAAAGTGAACGCTGTCAAGATTAATTCAGAAAGAAATTTCAAACAAAACAGTGAATGGATTGGAAGTCTGATGTGCTCACAATTTGGATGCAGCTGATCGTTCTGGTTAGAGTACAACAGAAAATTAGTGCAGAATTAGAAACTAAAGGAAGTACAGCAGGATGGTCAAACACAGTGAAGTTCCATGCGTTCCATGCGAGTAACAGACTAGAGGGGGACTTCTAAAGAATTTAATTCTTTATAAAAGTTTTCTAAGTTGCCTTAAAAGATGACTGAAGGAGGTCTGAAAATTGATTATGTGCACTTTGCTTCCAGAATGAACATTGCTCATTTAGTTTTCATTTATTAGGAACTCAGCGTACGGAAGCAGCTGTTGCAGAAGACGACTCTGGAGAAACTCTATCCAAACAAAAGAAGCAGCTAGGAGGTGACATTTCTGAGGTAGATAAGTAATTCTTTTTGTTGTTGATGATGATGATGATGTTCCTTTGAGGGTGTTTGTTTGTTTTTACTATTGTTTTAATGGACTAAGCCATATGGTGCAATTTATGGATGTTATCTCCTGCCAATAGACTTGCACATTGATGTTAAGAATAGATCAGCATATATCTCATTTTCTGATTCAAAAAGAAGCTTTACTGGCTATAACTGACTCAGCTGTTCATTCAGAAAAGCCAAGAGACATTCTAAAAATCTTTTTTTAAATCTCCATATGGATAGACAGTCACCAGTTCATTCCCTAGGAGCTCACTCTTAGCAATGACCACAAGCTGCAGCAACCCTTCATTGATCTGGTATCACATATCCTGAATGAAACAGGCAGGAGAAATTCACCTCACAATCCAGGAAACAAGCCTCTAAATTCTTGGTGTGCTACTTTGTTTCTTTAGACTGACATGGAGTGTGGTATGAAGGAAGTTCTCAGATGCAGATGAGTCTGCCATGTGGAAATAGTTCTGGTGGTTAAGTACCCTGTGCATGTTCTTCTACCCTAAGTATGTTTTCCAGTCATTAAATCTTCCTATGTCTCTGTCACTGGCTTAACTGGTTTACAAGTAGCAAAATTCTTCATCTGTAGGTAACTGTGGAGCATGATCTCCAAATTTCTACGGAAAGGCAGGCTACTCCTTCTCAGTTTTTTTTTGCTCAGAGGTTTTCTGATATGTCAGCATATTCTCAAAGTGTGGGTGCACCCCACACTGAACACTCTGCCTCAGAAATAGGCTCAATGACATGTCTATTCCTACTGTTGATATCTCCTTCATTTTTCTCTGCATTTTCATCTACATCTTGAAGAATGACATTAGATTTTCTTTTCACCGTTTCCTTTGCTTTCATCCCTTATTAGTCTGTATATCAAAGTAAAATTAAATCAGAATGTGGTATTTGGCCTTACTCATTGAAACACAATCAGAATTTCTATCTACCTCCACCACTACAGCAATACCTTCCAGCTGAAAAGGAATTACAATACAAAAAATACATCACGAGCTGGAAAAAAAAACACTTCATTTCTTAATTACGCTGTGAAGTTTTTGCAGTTGACAATTCTCCTCCCAAGAGAAATAGCTTGCATAAGACAAGCTGTGCCTAGCTAGATGAGCAAACACAGCACACGTACATTTACAAACATAGGAGAAGCATATGAATTGTAATAATTATAGTGGCAGTGGGAATATAAAGGGGATAGCAGTTCACGACACAGATTCATTAATCAAAACTGGCTGAGCTCATGTCCGTGGGAACTTGCAAAATGTAGGCTTCTTCTGGCCACCTGATTTTAGTATAAGCTTCATGTAAGAAATGGATGAACTGCTTTCCCCAGTCTGATCTCAGACATCATTGATAAGGATTTTTCTACCTTTGAATAAGGCAGTTATTAAATTAACATGAGTAATGCTGTGGGTCATAGTCACAGGGACACATGAATGAAGCATATTGGAAGCATTGTGACACTGAGGGACATGGTTCAGTGTGCATGGTGATGGTGGGTTGATGGTTGCATGAGGTGATCTTAGCAGTCTTTTTCAGCTTTAATGATTCTATGATAAATGGTTCAGCAAAGTACACTATGTCAGCTTGGCATTTTCAGTCATATCAAAATTTCAAAATTTTTTGCCTTGGAAGACAGTAATGCACTCTCAGATGTGGCAGAGGTGAAAACAGTGGGGTGAATAGTTACAGCACTTCCAATTTTGTTTATGGCATAATGCACATGTACAATTTTAGGAGCCGGCTGCCCACTGGTCAGTCAGCCAGGAGACACCATGTTCTTTCACAGTGGCTTTATTTCTGTTCCATTGCTTTATCTCTAATCTGAAGTTACAGTCACCATGCTGACAGAGAGAGACATTTTCATCTCTGTTGGGAACATATGAATAAAAGCATAACAACCTTATCATGACTTGGTGAAAACCCTATCTCATCAGCTGTACGTAAAGTTAAGCTAATAAAGAACTTTTACGTAAAAGGAACTTTTCTCCAGCTCTATAAAGCAGGCATGGGGCGAGCCCCAGCAGCAGCACTGGCAGGCAGGCATGGCCTGGGCCATGATGGAACTGATGGCTCTGCCCACAGCACTCCCAGCCTGCACGCTTGGGGTGGCCGTGCTTTCTTGACCGCCATCTTGTGGCATTGCCCACCAAAATGGTCGAGCCTGCTCAGAACTTACCTCAGTCATAAACCAAGAGGAAACCTCGTTACTTTTCCTTTGTCTAGTTAGAGTGTCTATGCACAATGGGCTTTCATTGTGAATTCGCTAAGAGAGCTGAAAATGAAACAACCTTAGCCGTTTGTACGTAAAACCTCTGTTTTGAAATACTCATCTAAAAATTTACATTACCATCCAAACCAAATAGATCCTTAAATTGGTTTTGAGTACTTCTAACTTCAATATAAATACAGTTTGTGTTCCATGTGGAGTCTGTCCTGAGAAGAGAAAGGTCTGGCTGCTATGCTTCCTACTTCTGTTTTTCCACCAGAGCCATAACCCTTCTTTCTGCCCTTTCTTTAATTGCTAAATGTCGTATTACTGCTGATCATTTTGTTCAAGTCTTAACTAGAGAAATTAGCAGAGAAGTTTTAGAAGTAGCACAAACACTTTCTCTTCTTTTTAAATTTTGTTTACTCTTTCTCTGTCATGCATATTTGGTCAACTTATGTAGACCGAGAAGAATGAATTTACATTAAAATCTGCTGAAATAGCATCCCAGAACAACCCAGATGGGCAATTTGGCTAAGTCATAGACAGGTGATGTTTCCTAAAATCTTTCAAAACATCCTCTCTTCCTCTTAAATTTATAAGGTCTCTGGAAAGTATAGCATTGACCCATGAACACATAACATACAAGTGAAGGCGAGAAGAAATGTCCAACCAAATGGAATAGATGCTCTTTCTTTCTGAATAAAATCATTATTTCTTTCTAGGTAAAGTTATACATTTAAGCTTGGAATTCTTTATTTTTATTTTCCCCTTTTTAGTCTAGAGATATAAAAATAATGTAATATAGTGTTCCTATCACGTAGTGCTGAATTGTGGAATAGCAGGAATAGGAATGAACTATCTGGATCAGGGATCAACCTTGTTGAATCCTGACTACTCCTAATTACTTCTTTATCATTAATAAAAGATCAAGTAGATTAAGAAGTCTGTGGTGAAATAAAATGCTAGTACTGTTTTGTCATCAGTTTTGCAGAGTACTTCCATCTCTGTATTGATGCGAAGGTATCACATAGGGAGATTTTCTTTTGGTTGAGTATGCACCAAAGAACATTGACCAAGCAGATGAATCAGTTACCAATCTGTGCTTCATAAGGTCTTCGGGAGAGTGTGCCATTGTGTTTTTTTGCATCAGTGTATACCACATAAGTACATTGAACCATGATTATAGGCATTGCTGAAAAATAACATTGTAGGCCTGCAGAGAACTGATGTATTCTTGCATCATGAAGAATGAGTGCCACCAGCACTGTAGGGCAGCATCTATGTGTTCTCTTTATCTCTCTCTCAGTATCTGGAAGTTTAAAATTGTGAAGAGATGGAGGAGAAAATATAGTTTTGAGGATTAACAGATTACTTGTAAAAAGGTATTGTCATTCTACTTTTTACCAGAGATCTAAAAGGGATATAATGGATCACTAAGATTCAGGGAATTGGGATTAAGAATTTCAAAGAAGCCAAAATTTTTTAAAGCCTAACTCTTTGGGGCTCTTTTGAAAATTCCAGCTCAAGAAGAGGTACAAATTCCATTTAATGGTATCTCTGGTAAGTCCACATGCTTGATTTGATGACTGAAATGCGGGTATACCAACAGTCCAGCACACTAGAACTTTCATCAATAAAATAAGCACCATTCTGTGTAAGCTTTAAGCACCCAAAAATGTATCAGAAGGCTCTCGGAATCTATTGCAGTGTGCTGAACTAACCACTTTCTGATTAAGTTCTCTGTAGCTTGGCTTTAGAAATCTATCAACAAGCATCCTATAGTATTCACTAGAGGCAATTTTTGGTTTGGGTTTTGCTGATTTTTATTTGATAAAGTGTGATAAGAGGATTAAGTGGGATTTAAATAAATTATTTTAGCAAGTGAAGATGACTAATAGTTGAAATTGCAAAGCAGCTTCCTTATGTTACACAACACTACTGTTGCAGAATTATTTTCACAATACATTAGATTGGATTTTTCTGCACATTTACATTAATGACAATATATCTGTCACCAAAGTTGCTGTTGAAAGTAATCTGAAACCTGTGACATTTTTGCTGTATTAAACAGGAGTAATATTATGTTAAAGCGACTCCACCACCTGTGGATTCACTGTAGACCACTGTCCGCTCAGAATTAGAGGACAGTGAGCCACAAAACTAATAATAATTAGGACTCCTAGCCGAGGTGAAAAGCTATTGCCTCATGGAACTATTTTCCAATCATCCTCTTTCCAGCTGAGCTGGACTAGTGACACTATAAACTGGCAATTAAAAGACTCAAGTTTAAAAATACCTTCAGCTTCCCAGGTTCCACAATGGCAAAGGTTAAGTGGATTATGTGGAGATAATTCACTCAGCTCCAAGGGGAGGGTGCTGATTGCCATGGCTGTTGGTTACCTCCCTCCTCACTTGCTGAAGCAGTGGTTGTAACAGTGGTGTTAACTTTGCCAAGGTAAAAGAAAGGGGAGAGGAAAGGCCTTGAAAACTTTCCCAAGGGATGCAGCAATTACCAGCAGACACCAAATGATACTTGTAAATTTTACTTTGATATGGCCTTGAAAATTGAGCCAGGAAGTGGTCAGTACTCCTTGGCTAATATCTTAATGTTGCTAAATGTTGACCGCTCACGTAGATCTTCCAGTAGATACTCTATTTGTTCAGGGGAAAAGAAATATGAAAAAGATTGCTAGCCTTAACATGAACAGCTACCATCCCCTGTGCTCCAGCTGAATTAAAACCACCAGTTACACCTCTAGTTGTGTGGCAACACCTACACGGTGTTTCCAATTAACTTTGTAAGTTTTTAATCAGTGACAAATGCATTTTTGTAAATTCAATTTGCCTTTTATTGCAGCACCTATAAAATGTCTTGCAGCATTCCGGAACTTTGTGAAGGTTTTACTTGCTACTGACATAACGCAGCTGTCGGACCTACAACAAAGGCTAAGGTTTATGAGCAACTTGAATTAGGATGTAGGTTAAGCAATTAAAGTTCAAGGAGGGGGAGGGGGAGATAACTGTACAAAATTTGCACTTGCCAATGTGAAAAAGCACACCAAAAACAGTCTGCATGCCAAGACAGGCAAAGCTAAAGTGGCCAAGGAGGCCATGCTCTGCTTTAAGCTTGCTATTTCGAGAGAGTTCCTTATGGAAAAGGTCATGAAGATTTCATTAAAAAAAATAAATAAATAAATCTGCCCTGCTATTTGTTTCTTTTTTAATCAAACTCAAATGCATCCTGTTAAAGGACTGAGTGATTAGGTCGTAAATCTGAATGTCCTTGAAGATGATGAAGAAACTGCTTATCTGTAAAGCAATCATCATACTGCCAGTTCTATCATTTACACATTTTTACAGGTGCGGGGAAAATGGTTTAATTTTATATCATTTGAATAGCTAGGTAAGAAAAGAGTACTCACGGAATTTACAGTTAAAAGAGCAGCTGGGTTACTTGTGACATATGGAAACAACCCATTACATCTAATTTTCTGTTGCTAAATTCAGAGTATTAAAACAATCAACATTCAGAATAAACATGAATTCATATTTCATTTAGTATAACAACACTCAGTACATTAATTTCTGCTTCCAGTTATATGATGCAGCACTCCTGAATTCAATGACTCTGAAATTAGTGGGTTTTAATGGGGCCAGAGCATTAATTTGCCTCACTAGATTTTAAAAATAGAGCCAGTCCAAGTAAGATTACTAACTCTAATGCATGGAAATACTTATTCTGTGGGGTCCAAACCAGTACATACTGTGCTAGTTTGCTTCTATCTTCTATTTTTTTTTCTGTTTTATTTATTTCTTGATTTTGCTTAGTTTCTCCAGTGTTGTTTATTCAGTATTTTTGGCAATATATTTATCTGCTGTAAGCAAGTTTAGGATATTGCTGCAACTTCTCTGTGCTTTTTGGGTTGTGCAGCTTATTTGTCACTTTGTCTGAGACCAGACTGTGGACATGGCTGTGGCTAACACCAGCAGCATGTTTTGCTGTTGCAGTGCTAGAAGGAGATTGGGAAATTTATGTCTCTTTGGAACTTTCTTAAAACAGTGGATGTGGAAAATAAGTTTTGGAATTTGTTTGCATTCTTACAAAAGGAATGAGATATGGAGCAATATTTTGAGGTGCATAAAACACATTTTGCAATTTCTTAGCTGACTGCATGACCTTTTTTCATTTTAACCCAAATCCTTTCTAGTTTGATTAAATAAAGGAGTTTTGATTTCTGGAGACTTTCGATCCATACAAGTTAAGAGCTGCAAGGTACACCTACATGGCACCAAGGCTTGTGCCAAAATCTGGCTCAGTGGAAATGATTTCACTGACTTAGCTCAATGTACATTATCTGATGACAGTGGAAGTGTTGCATTATTTACTGCATAGAATGTCCACCCTTCAAAGATTTATGTGTTTGTTTAACTTTGTTCTCTCTGTTTAATTGATTGCTGTGGTACTCATATGCATAGATTGAAACATCAGTCTGTTTTATTTTCAACATGTATTTATTATTACTTGCTAGATGGTTCGCTAGTTGAAAAGGCATTATGATGAACATTTATTGTACTTTACAAAGGTATAACGTTTCTGAATTATGTTTTCCCAAAGATCCTAGTGAACAGAGGGACTAAAAGCATTATTAAATCAGATGCCTGAGGTTTTTTGCCTGTTGCATGATGTTACGGTATGGAATACTGATAAAAGCAGGACATTTCATATGATTTTCTTTTACTGACATTTATAAACATTGTTCTTATTTGTTCTGTTGTAGATCCTGCAATCTCTTGCTCATAAACACAAACAGGAGCTTAAAATTGAGTTCAGTGAGTCAGTTTTGAGCTGCGTGTAGAGAAGATTAAAAGAAATAGTACCAAATACTCCCCTGGGAAAGATCAAATGGTTACTAAAATGAAAACATCCTAAAACTGGAGGGTTTGGCCCAGTGGGCAGAGAGGAATTGGACATTTAGCTATAATTAACACCTTCTACTTAGAATCTCCAGTGTTCCTAACGGATTGTTTCCCACTATGTGGGAAAATGTTTTCCAAAAATTTGATTTTTGGAAGTCTGAAATCACTTTGAATTTAAAATAAAGGAAGAAAAGTTGCTATCAACTAGTATAGCTATATTCAAGGGTTCTGCAATCTTCATACATCTATAGACGGACATAAATCCTTCAAGTAGTAATACGTGTGTAAATATATTATTTCTATATGCTTGTGTGATTGCAAAGAAAATCAGATTCTGCCCTGCTTCCTGAGGAACTTGTACTGAAATTTTGCTTGGACCAGGGCAGTATCAGTTTATCTGAAATTGAGATTAGCAGCTTTATCCAGGATAAATGTCTGTAAGATTTCTGGTGCTATTTCTTCATTCCTCCATTATTTCAACCAATACTTCTTAAAAAAGAATATCTCCAAACAGCTGCCTGGAACACTTTGAAAGATGTAGCTCTTCTTTATTTTTCTTGATAAAGCACAAAAAGGAGAAAAAAAAAAACTGAAAAGCTTTTTTGGCATTCAGGTACTACCCCGTGTTTTTGGTGTATCGCATCCTGGAATCTGAAATACAGCTTCTTTCTGCTCCCTCTCTCTCATCACTAATGCATCCTTACTAGGACGGTGACCACAGATCATTCAGTCCCTCAGACCATTCCCACAAAATCCTTGCTGTTTCCCCAAACAGTAAATACGTTGCTATTCTGTATCAGCTGATCAAAAGAAGGATATTTAATGGCTTTATGAACTTAGATTTGTATGTTGCTGCTACTGCACTCCTTTGGCATCTATAGGTTCATATCCTATGTAGGTTCATATGCATATCGTTCTAATGCATTGCAGGTTGTTAACATACTTCTTAAACTTGGGGAGATAAACACAGGTAGTACATCAATAAAAATAAGTTCTGGTTCTTATTGTATTAAAGAAAACATAATCTGTGTATTCCAAGATAACAAGACAGTGGAACTGACTTTGAAATCCTCCCCTGGCTGCAGAAGTGCCTCAAGATCACCACGTTCCATTTTGCTTTCTCACCTTGTGGCATACAAGGAACCTTAAAACAGCGAACAGAGAACAAATGCAGCCTTCTGAGTTCTCTGCTCACCACTGATCTACCCCTGCACAACCTATCTGGTGGTTCTGTTTTATGCATACATTTATGCACATACCCACTTCAGATTCTGAATGTTTTCTCTGTGTTAGGCTAAGAAGATCCAGTATGCCGAGAGATCTGGGGGGATGTGGAGGGTATTGTAGAATGGTTTGAATTGGAAGGGACCTTTAAGATCACCTAGTTTCAACCCCCATGCTATAGGTAGGGACACCTCCCTCTAGACCACGCTGCTCAAAGCCCCATCCAGCCTGGCCTTGAATGCTTCTAGGGAAGGGGCATCCACAACCTCACTGGGCAACCTGTTCCAGTGTCTCACCACCCTCACAGTAAATTATTTCTTCCTGATATCTAGTCTAGTCTAGGTATGGAGGATTAGCAGATAACACTTCAGTCCTTGATTTCAAAGGTCTGCAGTAGTACACCATCATGTATTTCAGTGTGTAAGAGGAAATATGGTGTTCAAGAAAGAAGATTCTAAATCTGAGATTGTCAGATTAGGTCCTTTTTTCTCTGAGATCTTGAGATAATTGTTTCCAGGTGTTGATTTGTTTTGTTTTGTTTCTAAAGGCTGTTTTGACTATAAACTCATTTGAAACAATTCCTTCTGCAGATAAAGCAAAAGCTTTCTGTCTAACTTGTTCTTTCATGCCTAAGGGTTGTAACACATATGGTAAGTAACAATAAAATACTGATCTGACTGTACAACTTTATGTAGGGCATGTGTGACTAAAACCTGAGCAATAAAATTTCCTTTCCTGCTCAGACAGAATCGTATATGCCTGTCATATTTTATTGGTTGTTAAATGGCACATACACTTATGGATCACAACAAAAACCAGACAACCTACAGTATCATTCTCTATTTGTTATTTTCAGTGAAAACGTCATAGATTTCCCGCTATTTGGGCAAATTATGCTGTAAGGAAGTAAACAATCATGTTGCTTATGCATATTTATGTATGTAAACCACAAGTAAGCCACACTAACTATTCTGTATTAGAGGCAAAACAATGTTTCTGATTTAGCTAAGGAGAGCAACACATCCAGTGATCAGAAAGCAACGTTGCAGAGCAGCACATTTTAAGGAGAAATAATTACCATATCTTTTTGGAATGCAGACAAAAGTAGCTTACAGATCCAACCATACAAACTGCTGGAAAGAGAAGCCTATTTTAATTACTTTAGTAAATATTGTGTAATTAACATCTAGTGACAGGAGCTAATAGAAATACTCAATATTTAAGTTACTCCATTGCAATACTGAGCCACTCACTTGGTTAGCCATGTGAATTCTGAAACTGTTGCTTCCTTTCCTGTGTAGTAAATAATTTTTGTAAATGATAAAAATTACTTATAATTTTTAACAGGAATCAAATATAGCAAAATGAAAAATGCACGTGCCAAATATACAATGAAAGTATGTTCAAAATTCCTTTTCAAAGAACCCGGTGACCAAGTACTCTCGAGTGTAAGTGAATAATGTGAGTTAATGATACTGCACACTACAAACCAAACTGTACTGTTGTTTTCAGAAAAATCTTTTTGGGAAAGTGTGAACATTTCATTAGCTAGGCTAAGAATGGGAAATGCAGTAAAGGTGATAAACAGAAAGTTTATCCTCCAGTCTCATTGGCAACCCATCCTCTGCCCTTTCCTCAGAGCTGGCTAAGATGGTATTTTCCTAACAGAAAATAGCTCTGTGCCTTTTGCTTAGTCCATGTGGCAGCACAGCACACTGAATAAGCCTCTTGGCTGTAGTGATGTTGACCTTTCTCAGAGAAAATTTGGTGGCAAAAGATATGAATATTTGAGTTCTTTCTTTGCAGGTACTGGAAGTGTTTGACCCCTCAACCACAGGAATCACTGGAAAAAACATGCTCTCTGGCTAGCAAAGAGTGCTTTGTCATTCTGAAGTCTCCTAAAGGAAGAAGATTTGATTTTGTCATATTCTCAAGAGCAATCAGTAAGAAAAGACTACAGTAGTGACGATAGCATGTAAGCAAATGGAGAGTGAATATGTGGACTGGTTTTTGGTGACTGAGTATAATTTACTTACACAATACTGGGACACTTCAGATGGCTTGTGTCCACCTCCAGCCAGGCTTTTTAACTGGATCCTTAGCAGGCTATATAGGTTGACTGAGAGTAGCCATCAGTAGTGTTTCTTGGGGCGCTTCCTCTAAAAGCTAAATGTGCGACACTGTAGCACTGGAGAAGGCAGACTCTGGGATCCCTCACTTCTTTTCAAGCAAGACCAACGGCAAAACTCTGGATCTTGTTTCTGCCTATAATATGAATTCCCCATAACTGCCATTTTCCCTGTTTTGCTGCTTTGAGTTCAATAGAAATCACAATTAGGTTTTCAGTTGTAGACATCTGTCTTGGAGATGAACTGAAGTGCTAGGTTTGTTTTAGATGGAATTATAAGCAAATAAAGAGAGAGGGGATCTTCCATAAGGCAGTTAGGGCTGAAGGAAAAAGGTTTCACATGCACAGACTCAGGAAGTCTGGAATGTCTTTGTTAGGGCGGATATGTTGGCTGAGCGTATACATTGGCTTAGCTCTGAGATTCTTTACTGTTATGTTCTTCTGCTGTTCTGAAAAAAACATGGGAGAACAGGCCAAAATCCAAGTCGATGTAAGATTTTTTGTGCATGTAGCTGCGTATTGCTTTAAATGAAGTGGCAGCAATGTAGATGCTGGCGTGTAGTAAAGACAATTACTTAAATGGGTAAAACCTTACACAGTCACCTAAGAAGTTCTCTGGGATATTAAGACTCAGAGATTCTCTGTGTTGCTTTCCTCTAGCAAAAAGGAAAGGATGGAGAAGATTGCTTGGAGATGAGCTAGACTGCTTTGTATCTTCCTTTACACGTTTTTGCAAGAGCTGTGAAGTTCCTTTTTAATTTTTTCTGGTACGTTTGACTGAATGAAAATTCTAAAACATCTGAGACTTTTTAGTACTGGCTGAAAGTCAATATGGGATGTTAGACGTGCACAATGAATGGTAACTTCGAAATGCATTCCAACATCTTTCAAAATCTTAGCTTGAGTAACTTTAGTTTTCATATTTGAAGCGTGTTTTCCCACAGAACTGTGGTTTAAATTGCAAAATAAGGAATAAGGTTCGCTAAACATCTTTGGAGCGTGCCCTCAGCCTCCAAAATGTGCTGACTGTGCTTTGTGTAGCCAGGTCTCACACCTTGCTGCTGCATGGCACTTATTTTCCGGGTGGGCAAGAGTTCAGTCTGAAGGATGTATGGATACCTGGCGGCACTCGAGGCCCGCTCCTGGCCCCGAATCTCTTCCTCCGGTTGCGGAGCGGGGAGCTGAGCTGAGCCTCGGGGCTGGCGCAGCTTTGTCCCTGCTGCTCCCTCTGCTGGTCGTCACCGAGAAAAAGTCAGATGTCAGTCTACGCCTTGGGTTTGCGAGTTTCATCGGATAAGAGAACCTATTCCAAGTTCATATACATAAGGTAGTTAACACCCATAGGTTTTTGCATCAAAATGAGCTCTATTTCATCTGACTTGTTCAGTGTGGCATAGCTACTGCCATGCTATCTATTTTCAAAAGTGATTCTTTCTGTGAAGTACCACATTGCTTCACGTAAAAAATAAAAATACAAATCTTTACACTGAAGCAATCACTAGACCGCATTCCAGGAGGGATTCTTCCCAAACCTGTGTGAAGGTATGGCCCATACCCTTTTCCCAGCAGAAATTACTCAAGGTACAATATGTGAAACAAATAGCTTACTCAAGTGATACATGTGCTGTACTGCATTAATATGTTTTCTTATCGGAGGCCATTCCATGCCTTCTGTTAAATCTGCCTTTACACCATAGACATTCTCTTCTGCTTAAAATTAATAAGGTAAAGAACTAACGCACTAAATTACAGTTCAGAAGAATCCGATCCTTTGTTTGGTGTTTAGCGCACAGCTTGTAGCTGGACACTTGCATGATGTGTTTATGGTATGTTTTGGTCAATCACACATCAGTTGTAACTGTGTTGCCCAGTCACTATCCTCTAAACAGGAGAATATATGTAACTACAGCCAAATGCCTTCAGGTTTCAAGAAAACGTGTTTCTCCTTGTTTTGTTTTTCACAGATAGGAGACCTTTCAGGAAAATGTAAAAGCAAAGATAAAACTAAAGATATGAGTCTACTTAATCCATGTAAGTGAAATGGGTTTCTTGGTTTCACATCAGCGCATTTCACAAAAACATTTCAGCTCATTAGATACTCTCTATTGATGATGAGCATTTTGGACTGAAACAGTACATAGATCTACATGACTAAACTACTTTCATCTCTAAAGATATTAATAGTTGTGATCTATCAAAGGTACAGTTAAAGTGGCATGATAATAGGAGTGCAGACTACACAGTTACAGGCTGGTACCTAAGGAGGAGCCAGTCTTAGATCAGTGATCAGAGCTACTAACAATAAAATCCAGTTTTCTAACATACACAGAAAGACTTTCCAATGACTTGTAATTCTTACAGTAGTACTCAGGCACAAAACACCACCAGCAGCAGTGACAGCATTTTTGAAAAGGAATGCAATGGAAGTGATGATAGCATAATTCCAGTTTCTCAACTTTTCCTCTAATAAAGAACAATATGAGCCTAATTCCAACACAATTTCCATGTCAGCAGTGATCCTCCAAGGGAACATTTTCACAATCACAGAAGAATGGCAGACACTTAAAACACAAAACAAACAAAAACAATGACAACAAAAGTTTAACTGAGTTTAAACATTTAGCATAATGACAGTTCATTCATATAGTTTGGGTTTTTTTGGCAAAATATTTGTCAACAAAAATTCAAGACTACTCACTCCTGTAGCAGAATTAAAGTAATAAGAACTTGGAAACAATCCATTTCTATGCATTATTTATAAGTGAAATTTAGGGGAATCTTCCTCAATCTGATCATTCCTGTGTAATACAAAGAGAGAAATACTAGTATGAAAGCTATGTCTCCTCTGCTGCACTCTGGACTAAGATACCGCTTTACTGCAATTCCTGTTAGGTAGAGTTCGTATTTTTGCCAATCCATTAGTTTATCTCACTGAGGGAAAAAAGCCTCCTTCCCCATAAATCTTCATGTCATGGAGCTTTGCACACCTTAACTCTAATTAGGTGTCAATCTTCTATGTACTTTTGTAAATGAATAAATAAAACAAATTTCTTTACCACACTGAGCAGTCCACCACATAGTAGGAGACCACCTTATCTCTTAATTCTGGAGGTATCTTATTTTATCTCACAGAGGAAAACCATGAGAAACTGGATGACATATCCTCCAAAAAAAAAAAAAAAAAAAAAAAAGTAGAGTATTTTAATATTGGAGACTGTGTTTTCAAGAGCATGTGGGGAAATCCCACATATCAATGAAAGCTGAATTCCTTGGATTATTAACCCTTAGTGATGTGAAAATCAACGTTTTATACAGCTCATGAGCAGCAAAATGACTCATGAGGAGATTGATTTTGCAATGCACAGAAATGTGAGTTACGATCAGAACCTCACGCTAGGAATAGGAGGAGCAGGATATTTTGCACTCCAGGAATGATGCTTCTGAAGATGAAACTTTGGGATTGAGTATGTTCCAGCTGTAATCCCACTGAGTAATATTTCCTGAGTGAGGTCATGGTATTACCTCAGGGAGAATTTTGGCCCTGGAACTTGGTCATTTTACTGTTTTAAATTAGATGAACCTATTTCTTTAACACACTTCTACTGCTGTTTACTTGCTTCCAAAATGTGACTGCTTAGTTACTTCTGGCATTTACTAAACGCCTGTTTGTAGTTAAACTAAATTTTATATTTCTTCTGTATCGAGTTATCATGGAAACATATAGGGAAAACAGCAGAAAATGTCAGAGAGATGGGCTTCTCTGTAAAGAAGCAGCTAGCTACATGCAGTGGGAGAGGGAAGGCTGGCTCTGTTCTGACTCCAGCAGGACGGCAAGCCTCTTGTTCCTGTACCTGCTCGGTCACAACAGGTCTCCCTACGTGTCCAGAGCCTCCCAGCACTCAGCCACCTGCGCAGCATCCTGCATGTGCCAGGCAGCGCTCCTGCTGCACAATCCTTATCTGCAGAGAAAACAAGAGCAACTAATTTCTCAAAATGGAAGAAAAACTTGGCTTCCCTCTAGGCAGGCACCTGGGCCAAATTTAGTAACTGTGTTTGCGATTTAGCAATTAAATTCAAGATGATTCTGTTGCATGACACGCAGTTTAATGACTTCAGCTTTTTTTCCACGCTACATGGATATGTTTGGTGAAGATTTTTAAACACCGATAGCTTCTGCTAAACATTAAAAATGCAAAGCGTGATACAAGGATAACAGGTGCAAAAGCAGTTCTTTAATGTTCTTATGCGTTCTTCATGAGCTAGGTGTGTGCAGTGTAATCACTGTCTGTGAGCTCCCAGTGTAACGCAGCAGTGTGACTTCCCCTCCTGGTCTTTGGCAGAAGCAGTGCAACTTTACACCGCTACTCATTTTTCTCTGACATTATTCCTTCTGAGAAATCTGCCTTGCTACGTTCCTCTTAGCTGGTACTACAGCTTGGGTACCTGCTCCTCAGAAAAGCCTTCTGCTTGAAAATCAAATGCAAAAGGCATTCTGATTAAAACTATTTCTTACTGGTACCACTAAATAGAAACATACTTTGTAGTATGGAAATTTTTTTTATATTGGACCTGTTAGTCTACTACTAGTAGTTACTGTATAAATTAATATATAAATTAATATTAGGTTTTGGTTTGCTTTGTTTTTTAACTCTACCAGTGTGCTTGTTTATTGTATGCTTCAAAAGAATGTTTCAATGATCTACAGAGAAATGAATTATGCGAAGACTTTAGGCAGTTATGGGCAGCCAGAGGAGGCTATGGCACGTCACTGAACTCCCAGGAAAAGTGTATAAATAGAGATACAAATACATTTTTTTTTTCATTTCAGTGTTCTTTAAACCCGCATGTTCTCTAAAAGTCTAATGTTTTTTCTTAACTTTCTAATTCGTCAGTAGTATACTCAACGCTTCCCAGGACTTCTTCCTTATCTTTAACAACTTTGTGAGGTTTTTCCTAAGTGGATGTTCCTTAAGGATGCTTCTGAACTCAGACGCCCCACACTTAACCATAAAAAGAATAGATTAAAAAATAATTCTGAATATTTACACAACGCACAATTGTCCCAGGTCTCTTGCCTAATGCAAAAGTGCATGCTGGTCCTAAACAGTTTGTAACAGAAGTGAAAACTTAGAAAGGAAGACAGAATGTGGAAGGTAAGCTAAGCGACTGCTTTGTGCAGTTAAATGAGATCGCCAAATTAGTTAGTGTTTGATTTCCCAGTCTGATTATCTTAAGTATAGATTATCCTTTTAAAAAGATTTCAGGGCTGGAAGCTGAAACAGAAAGAAATTTAAAGCATCACAAGTTGAAATTCGATGCTGTAGATGAGAAGGAGCTCACTAAGATAACAAAGCTAATGCCCAGTACTCAGGAATGAAATTATGATTTCTTGTAACCACTCCTTACCTGTGAATATGCTAGAAGCTGGTTAAAGAAAAACAGAAAGAGCCTACTGTTAAAACTGATAGAGTGTACAAACTGATGAGGAGCACTTCTGGATGGCTATTATTAGCCTCTATTTTTCCTAATACTCTATAGAATGTTTTAAAGAATAAATACTAATACATGCAATAGAAACATTAATGTGCAGTTCATGAAGGACAGGTTCTAAAAACATGAACATGTAGACATATATGGTTTTCCATTCATCTTGCAGCACACATAAAAATCAGTTTCTAAATTAAATTCAAAACCTCACTTAGGAATTTCACTTTCTATGAAAACTATTAAGAATACTCATGAGCTACATCTGTAGCTTTCTTCCAGCACAGAGCTATAATGTAAAAAAAGTTTCCTCCCCTCTTCAGGGACTGGTTCTCTCCTGAAGCCTGGAGAAAATCACTCTGATAGCACCTGAAGGATCAGTAGAGGATAGCACTTCAATTACAGACAAGAAGCCGGGCCAAGAAGGAGCTCTCGTAATGCTCACGGTGCTCATTACCTTTGGCTTTCTGCCTTAACAACTGGTGTGTGCTATATCAGGTGTATAAATGTTCTATGCGGTTGCTGCATATTCTCCATGCTCTGACTTGGCAGTCCTCTACTCCCTCCTATGCTTCCTTTAACCTTCTGAAATCATTATGGCATTTACATTCATGTAAAGCAGATCCACACTGCTTCTGAGTTACAATTCCCGTGCATGGCGCTCTCTTTGCAAAGGTGTCAGTAGCTGCACCTGAGGCAAAGATACACAATAGAGATTTCTGAGCTGTAGTTGTCTCAGGTTTTGTAGGTTGATGTTTTAACAAAAGTTGTGCCGCTAAAGCAAATGCCATTCAGGGCTCTCCACTGCACTCTTTGCATGAGCTTATAGAAATGACCTTTGTGTCAGTTCACCACTGGAAAACATTTCTATCTATCTCTGAACAACACAAATCTGGAGAAATCCAAAGGATAAATTCAAACAACATTCTGCTTTTGCATCTGGCTTGTGCTAGTCAATAGTACATAATGCGACTGTATAATAGAAGAGCGTATGGAGAGATTCTAACACTCAGCTACCACATCTGTCTCTCTACATTATCATCATTAGAGTGTTTAGATGCAATTCATCTCCCTTTCCATGTGAAAGATTCATGTTCCCTCCTATGAGCTGGGCACCAGCCCAACCATGATGGGTTGTGTCCATGGGGGAACGCCTTCACTTTGACACCTGCTATTAGCCATCATCAGCCCAGCAAGCTCTATTTTGATCACTTGTATGTTTGCAGTCTTCAACCAAGCAGGGAAGGAAACAGTGAATGTTTTTCTGATGTGGAAATAGGCAAGGGAACTAAGGGAGAAAAAAATAAAGGTATGTCCACTTTTCCACAGCTGACAGATTTTACAGCTCAGACATATGGAAATTCAGCAAAGCTGGACTCTGCTGCCATTTTAATTAAATAGAAAGAGAGAAGAAGGATGCTGCTGGGGTTAAGGCCATTGGCTAAGGCACAAGAGATCAGAAGTGAGTCACTAGCAACTGCCACAGTCTGACACTGGGCAAATCAACCTCTTGTGTCCCAGGTTTACAAAATAGCTCAAGTATTTAGACTTCACGTTCCTCTGCACAGGGACTGGCTTTTATGACATTTTTTCCAGCATCTAGTACCCCAAGGCCCTGATCTCAGTGAGGTCATCGGTTATTATCATAACACAGTCCCATCTACTCCTTCACTCTCTGGCTTAGATCTTTCCCAAAGAAGCTGCATGTAAAAAGGAACCAAGGAAAAATACTTAGCTGAAGCACAGAAAATTTTCCTTTCAGGTCAAAATTTCAAGTAAAATGTCATAGCTATTTCTGTTAAGCTAGAACTACTCACTGCTAATGAAGACGTAACAGGAAGAACTGAAGCTAAAGCAACTCCCTTTGTTGTCCGGCTTCCAGGTAATCAGCACTAAGGAGATCAGAAAGTCCTTACAATTCAGTTCCCTCACTCCCATTTAAAACACTGTGTGCGCTATAGTGCATACTTTGTCATATCCAGTGCCTTGTCTTGGAGGTGGCTCTTAATACATCCTTTGGCAGAAGATGCAAGGGCCCCTGTTTTTTTCTGCCATCCACCAGGGAGGAAACTGCAAGGTGCTCTGTACTTTCTCTGGGTCATATTCCTGAGGTGCATCGGCAGTGTGAAGCCTGCAGCGTGCAGGCATTCTCACATGAGCCCTAATCCAGGATGTCCTCTACACTGGCCACAGTGACACATCCAGTTGCAGTATACACAGATGCTGGATACAAGAGAAGCCTAATTTGAATCAGGAGATCTGGGTTCTGTTAGGGGCTCTGCTACTTATTTCCTGTATTGCTCTAGGCAAGACATTCAGGACCTGATCCAGCCCTCACTTAATTCAACAGCAATCCTTCCTCTGGCAGCACTGTGAACTGGATTCAGCTTCTAGCTCATCACTTTCCCAGGCTCTCTATATTCCTCAGTGGTGCAATACTACCTGTGCACTCCATAGGTATCTGATATGACTTAAACCATTTGCTTGTAAAGCAATTTGCTACTTAGGCATAGCATGAATGTGCAATTGAATTAAATTCTTGATTCAGCAAAATGCCTGAACCTCTAATAGGCTTAAGTCAAGTAAATATATACTGGAGAATTTCAGGCTGTGCATCAATAGGTGTCAAAATGTAGTCTCAAATGCAGAGGAGGTAACTAACTTCATGGGAACTCCTTGGGGACCCAATGTGAAGCACATGCCAAGCACCTTGTTGGAGACCTTGTTACTGTTATTGGTACCCATCTGCTTTAAGCTGAGTATCTGCATAAATGCATTGCTCAAGCAATCCCTAAAAACATAACCTTCATGCTATCTAGCACAGCACATACAAACATGGCTGCCTAGAAAATACTAAAGGTGATTTGCATTTGATTATATGGAATGTCACAAATTAGTACTTTTTTTTTTTTAATACCTCTAAAGAAATATAGAAAAAATAGAGCTGTGTAGCCCATGCTAATTTCCAGAAACCTCACCTACTCTGTAACCCTTTACTTTTGCATAACACTGAAATCACAGCACGGATGTATATTTTGAAGTAATTGTGTTGGTGGTCCCTTCGTGCTTTCTGAACATCTAACAGTTAGCTAAGCAAACACACGTGACTGATTAAAAGAAGAAAGGGAACTATTTTTACAGGGACCATTAAACTTTAACTACCATCTGGCAGGGAATGATTAGAGAAGATCAAAATTAAGGCAGTCAACACAAATACTGTGTGGATACCTCAGGGAATTAATGTGGATGGAAGACGGTGAACTTGTGGCTATGTTAAGAGACAGGCAGAGAAGGAAGTGGTGAACACATCCTTTATGACTGCTGCCTTAATGGCCACATTCACAGCAACAGGAGCAGAGAAAGAAGAAATCAGGAGCACCTGGGAATAATCAGACGCTTGCTGTCATAAAAGAGAAAGTTAAAGCATTATACAAGAGCCGCACCATTTTTGTTCCCCAACAAGTCAGGAAGGAAATTTTTATTGTGGAGGTGTGTTGAAGTTGGCAGGTAGTTAATATTCAGATTAGCCTAGTATCTTTACACAGGCATTTTAAATAGGGTCTGTAATAAATCTTTTAATTGAATGACCTTATGGAGCACAGACCTGTGGTTGATCTGACTGAACACTGGATGTCACTATATATACACGCTATTAGTCATTTTAGAGGCATTAAAAGCACTATCCAGCCATGAATCTGTACAAGCCAGCCATGTCTTTTTCAAATTAGCAAGCATATGTATCTCTAATTATTGGTGTTCCTGAGATAGTAGTTTCAACAAGGCAAAGCTTGTGAGCTGTAGGAACACAGGTTGCTTCTCCCAGCAGCTCCCCTGCTACCCAGGGTTGTGATGCCCTTCGGTGCTCCCTGGCTGGAGTGCCACAGGCCACCTCGGTTCTAGTGAGAAAGATGAGGATTGGATGGAGGGATAATGAGCTGGATGCTCACTGCAGCCCTCACAGCTGACACTTTACCAGGCAGCCATACTATCATTCATTTGCTGTTATGGCTGGTGCTATTCCATCAAATTACAGCTCACCCAAAACTGCAAGAGCCCCCAGGAGCCAGATCTCACACACAGCACAGTTGGTCTCCAAGGAACGCAATAGCCAAGATCCTGGATTGGGCCCTGCTGCAAAGACCACTTTCTAGCTGTGATATCAGTATTATTCCTCTAAAAGAACACAAAATTAACTGGTATGTGAGGCAACTGGGAATGCTAACAGCTGTGTGGAAGTCAGGCCATTAATAGCACTATGAGGGAATGCTTTTAGGAGCTAGGGGAAAGAAGAAAAGTAGGAGCACTTCTGAGATTGAGTGGCATGGAAAACAAAACAGTGCTCTGGTCCAGAATGCTAGGTGAGCTGTCAAAAACTAAGGGAAGAAGACAGGTGAGAGGGATAGATGCTGGGAGCAACTGATACAGCAATGTACTAATGTGCTCTGAAATGAGATTAGCTATTTTCATCTCTTGAGACTAGCAAAGTATTTTGAAGTTTGACTTTTCAGTATCATAGGAAATACGTGTTAAGTATGCTTAAAAGCCTATGAAGTCTTGTTAACTATACCTAGTTTCATAAGCCTACATAAAAGAAAATAGGACCAGAAATATACATTACTACCCTGAATGTACACTTAATACAAATATTTTGTAACTTCAGACCTTGATTCTCAAGACAATTTTCCAATTCTGGTGTCTTCTTGTTATTCTAAGCCTTGAAAAGCCTAACACCTTTAAAAATGTAACTCTTCTACACACATTTAAATTCAATGGTGTTTCAGGGAGATGTAAAATATAGTTAAAAAATAGCCTTAAGTGCTTTGATAGCATTAGGGGAAGTGGGTTTTTGGGTTTTATTGTCACAGATTCTGGCTGGACAGCAAAATGTCTAAAAGTCAGTATTTAGTACTGGAGAAGTCTGCCTGGAAAATACCCGCACCAAATCTTATTCAAAAAATTCCTTTTGGAGAACTCCGAGCAAAATATTCTTTTGCTTATCTGTAATGTTGTATTTTAAATTCAAGCACCGTTCTCTGTAGATGTGAAGCCCAGGAACAGATATTGCACTTTCCTGAGCAATTTCTGGCTTCATAGAGTAATTCTGCTAACACGAGTAACATGTTTAGGGAAGGAAAAAGGAGACAGGTGAAGCTATAAAATAGTGCTACAGTGTTAATGCTATAATATATTATTATAGTATTTATAGGTCATGTGCAGACTCCTTACATATAATATACTGTTTACTAAGCAGCGTTAAATTTGTCTTATATATATGCTGCTTTGGAATTGGGTAGGGCTCAGATATGCCTTTTGCAAATTTGTCCAGAATCTGGAAAGGCAAAAGCTGTAGCGCAAAAAGTCAATGCTCTGTCATCCTGTCCTCAGGCACAAAGCAATCGAGGGCTGCTGGAAAGAGCAGTGCAGCTCTGCTAAGCTCCTGTAGTTTGCTGCCTCTGCTTTGCTGCAGAGCCCTGCTAAGACGGCTTGCAGTACGCAGTACATAGCAGCTGATGGCTCTCTCCTGTTAACAAGGCACAGAGCAGTCACTCTCCACATGCTAAATTCCAAGTGCCATGCCAAACTGAAAGAGAAATACAGAAGACGTTTGTTGATTTTTTTTTTTTTAATAATGCCTCCAAGCATCTACAGATGCTTCATTACAAGGGATCACATGTGGCCTTAAGCTGGAACTATTTGCAAACAGCAGGATCTGCTGGCAAAAGGGATGGCTCTCACTGCGCTCTGAAAGCTGTCCCTCTAAAGCCATGTTTGGTTAGCACCTCTGCCCTGCTGAAATTGGCATAGCTAATTCTGAGTGGGAACAGGGCCAGCACGGCAGATGGGGCTGAGCACAAGCATGCCAGGGACTGGGGTGCACCTCAGGTCTGAGCACTGGGGGCAGGATGCAGGCAGGGCGGGCTGTCCGAATTCCTGTGCTTTAGGTACAGGACATTACAATATACGATCTCTTTTGTAGCTGTGAGCAAAATTAATTACAGCAATTTAAAAATAGCCCGCCTGAGCCATGCAAAGTACGGCAGTTGCCAGCTGAAGTGAACAACTATTTCCGCAGGCTCAGACTGGCAGCGGCATGGCAGGGCCGGGCTCGGGCTCGCTGCCATCCTACAGGCTTTCTGCTGGGCCATCAGACTGAGGGCCTTGGGATGTTAACGGATGTTCTGTCTTTATCGCTTCTTTTTGGGCAATGATCCCAAAGCAGTTTGCGAGCATGAGAGAATTGAGACATGTACTTGGGAGGTACGCCATTTACAATTAAGCAGGTGAGTCTTGCATGCATTAATGGCTATGGTCCCATCTTCCCTTCCACCAGGGTCTATAAACTGGATATACACTCTCTGCAGAGAGGGAGAAACAGCCCAGAGTCACTTATTATATACATTATAGCTGTAGCAAGTTATTAAAAAACTGATTTAATCCCTAAATGGAAATCAGTAATGCCTATGTTTCTGAGAACTGGGCAGAAATCTTTTTTGTTTTTCTTTTCACCTTATCAACAACAAAAATATAGTCCCTACAAAGACTTGCCCAGAGCCAAATGATTTCAAGAAGCACCAAGAACAAAATCTTACAAACAACTTAGGTACTATTGTTAAAAACTATGAATCTAGTGTTGCCATTCTCCCTGCACAAAAAGCCCATGCTTCCAGAGGAGCCCACTGATGGAAAGAGCCCACTGGTGAAACATCCCTCTGTTCAGAGTGTCTTCAACTTCAGCAGCCAAAGTTGATGGGTACTTTTGGAACTACTGTCTCTACTATGGCCAAAATCTTGGCTGCCTGTGCTGTTTTCTGGATCTGTGGTGTAATTGTGTTGCCAGCTTTGTGTTCTAAACCTCGCAGTTAATGTTGCCAACTTAGAGCTGAACTGTTTTTTTTGTTGTTAGAAAAGATGTTTAATGCATTGCTGGACTTATTCTAATTTAATCTTAGTGACATGCTGTAAACTAGCAATGTATCTGTGTGTGCTATCCAATCACCCAAGTGACCATTTCAGGTATGATCTGGGCTTTTTTTTTTGCAGCACAGCACAGAGGCAGACTGAACCAGCTATGGGAAACACGTGAATCATCCAAGGAAAACATTTCATTTATGGGAGTTCTTGTTCTAAGAGGTACTTTAATAGCATGGATTTTGAATTTTCTTTGTATTTATAATAGATAATTTGATTAAACATCAGTAGATTATTTTTTATGAAAAGCAGTAACAAAACAAATTCCAAAAAAAAATTGGGTAGATACTTAAAAACAATGTGTAAACGCATGAAAATGTGACCTGAAGGTGGCGACCGTAACACACATGGACTAATAGATGGAAACATAAAGTGAAACTGTTTCTGAACCTGTTTAGCATTTTGTATTGCAAATACAAATATGTAATCATATTATTATTTTAGAAAAGTGATAACTTTTCTTGACATAGAAAATGAATCTGTGAGGTCTTCCACCACATGCCACGCTGGGCTCTATAGAAGGGCGGCTGCATTACTGAATATTTTTACGGGGGTACAGCATTCTGAAACCAACCAGCAGGATGTGAATGCTGGACAACAGGGCTTTGTTATCCAGGGTGAGAGTGATTCTACCCACCTTTCCTGGCAGGGCTGCTTTGGAACCTTGGTCTCATTTTCCAACAGAATCCAGTAGCTAGGATGAAGGTGAGAACATCTTCCTTTGCTCAGTTGCTGCTGTAGAAGAGCAGTTTTCTTCTTGACAACACTTCATTTTGATGTGTAATGGCTATTGTAGTAGTAAACCATATACATATAATCATTCCGTAATTTAATGCAGATCTTAGAGACCCCAAAATGACATAGCTGGGATTATCATGATTTTTTTATTCAAATTGTACTAGAGGTCTTAATAGGATTTGTACACATCCAGAATCTTGTTAAGTACAGGCATGGTCCGCTGTTTTTTTTTTCTGTGGTTCATACCGTCAGTTTCTAGGGCTCTGGTGTTAAAATAATCAATGAATGGTTGAGCAGAATGCTCTATAGCCTAAATTAGTCCTACATTGTTAATTGCCTTCAGCTCTTCACTGAACAGAGCTGTTGAGACTAAAAGAAAACAAATCTAAGCAAAAAAAAAAAAAAAAAAAAGCTTGGGTAAGTACTCTGGGGTACAAAGATCACTCAAGAAAGCAGATTCTCCCTTTCCTCTGTTAAAAAGAACTTTACAACGATGAGAAAAGAAAATAACTTCTACTGTCTGCTTTCCTGCAACACATCACTTCCAATTCAGCCAAGTCAGCAATTAAAACTTCCTGCACTGCTTATGGCAAGATTTGCCAACTACTGATAATCAACAAAGCAAAGAGGTCTGAAGATCGTACTACCAAGAGAAATTCTACTTAAAGCAGAGCCATATAATAATGGCTTTCATAGCTCTGGATAGAAGGAAAGTCAGTTTAAATATCCCAAAACATATTAATTCTGCTCTATATAGCTTCTTCCCACAAGCTATTGCTCTATTTATCTGCTAGCTGTGGTTGGTAAGAGTCAACCACGCAGCAGTGAATGGGAGAGGTGTGAGATACTCAGTACTGAAATGTGGGCCAGACAGTGAAACACTCTGACTTTGTACATCAATAGCAATCAATGCCCTGCATAAATACAGAAGCTCTGGACAGCTAACCCTGAGGTAGTAACACCATTCTACATTTTAAAGCATTTCACAACTGTTATGACATTGTCAGGAGGCTTTTCATCCAATTCTACCCTTTGGTGTTCTACCAGCTGGTAAGGACTATCAGAATACAGTGGCTTTCCAGACACATCTCTTCCTCAAAACAGATTTTTTTTTTTTTTTTAAAGACTAGTGCAAGCGTGTGACATGCTTGGAGGTACTAATCACCTGCTGGGAGGTAAAAATTAACCTGAAGGAATAGGTGTTGATCTAGGAGAACTATGTACTTGGACTTTAGACAATGGGATTTCTCCTGACCGGACAAGATTTCTCCCTTACCACATATAGAACAGACATTCATCTTTTATAAGTTATTAATAATGAATGTAGGATACTGACAGAGCCTTTGGTGCAAAGCACTCTGGACACAGCCATTTATTTGACATTGTACTGCATTTGACTTGTTGAATTTCTAGATGCATTATTCTGAACCACTCTGCAACTGCCAACATTTGCCTGTGTCTGGAGGGAAACCAGCCGACACACCCCACACAGAAATGCCAGCTCACAGGTACTATGCCCATACCAGATCAAAATCCCTGTAGAACTTAAGGGTTTAAATACATGGTGAGCAAAGAGAAATTGCACCATTCTCTGGCATGCCACTGCGCCTCTTTGGGGACCTAGCAGCATTTTATACAGATAAGAAACAGAGTGAGGTTAACAGAAGTCTTTTCTAATGGAGACCTGCTTGAATTAAGCTGAATGTGGTCCCTGGAGATCAATAACTGCTCTTCTGACCCCTCCTGAAAGCAACAGCTGAGCTGGGTGTAAAATGTAGTATCAGCTGTTATGCCTTAAGTGCAACAATAAACAGGTGCTTAATGGTGGTGTTGATGTTGCTCAGACCAAGCGGCTTGTGAAGGCGCTTTTGCACAGCATTCCAGAGTGGGAATCATGACAGAAAATGCACGGCACCGGTGAGACTGCGGCTTGGTTGCAGGAGCTGACAGAAAAATACGCTCGGTGTCAGCTGGGGGATGGGAGAACAGCCCAGCAAGGATGCGGGAGGCAAATATGAAACGTGCTGTCCTGTTGCTGAGACCTCCAAGGCAGATAGCACGCACCCAGCATCCCCCCTCCCTGCAGGAGGGACCTCAGCGCGGCTAGGGGCGTGGCTGAAGGTGGGGAGGCCGAGTAGGGGGCGTGGCTAAGGAGGGGGCGTAGCGAGGCTCGCGCCCCCCGCCGCTGCCAATGGCGGCGGCACAAAGTGACCTTGGCGCCGCTCCCTCCCCTTCCGCCGCGCCGCATCCGGGCGCCCGCCGCCGGCCCCGCCGCGTCTGCGCACAGCCGCGCTCAGCCCGCCAGCCCCGAGGAGCGGCAGCTGCAGAGGGTGAGCGCCGGCCGCGGCATCCGCCCTCATCGCCGCCGCCGCGGCCCGCTCACCCTTTCGCTCTCTCCGCAGAGACACCGGATCGTGGCCCCGGGGACGCCGCCCGCCCGCCAAGATGTTCGCCTGCGCCAAGCTCGCCGCTTCGCCCGCCCTGGTGAGTGGGGCGCCCCCGGCCCCGCAGGCGGGCTCGCTCCTCCCCGCCGCCGGCGCTGCCGCGGGGTGGCGGGGTTTCCGCGGGGCGCCCGGGCCGGGCGGGCCCATTGGGGCGAGGCTGGGCGGGGGCTTCCCAGCCGCGGGGCCGCGCTCTCCTTCCCGCATCCTTGGTGGGGCCCTCGGCCAAGGTGAGGGGCGCGGAGGGTCGGCTGCCGTGCTGCTGGGCCCGCAGCGCTGCTCTAGGTCAAACTCCAGGCCGAGGCCCGGCCCGCGCGGGGCTGGGCCTCTTGCCCTTGGGAGATGAGGTGCTCTTCTCCTTCAGAACGTCCTCTCGCGCTGCAGAACGTTCCCGCTCGCGTGGTGCGGGCAGGGCTCTCCCTGCGGGAAGAGCTTTGTGTGAGGGCTGCTGTGACCTTAGAGTGCTGGCAGCCCAAGGGCACGCGCAGGCCTCTTGTGAAAGAGCCTTCATTCATTTGCGCCTCGCGGTGTTTCAAAGTCTGGGCCGCGTCTCTGCGTTTAACGGCTTGAGAATTAATTTTGATGGCTTTTAATTTTCCATTCTAAAATGTACGTCACTGCCTGCCAATCTGTTTGGCTCTCATTTGGTTGCTGATTTGTTCCCTTTCCTGTCAGTGTACTGCATACGCAGGTTTACTGAGTGGTTTAGCTATTCGTAGTAATGGCTTTGGAAAACAGTGCTATCAAACTGCATGCAGAGTTTGCTTCTATGTGGTCTTCTGTATATCCGGCTATGGAAAGATTGTTGTCTTTCTAATGAAGCAAACAGCTTAGCAGATAATAGCCTTAAGAAAGATCTTATGAGGACAGCTGTAACTAAGTACTTCATTTTAACTTTTTTCCTCCTCTTGCAGATTCGCGCTGGATCAAGAATCTTGTACAGACCAATTTCAGCATCTATGTTTTCTAGGCCAGAGGTCAGGACTGGAGAGGTACCTTATAAACAAAATTCTGTATCTTCCTAAATTACCTGGTGAGCCTAAATGTTCTCAACCTAGAGTTCGCTTGTACTAACACAAATATGTCTGCTCTGAGGCTTGCTTTAAATCAAACCATTGATAATACTTGTTGCTGTCCTGCTATCTCACTCAAGAGAAGTCTTTTGCATTTAATGTTCAACAGGTAACATTCTGATGTCTTTAACTCTTATAGTCTCATCACTTGCAAGAGTAACTAGACTCTGGTTCTAATGAAACTTTTGTAACTATGAAATAGCACTGTATCGAAGTCATTGTGAAAAATAGTCTGTGTCTGAATATAATGTTTTCTTTTTTCATGTCTTTTTTTCTTAGGGCAAATCCACACTTAATGGGGCCCAAAACACTGTCTCCCAAGTAGCACTTAGAGAATTCCAGACTAGTGCTGTCAGCAGGGACATTGACACTGCTGCCAAATTCATTGGTGCTGGTGCTGCCACAGTAGGTGTGGCTGGATCTGGTGCTGGTATTGGAACAGTCTTCGGTAGTCTAATCATTGGCTACGCCAGGTAATCAATCTCTCATGAAAGTGTTGAATTACATGCAGTTGTATCTTGATGCAGCATTCCCAGTAAGCTAAGTTGTAGTAAGGATGATGGAGCTGTAATAGATTCTGTTAATAACTGCTAGTGCTAAACATGGTTAAATGGAATAGTATGAAGCTGCGGTATATTCAGTGGGATGGCTCTGTTAAGTTCAGGACTTGAGACAGCCTACGTGGAGAAGAAACATGAAAGAAAAGAGATCGTAAGACTTGGCCAGTGCTTTGGTCACTGAAGTCCAGTGTTCAGTTCCAGAATTGAATTTGAAATGTAGCCTAGATGCTCCCTCATAAGCAGGGAGATGTCCTGAAGAGGAACTGTATGAAACAGGCATTAAAAAAATATTTACTTCATTATTCTTTCTAACAGTTAAGACCTAAGTCTTTTGTCTTAATACAGATTTTTTTTTAAACCCTACTGAAGACAAGGAAATTCACCTTTGGCTTGAAGAAACATAAATGGCTTTTCATACAGAATTACTGTCTTCTCTTTTGTAATTGGTATGAATGTGTCAGTATGAGTTTGTGGACTATTACTTCATTCTGCTATGCTGAAGAGTCCTCCCCTTGCCCTGGAATAATGCATTGATTTTTTTTTTTTAATAACAAACTGCTGTGTACTTATTTCTTTCATCTAGATGGTTTCAGTTCCTGGATTTTTCTGAGAGCTACTTAATATTTTCAGCTTCCTTGAAATATAGTTGTAGTGTCACAGATTTGGAATAAACTTACAAACAGCAGTACTAAGAGTTCCCATATGGGAGGAAAGTAAATGCAAAGAGTGGATATAGTCATAAAAGCTATACTCATTTGGAAAAGGCATATATAATCTGCGTAACTTGTATCTAGTCTTAATAGACAGGTCGCTTGTCTTCCATGAAATCCTTGCTTATAAAAAGCTTATGCTTGGATTTACTGAATTTCTTGTTACAAAATCTGTGTAAGAGAGAGTATGAGATTCTGAATCTGTGAGAAACATTAAGCTGAGTATGAAAAACTTCTTAAAAAGATTTTACACCTTTACTTTCTTCTAGAAATCCTTCTCTGAAGCAGCAGCTGTTCTCATATGCTATCCTGGGATTCGCCCTCTCTGAAGCTATGGGTCTCTTCTGTCTGATGGTTGCTTTCTTGATCCTGTTTGCCATGTGAAAGATCTGCCTGTAATATTGGCATTGGAATGTAATTCTGCATATTTTATGGGACTCCTAAAATGTTGGTGTCATGGAAATTGATGCTATTTCCAAAGTCATTTCATTAAAGATAACAACTTTAACTGTCAACCTGTTGCTTGCATTTATTATCTTTCTTATTGGGATATGACTTTATCTTGTGATAATGACATTCCATTAAAACAATGACTTCAAGCCAAGCAAGTTTTTTTTTTAAAAAAAAAAAATACTGGTGGTAGTGTCACTTGTTTGGGAAAATCAACGTGACTAATCTTAGAAAAGTCAAAGGATGCATTGACAAAGTGAAAAGTTATACTTCTGGCCTTGTTCCTTTACCTGTTTCAAATTTACGCAGAGCTGTTTCTGTGCACAATTTCGTGTTGTTCCCCACCCCCTAGACTAGCTGGCACACAGGGTGTTTTGGCACCCCGTGGGTAGAATGAGCTAAACAATCCACCATGATAGAGAAGTACTCTTTGCATCTGTTGTCAGTTCCAGTACAAATTTTGATCACCCTAGCAAAAATTTTCTGCTTGGTTCTGACCAATATCCAGGTTGAACTAAACTATTGGTTGAAGTTGGTTCAAAGCATTTAGTTGTGGCACATGGACGCATACTCTTACTTAATTACAGCATTCTTGGCATTACCTAACTAAAAGGGAGAATGTCCAGCTTCCTAATTTAGTAAAGACTTCTATTACCTATCTTACTTTTTAATAGTAGGATCAAAGCACTTCTAGTAACAAAACGCCTGCAGTGCAAGCTTTGCTTCTCATGGTTTCTAACAGCATAAATGTATTTAAGGTGTTGACCGCATTTACAGCAACATACTGTGTGCTACTGTACACTAATTTGCTGGGGGCTTTGAATATTAAATAATAGATCTGATCATTCAACAACTATGAACTGACCTTTGGAAGAATGTGACCAAGTTAATGTGCTTCGCTTTCCTGCTGTTACAGAATTAAATCTAGGGAACTATCTACTATTAGCTGTAAGTAGCAAGTCCTCGGGTATATGGAGAAACTGATTTATGGCTCTCCGATGGGTGCAATATGCAGGTAAAACCTTTAATCTGAACTTAAATACCAAATAGGTATTCACTTAGCCTAATTTGAATGTAGCCTAAGAAGCTACTTTCTCTGCATGTTCTTCAGAGGAATTAGTCATCTTTGCAAAAGGATTAAAAGCTGGTTTGTAAATGTGGAAAGCAACCTTTGTTTTTACTCAGGCTTGAGTGTAAAATATGTTGCACCTTCAAACATTCAGATCTAGCGTAATGTTAATAGTGCCCTATATGACTAGGTGTGGAAAGGATTTTCTTTGGAGGTTTGGAAGGATAGCAGGAGGTAAAGCATGTTTTAGCTGTCTTCTGTGGTCTGTGCTCACAAAGTGTTGTTTTTTTTAATGCACTTACTATCATCTGTTCTCATAAGCTGTAATAGAGTTGGCATGCAGTGTATTTGCCTTGGATGAAAGGCAGATAACAACTAGAATTCAAGCCTAAAGCTCATCTGTGCTGCTTGTTTGCCTATGTGAGACTTTCTTGAGGTTTAACTGTGTGTTTAGTATAGGGAGAAGTTCTGGCTAGCTGTTACTCTGGAGCTTTAATAAGAAAGCTGTCAAGAGTCATGGCAATTGCTGAATGTACATCCTGTCTTTTCCATTGTGGTTCACCCTGTCAGCATGATCCTGATGATCAGCCTTGTCTGAAAGGCAGCATGCACTTCACATGTGAAGCCTGTCTTAATAGTAGCATCTCCCCAAGTTTGACAGATTTTAAATCACTCCTGTACTGCTGAACATGGTCCAAAATTGCCGTTAAGTAATGTCAGATTTGGATGAATAGGATCTCAGTGTTAGACAAATAATGGTCTTAAAAACGTGGAAACAAACATTCATGCAGAAGGTTATCTTCCTCATAGACAATATTGTCCTCACTGACAATATAGTAAATGAAAGATAGGTGGATTTTCACACCTGAATGATCCCAGGGCACATGGACTCCCTCTCTCTATTTTTTTATTCCTTTGTTTTCCCTGTTCTCGAAAACAGCTTGGTTTCACTGGTTACTTGATCACTTCAACAGTTCAGTCAGTTTGGTCTTATAAAAAACATGAGGTGTTCCTCATGCTCTCAGAAGAGACAACTATAAATGTGTGGATAAATGTGTCATTGGCTTCTTTTGATAATTTTTGTGCTGTGATTGGGCAGCAGTGAGCTATCTGAAAGGACTTGATCCTCTCTGTAAGAGCTTACATTAGGAAACATTTTCCATAGGTCAGAGAAACTTCATATCAAGTGCAATGCTGTAGGCTTTAATCTTCCTGAAACATGTCATGCTTTCTTCTGACATGGGCTATGCTGACCTCAGAGACCATCAGTTTGGGAGACTCCTGTCCATGGTTCAGTGTTGAAGATGGAGTTAGCTGGAGCAGAGATCTGTGTAACTGCTCGGTCCCAGTGGGTCAAACATCCTTCCACCTCTGAAAGTGATTTGCAAAGGCGTTGTTATCCTGATGTTACAAACATTCCTTCTGCTATACATGAGTTATGTTTTTACATTATTGCTGCAGGTAAAGCAAAGACCTTACATCTCTCTTAAGTTTAGGACTGATGACGCCATGTGATGGTAGATGTGAATGTGAAGAACACTTCTTTCCTGTATGTCTCTTAGTTGCTCTGTGAGGAAAGTTTATAGCTGCATAGGATCTCTTCCTTTCTGCACTATCTCACGTTTGAGCCATTTACAGCACTTAGTTATGAGTAATTCTGCCTTTAAGTAAACAGTGTTATGGGGATTTTTCTATCCCACCTTATCTTAAAAGATTTTCAGTGCAGTACAGGGCCAACAAAGCAATTACAAGAAACAAAGCATCCCATGTTTTCTTGTCCAAATTCAGGGAAACAGATGGAATGCAATTAAATGTTGTAGAATTTGCTTATGCTACTGGAGCGAATAATTTTTTTAAAGAAGTTTTTTGTTATTCATAGTATTGGGTGCCGTATATGGTTAGAATATGTAACTTGAATAGAGCTTGTGCAAGGTCTGGTTATCCCAAGGCTTGGCTGTGACATGCTTGGAGCACTGTCACTGAGCAGAGCTTCTGCAGCAGTTCCCTGCAGGACAGGACTTCGGGGGTGAGTTTCTGTGGAAGTCCTCTCTGAGCCATGTCGCCAAGTGTACCGGGCTATGGAATGAGCACCATTTAGCTTGCCTGTCCTGGCGTGTGTGCTGTCCAGACGTGGCCACTGGAACGTTAAGCTGGCCGTATTCGCTCAACATCCTTAGCAAGAAAGAGTAGGGTTGTAACTGCTCTGAACTCTGGACAGAAGCATCGAGCCTACCTCCACTTCGGAGCCGCCGCCGTGCTCGGCGTGGTCACTCATCCACGCGCTCCCCGAGCGCTACCTGCTTAGCCGCAGCCACACCCAGACACCGGCCGCTTCCGGCCACACAGGCACCCGCACCCGCCCCGTCGGCGGCGCCCAATCCGCAGCGTCTCCGCCCTTCGCCCCGCCCCTCTGCGCCACGTGACCTGCGTTCCACCGGGGCCGCGGAGATGTCGGCGGTGCTCTCGCGAGAAGTGACGGAAGCCTGTGGGGGACCCGGCCTTTCATGTCCGGCGCGGCCCGCGTTCCCGGGTGAGTTTGTAAACAGGAGCGCGGCACGGCCGGGCGAGGTGCCGGCTCCGCCCTCCGCGCTGCGCCTGGGCCCGGGCCGTGGGGAGCGCCCCGAGGGCGGAGGGGAGGGAGCGGCCCCGCCGAGCGGTAGGCGGGGGTTCCCGGGAGGCGGTAATATGGCGCCGCGGCTCCGCGCCGCCGCAGCCCCCTCCCCCACCGCGGCCTGCGGCTCCCGCCACCGCTAGAGCCGGGCGGGAGGGCGCCGGCGCCGCCTCAGGTAGGGGCCGAGCGGGTGGGGGCGGCGGGGCGGGGGCTGCGCCGCCTTTCCCCTCGCCTCCGGCAGTGACCGCACCGCCGGTGGCTGCCCCGGGGCTCGGCCTGAGCTCCAGCCCAGAGGAGGCCTCTCCCCGTCGATCCGCGGCTCCGGGGGCCTTGGGCTGCGCCCAGCGCCCGGGCTCAGCGGTGAGGAGAGGGGGGGGCCGAGCGCCTCTTCTGCGGGTGGGGCCGCGGCCTGTGCCTGTGCCTCCCGGGTTGTCCTAATGAAAGGTCTCTGAAGATGTCAGAGGATTAAAAACAAGCTGCACAGCGCGGGCCCTTAGGCGCTGCTGGTTGCACGCTGTTTCAGGCGCAAATATTTCGTGCCCCCGTGCTGTGTGATTGTGTGGTTGGGGTACAGGTGCTATCGTGTTGCTGCAGCTTTGTTCATGCTGCAGTCTTCCAGCACCCCTGTTCTTGGAGGGGGTTCCATCAGCCTGTTTTCTTGTCCCACCCACGTGCCTATGTCACTCGTTTGCTTTTCATTGCTAGTTTCTTCCAGAAGTGATCTTTTTCTTCAAATGAAACTGCTGTTGCCTGCTTCAGAGTAGGATAAAAAACTCTACGAGAGCTGGAAATTGTGAATCATCTGCTGCTTTGCAAACAGCTGATGCAAAGTGAATTTTCTCCTGCAATTTTCACTTGTGCCTTTTAGAATATCTTTGTCATCATCTTTTCACTCTGTACTCAGAGCTGTGAGTGTCTTCTCCCAAGCTCTTGCTGAGTGTAAAGGCACATAGAGTTGATTTAAAAAAAAAAAAAAAAAGGAAAAAAGCAAGTATGTCTGAAGTTAAATAACTGCTATGCCTGCATCAGATGCTCCGTTCAACTGTAGTTTATAGAATGAGGAAAACTTTGTGGTCCTAGGCTTCCAGTGTGGTAGATGTGTTGTCAGCCTCCCACTGAAACGTAAGTTGCTATCCATTAATGCAAGTCTGGCTACAGGCATCGCTTCAGAGGCGCAAATTAGTGAAGTGTGGCATTTGCTCAGATTCACTTGGTGTTTTTAATTTGCCGATCGAAGCCTTATTGAAAAAAAACAAACAGCAGCTTTGTCATGAACCGCTTCTTATATAATGCATCAAAAGAAATATGAAATAAAAAAATTACTTCATGGGCACGTGGGGTGAAGGTGCTTTCAAAAAAACTTGGTGATGAGTTTGTTTTTCAGTTGATGTTACATGCTAACACCTAATCAGCTAGTTGAGCCTTTGATCTTTTTCATTGTGCAGTTGTATATCTATCCTGACTTGAATTCTAGAAATACAAACATTTTTAGTACATCTTTTTCCAGAAAATTCTTGACTGTGCGGTACGTAACATAAGGTGCTTTCAGGTCCTGAATTAATCATGCATAATTTTATGAATAATTTTTGTTTTCATGCTACTTCTCTTGAGGTTTTGTGACAGCACTGAGCAGCCTGAAATATGGGGTTCTTTTAGTCTGTCAACGGTTTACGGGCGTTAGGCCTGATTCCGTGACAAAGGGGACGGGGGACCCAAGGGCCCACGTCCCGGGAAAAGGGGAAAGGGGAAAAGGGTAGGGAGATGGCCCTGAGAGCAAAGAACAGCGGCAACAATCTGAGGAGAAACAAACTAATTTACTAAATAAAATATCGGAATGCAAAACAACACACTATAATACAATATAATTACAATTTAAGCTGATAAATCCAATACAGAGAGAGAGAATGTCCCAAAGTCAAGGTAGGCCTTACTCTACTACCGACGATAAGACGGCTGGAGAGCGAGGTGCTGCCAAGACGAGAGACGGCGGAAAAAAGGGACGAGGTCTCGTGATCTGCAAGTTTTTATACTGCGAGCTTCTATCTTTTCCCTCCGGCTGGAAAATGGTAACAAAGGAGCAAAGTACCGTGGGGACTGTAGTAGTCCTTCTCTTCTGAGAACTAGGTATGTCCACTACATGATGTTATGATGTGGAATACCAATAACCGAAAATCACAAAACCATGACATAGTCTTATTAATTTGGGTGCATCTATTGCCTAAGATTCCTTTTGTCAGCTATTCTTTATTTCCCCCCACCATTAATCATTTTAAACTTACAAATGCACATTCAAAGCTCCAAGAAGCTTTACTAACATGTAAAATTTATCTATTATTTTTGCAGTGTTTAAAGATGATCTGGAATTTCTGTATTAAAATAATGCACTGACTGTTTTTAGAGGAGTAAACATGATTCAGTAGCATTAACTTCTTTTTGTAATAATGAATAGACTTCAAGTTATCATGTCCTCCTGCATAACTTAACTACGTTTGTTTCAGATCAATAGGGTGCACTCTGAGACATTGAATATAGCTAGTGATAGAAATAGGAGTCGATATTTTGTAACTATGCAATAGCTCATATTTTTGTTTCAACTTGATGCCGTACTGTATCCGATTGATTTTTGTGTCAGTTGCTGTTTAGCAGGAGCTCAACCTCGGAACTTTTCTATTAGCTCTAGTTCAGACTGGAGTTTGTCTTCAGTGAGTTAATGGGAACAATATAGCGCGTTTCCATTCCTGGATAAATGCCAATGGTCATTTACCTTGTTGCTTATAGGAAAAAAATACATCACTCCATTTTAATGAGCAACGAGAGTGCTTCAGTGGCATAGTCCTCGGTACATTTAAGGATTTTAAATCAAAACCTTAATTATTGCGTGCAGTTATGTACCCAAAGGATGCAATCTGTGAAAATGTAAAAATGAATACCTTTGTTAAGATTTTTTTAATTTGCTGAAAATAAACTTGGAAAAGACTGGATTTCTAACGTCTGTTAGGTTGATGGACAGTATTATAACTTTCAAACCTAGGTAATTGAGCTGGTGAAGTTGTAAGAGCTAATACCTTGCTAAGCAAGTTGCAGGAAGATCTGGGGAATGTGAACTGCTGTATATTTCCCCTCTGAGGTTCCCTGGCTTTCTACTTGTCTGTAGGAGCTGTATTCACTTAGCACAAGCTTCCACTAATCCAAGCCCCTCTGAGAAATATCCAAGCCGGGGAGCTGACATAGGAGCTGTCATATTCAGCCACCAGGAAGTGTTAGGTCTAGGAGCATTTCATTTATTCCATTGGTGCTCCTGATTTACCAGAATTGTCCTTTCTTTTGCTGAAGGAGCAAGCTTTTCGCATAACCGAAGTAACTTCATTGGTTTGTTTCTGTGTATGTGACTATCTGGCCAGTGGATTTCTTGTTCTCATTTGAAATTAAGTCAATCATCTTCACTTCTCACGCCTTTTTTCTCTTATCCAGATGTTCTCCCTCTTATTTATTTGAATTGAATTCTATACCTTCTTCAATTTGTCTTAGACATCAGTTATAGACAGGTAACTGACAGCATCAACATTAGGCTTATTTTTAAAAGAAGAAAGCTTGATGCAACAGGCATTGCCTTCTTCCTCCCCAGAACTCTCTGAAACAGACCGCGTGACTTCAAGGAAGGGGAACAACTGCTCTAGTAAGGAGTAGAGTGGCAGTGTTGAAGAAGGAGCTCCCCTTTTCCTCTTTGCCAGTTTTTGAGGTTTGCATCCTTTAAGAACTTGGGACTACAGCCTCTAGTTATCTTGCAGAATCTACTGAATCTGTTGCAGAATCTACTTTCTGGTGATTCTGCTTCCTTCATAAGGAGGAATGTTGGTATTTTTTTCAATTTTTTCCTCCTTCAGTCTCTTCATTTTTCAGTTTTAGTTTTTTTAGGAATGTTAAATTCTGTGGTGGCAGTACAGAAATGCAGTCAGTCAGAACACTTCTGAAAGTGGTCTGTAATGGTGAATATTAATTACACCACTTCTGCTTCACTTTTCTTTTTTTTGCGTACAGGAAACTGAAAAGGGAAAAAAAAAAAGAAGTTGTTCCGGTCCTTCTAGGTAAGTGAAGTGGTGGCTTTTCTTCTAAAATACTAATGCTGACTTTATTTTACTTCTTAGTAAATGGTGTATTCCACACACAAACATCTGGTTTCTACTGAAAGCAAAATTTGCAAGTCTGATTGCCCCATAGAAAATTTTAGAACTTAGTATTAAATATGGGAGGCAATTAAAGTTTATGCCATTCGATGCCATTGTCAGGTATTGAAAGTATAAGAGGTACCCTTTGTTTATTTTGATTTGCATTGACTTGCTTGGCTGCATGAGAGCCAGCTCTTTTAAGTTTGAAGCGGTTAAATTTGGAAAACAAAACCGGCTATTTCTTTTTTTCTTCTGAAGAAGCTTCTCTACTAAAATTTTTTTGTGTAGAGCCAAGCAAATCATTAAATTATGGTCTTCAAGTACCTGTTAAGAGAATGTTATTCTTTACTGTGCAAATATATTCAGTTCACTTGACTTGACTTCAAACGTGAACAAAGATTTGAAGTTACACACCTCAAGTAGAACTCGTGAATCGATAAAGACTTCGAAAATTTTTGCCCTTGCCCTTTTATGCTTCATTTTTCTTTTATAGGAACTTTAAAGTAAGATCTTAAAACCCTAATGTTGAAAGCAGTTACATGCTATGATGAGATCTACGTTAAAGGTTACTAAGAGTTAATAACTCTGTATACAGTAAAAGTTTATTGTGCAGTAAAAAGGGGCACAATCCCAGATCAAATGTAAAGAATGAGAAGAAACGTTTAGTGTACGTTATTAGTCTTGAGAAAATGCAAATATCTGTAGAAAAATACATCTCTGATGCTTTAACTTAAGTACTTTGTGAGGTACAGACTTAGGAGAGCCTTAATGCTGACAAACTGCCATAATTCTGATACGTGACAAAAGCCTATTTTGTATTTTATCCACCTTTCTCACTTTTTTCGAACAAGAATGTATAGATGTTTCTTGAGTTGGAGCCATGTGCAAGTGGTCAGCCTAGCTGCAAAACTTGGGTTTGCAACACATGGAAGCAGTGGTAGATTAATCAGCTATTATAGTAGCCGGTAGGCTCGGATTGTCCTCTGTGGACTGTCCAATTTAGGAACGGGTTGACGCTTGCCAGCATGTGCATTTCTTCTTGCTTTCTGTGCAGCAGAGGAATGGTGAAATAGTGTTGTTGGGTTTTTTTTGTCTTCCAGATTTTGTTTGTGTATAGTTATAAGTATTTATAAGTTTGTTTATAGTTATATAGTATATAGTCTGTCTTCTCAGCGGATCCTATCCTTCTGTATTCATTTAATTTTTGGTTTGTGTCAGCTTTGAAATTACAAGAGAGCAGTCTATTGCTACAGGATTTAGAATAAGAAATTGCAGGGTAAGCCCGCATAGCTGATGAGCAAATTAGGGCATAAGGGTCTTCTGGCATCCTGCATGCTTGATGATGTTGCTTTAGCAGCAAGTCTGACAAATCTTTATAGGTATGTGTGAATGATTTTTCTCAGCAAATCTGGAGATATTTTTGCAGGGATTGTTAATATACATGTATACATTTTAAACAACTATTTAAATGTTTGATAGAAAAATTTTGAGTTGAGGTGTCAGTTGAGTTTTCCATGCTCCCGGTGTATAGGAAATTAAGAGAGAAAACCAAAGAACCTTTACCACTAAAGTAAGCCATCAAGACATGATTCAAGTCTGTGATTCCCTTCTTTTACAAGTCGTCTACAGGAAGGTATTGTACAGGCAAGCCTCAGAGGATGCAATAATAGTTTCTTGAAAGTGTACTTCAGATATTTACTTGAAATCTTATTAAAAATTCACAAATGATTTTTGAAGCTATTTTTATGATGTTTAGATTAACACCGGTTTGATATTTCATAGAAACGCCTGTATTTTTTAAATAAGCACGCTGTCTTAAATGTCAGTAAATTTTTTGTAAATGTTGCTGTATTTATTTTGCTTTGTATTAAATGCACTTTAAGCAGTGGTATTTATTTTCAAGTATATATTTTACTGTATTGCTTGCTTTTCAAAAGTGATGAGACTTAGTGATGTTTAAATACTTTCACATCATTCTGGTTTATCTTTGTGTTGAAATGTGGAGCAAATGAGCACCAAAAATGGGAGATTGCATTCTGATTTAAGTACCAAAGTTGTCTGTATTGCTGAGATTATTTTATGCTGTTCCTATGTTCATCTCTGATACTGTTTCTCACTGAGAATTACGTTGAGAATCTACAGGTTTCTCTATGTTACTGAGAGAACATAGGGTAGGAAGGCTTGTAGAAGAATGTTGTACTTCTGTGGACTGTAATAAGTATTATTTAATTGAAGTGTTTGGTTCATCTGAAGAGTTAAAGTTGAGGCTAGAGTTTCAAATTCAAATTGAATCACTTCAAGAGCTATCTTTTTTTTTTTTTCCGTGTGACAAGGTTTTTTTGCTTGTTACATGGCTAACAAACAGAAGTGCCTGTAATTCATCTCAAGCCATTGGGTTTGAAGCTCACATATTTTATTCCTCATTGTGTTGGGTGGGAAACATTTTTGTCAAGGTGGCGTGTAGGTTACTCTTTCAATATTCAAGGAAAGAGTATTTTTTAAATTCTCTCTTTTTTTTTAATCGTGATGTTCTCTCTTAGAGGGGTCAGTCTCCAGTAGCCTTTCGAAATCAGGCTGCACAAAAATCCAGAAGAGAGTAGGCAGGCAAAGGATGTCTCTTGTGTTGTTGGGTTTTTTTGTTTGTTTCTTGTTTGTTTGTTTTAGCGTAATATCTACAGTTTCAGGTGGTAGGCCATGAAGTTAATCACTTGGAGTTTTCTAAAGCTGTCAGAACGTTACTCAAGTTTGGATCTCGAGTCTCATTCTTTTGTTGTACACTACCCAGAATCTGGATCTGTCCTCTCTGTAGTAGCACACTAGGTAGCATAAGAAAGAAAGTAGATCTTTCCTTAGCCTTCCTTTTCCAGCTTCTTTTTACTGTTCTTGTATGTAATAATCCAGCTCCATAACTGTTTTGTTGGGGCCCCTACTGGTTTCTCTTTGAGTTTGTAATCTTTCTTGCTTTTAAGGGCTCAAAATTGGACACAGTACTCCAGCTGCAGCCCCCTGAATGCCGAATAAAGGAGAACAGTCACTTCCCTTGATCTGCTTGCTATCCTCTTTCTAATTCAGCCCAGTACACTGTTAGCTTTTGGTGCTGCAAGTGACTTGCTGATGAATTGTATTCAGTTTGTTGTCTACCAGGAGTTCCTGGTTCTGCCCCAAAGCTGCTTGACAATCGTTTGGCCCTCAGCCTGCAGCGTTGCCTGGAATTAGTTTGTTCTAGGTGCAAGATTTGCATTTGTCTCTGTAATAGGTAAATACAATCCTTACTGATGTGGCTAGACTAATGAATGTGAGCCCTTTGTTTTCTCATCCTGTCAGATCCGGTTTCTGTTTAGATTTATAACATCCAAAGTCTTGCTGGAATGGATGAATGAACTTCTTTTCTCTTTTAAGTTCTAAAAATGTAGCACTTCAAGGGACTTTTTTTTTCCTTAGATGTTAGTTGGAATCTCTTTACAAAGGCATTATCTCCCAGAATTCCTTGTAGTTTGCAGACAAGTAATAGAAAGTTCAGAATATGAATTTGTCTCCAACTTTTCTCCATGAAGTTATTCAGGAGGACAACGTTTTGTTTTCTTTATAAACAGGGTGTCAAAAATTTCAGGCTTCGCAAACTAAAACATGAAACCAGGTAACTGCTTAATATGCAAATGCATGCTTTGGTAAAATTCCTCTGAAAGTGAAAATAGACAGACAGGACGAAAAATAATCTTTACAGCTTATGACCTAAGAAAAATAATAACAGTGTGGGTGTAGTAGATTTTTGTGACTAATACTATGCACTTTCAAAGACTTGCAACAAGCTATATTAACAGATATAATGGTGTGTATGCCCCTTTGTTAATCAAAATCTTCATCTTTTAGGAAAAAAAGTACACTTTCAATCTGATATGGAAATAACTAGTCAGTTTATAATATGTACTTGTGTGTATATTACAGTCATATTCAAGTACGTGTTGCCTCACGATCAAGATTTAGTAAAGCTAATTCCTTTTGAGACCGTAAAGAGACTGTCCCTGCTGGTTTGAACCCGTAATAAAACCAAACCTGCTTTACATTGCTGAACAAAGGTACTGTGTTCAGGGAATGGCCTTTGACTGTCTGTTTAAGTTCCAGATAATATAGAGAGGAAATCCTAAGGCTTCAGTGAGAACAACCTTAATCGTGAAGCCTAAGTCATGAATATTAAACTTGCCCATGATGTTGTTAATACTCTTTAATGTTGATAGTACCATGTTTGTAGTTGTAACAGTTCAAGAAATATTTCACCTCTTGAGAGACTTGAGACAGGTTATGAACTCTTTGCAAAGAATGGCAGAGCAGTCTCTCTCTGTGATTTGCTTTGGCATCTTGTCTGTAGGACATAAATGTTTCCCTGAGTTCTCAGTGCCAAAGAATCTGAAGTTTCTGGCAGCCATTCATCTCTTCTTGGCTTGTGATCTCAGTCTCAGTATCCTCTTTCTGTTGAGCGTATATATTTAGAAGTGGCACTGAAATCTCTCTCTCTCCGAGTTTTACTTCTTTCCTATTTGGTGCCCATAGCCAAGGACACTGGGCTCTCCTCCTTAAAGTAATATCCAAAATTCCATGCAGTAGTTTTTACTCTTCAGTCTTAGGCAAAAGGATCAGATAATGTGTCCCCTGCAGATACGAATGTCTCAGGTATTGTCTTAGATGATTTGCCTTGGCTTGCTTGAACTGTTTTGTCTCTAGTGGTAAATGGTATTCTTAGGATAGTTGAGCAGCTTCCAAAGTCTTGCACCTTTTCATGACCACTCTTCAGGGGGAGAGATGAATTTATTCTGCTTGTGATCTTAATCACAAAGATACATTTATTCATCAAGCCAAGCAGAGGTCAGAACTAACGTTGTTAGATCTTCATACAAATAGCCATACTTAAAGATGAATGTGTTCCCTGTAGGGTAAACCCACAGAAGGGCTAAGAGTGCTTGTCATCTCCTGGCTAGTTAGCTACATTGGTGCTTTATTTTTTTTCTCCTCCTGTTACTTGAACTTAAGATAAGGTAACTTTAATAATGAGATTAGTTGCTCATCACTAATCTCTGATGTGATAATATCATATTTTTACATGTTCAGTGTACCTGAACTTTTGTTACTTTCAGTCGCTGGTGTCACAACATCCACATACAGATCTTATGCAGTGTCCAACACGGGTTGGCCCAATCCCATGTATGTCCCTTCTTCCCAAAGTGGAGTGATGCCACCTTGCCTGTAGAATGAGAGTGTAGCTGAGACATGTACTCTCTCTTCTCCCACATACTAGTGTTCTTCCGTAATGCAAAATACAGTCAGAGCAGACTTACCATGCCAGTGGATTAATTTTGCTTTGCTACAGCCCAGAAAGGAAGGGTCTGAAGGAAAGGCTTGTGCTGAGGTCCAATAACCAGGAAAGCATAAAAAGTAGCGGAGCCCAGAGTGAACTTGAGAGAACTTCCAGCCAAATGATTCAGGAGCAGAGAGTTCATAATGATGAGGGGCAGTTATACCTGCTGTCCACACCTTATTAAAACCATTGTGACCATTTATTCCAAAAAGTCAGTGCAGCTTTGTTGATGCTTGGTGGAACTGTAATACTTCTTTGTACTGGTAGCAGTGAAAGATTCAAGTAGGTCGCCACATTTGCTTCCAAGTGTATGGTAGAAATGTCCTGTTCATAGCAAGGTGGGAGGGAGGGTGTGACAACAGATCTGTCTTAAATTGTTCCCTTGTTCTGACAGGAGAACAGACAATGTGTTTCTCTGTATTCTCTGCTTTACCTAAAGCTTCCTTGTGTGCTTTGGAATATCTTATCTTAGAGCATCTGAAATGTAAAGACCTTCTTTGCTTGTAAAACTTCTTTGATGCAAAAAATGTGTTGCAGACATCCAGCTGTGAAAAAATAAATTGGAAAAAATGTTAGTTCTTAAGTATTTTAATTCTTCTCGGTGCTCTCTGAAACTATATTAGGATTTTTGTAGCTTTAAGGTTAATTTGAGGACTGATTTTTCCTTTTGTATGAGAGTTCTCACTTCAGAAAAGGGGTACTAGCATTTTTTTAATGAGAAAAATATGAATCAAGTTGTTTGTCCAAAAATGTTAATTGTAGAAGCAGCTTTTACTGTCTGAGAGAAGGCAGAACTTAAGAAGTGGATCTTTTGAGGTAAACAATTTATTTATTTGGAAAAGCTGTAGTGTTTCTTGGTTGAATTGTAAATAATGGACATTATATCATTTATCTTTTAAAATTGTGGATTATTGCATATTTAACAAGTATAGCAATGAATATTTTCTTTCAGTTACAGTTTGTTGCCATGAAAAGGAGGATATGATAGTTTGCCCTATGAAACAGATTTATATGTGAAATCTGACAGGTATGTGTTTCAGTATGCATGGTGAGTAAGCAAAACAGCACAAAATAGAGCAGTGTTAGTATCCATTATTCATTGTTAAATATTTTTTAGCCTCCTAGTAATTCAGTCGTATAGCTGAGATGTTACTAGAGTATATGTATGTTTTTGCAGTTATATTTGTAAAAGAGCACATAATGGGCTATCTGCTAAACTTTGCTTTGCGTGGAAAAAAAAAATACATGATTATGAAAAAGTTTACATGATTAGATAGTTTTTTCATAATCAACCGCTTTCATTTGTTGGCACTGTGGTTTCGAGTACTCGTTATTATCTGCTGCTTTGTTCTTTTCTTGGCAGGGGGTAGAAGGAATTGGGTAATTATTACAGGATATTTTTGTTTCAGTAACAAACTGTCTTACTATGTTTTCACACGCCTTTTGCAATTGATCACATTACGTACAAACACTTGCCTTTCCAATTGAGATGCACATTTAAAATCTCCAGTGTTTCTATTTGTTTTTGTGTGCCTTACAGAGTTTGTAGTCCAGATGCTACTCACATGCTGGGTATATAGATTCTTAGTGCAATCAGAAGGCAGAAATTCTTGCTCATAGAATATTAAAATTTTCCATGGATGTTGATGTATTGATAACTTGTTGCAATATTTGTAAAATGCTTTCCACTGTCATTTTAATACAGGTAGCACAACGACCTGTGGAATATGAGTGATGACAAACCCTTTTTATGCACTGCCCCTGGATGTGGCCAGGTAATGGTCTGACTCGAAGTTATTAACACTGATTGAATAAAAGTAAAACAGTGAAATGTATTTCCAGAGACTGAAGAGAAGAGACTTAATTGGTAGAAAGTACCCATGTTTTCCAGTTCTGCTGAAAAGCAGGTGGCAGCAACAATTTCTGGCATTTAAATTGCCAGTTTATTCAGAAAAATACTTACCATATAATGAGGACAGTTTCCTTTCTTAGCCCTGTCTTATTTGTTTTCATAAAAAAGTCCGTGTGTATATAAATGTGCAGGTAACCTATGGTTTTCATTATATTTCGGTGTTACTGGTGAGCTCACTGTGAAACTTGCAGGTATTCTGTGTTTAATAAGTCTATTAAAAATGTCAATTTTCTTTGACTTCACAGTACTTTAAGACTGATTAATCTTCCCATCTATGGTAATTACCAATATTTTGTAGAATAATTTTTTTAATGTATTTTTTTGTATAAAGGAAAGTGTTAGCGTTATGCATGCCACAAAATATGGTTCAAATAGCACTTCTAATTTATTTTATTAAATAGCATCGGTAGATGTAGCACTAAATGAGCAGAAAAGGAAAAAAAATTGTTATTGAATGCTTTAATAGGTGATTGCTTAAAATGAATGTGTCTTAACGCTTAATTTAGTAACCTGAAAATGAGTTAGTTTACATTATCTGCTGCATGAGGTTGACATTCCTGCTGTCTTTTTGTGGAACTAATTTCTTAAACCAGCTGCATTTCTTCCATTCTGTTGATGCACTTGGATGGATTTGGATTTTGAGGTCAAAATATTTTCATTCTTGTTCTGAAAACTTAGTTTTTGTATGATGACTGACAGCGTTAATGTTACATTAATGGAGCATTTTGTATTTAGAGTGGGAAAGGACTCAGGTTTCTTTTAGTGTCTAGTATGTTCAGAGACATTAGAAGCAATAGAGGATGAATACCTTCTCCTAAGCAACATGTTTGTCCCCATCCTATCTGAATCCCGTTTTGATGTAAGCTCCATCAGAACTAAATCTCATAGAAGATGCATCATGGGGCTACTGCAATCCTTTATTCAAGTGAAGGAGAAGTGGGAAGTTTGTGACTCAGAGAATGGGCAAGGCTTCTCCAGATGCCAGATTATGCTGTGGAATAGAGATCTTGTTCCCTCCAAAGAAGTTTATCTGTCATGTAGTAGGACGTAGAGATGTGTTTGAGTCTTAGTACGATAGAACAACCGTATTTCTGCCTTAAGGTATATGTAGAGATAAGACGTGGGAGCTACGGATAGCGGCATTTGGAGCCCTTGGCAAGCGGAGTTCTAAGAAAAGAAGAGCCTGGCCTGCATTACACTGTTTTTCAGTAATCTCGCATTCTTAAATCCCCTCTCAACTCCACATATGCATGTCTCTTCTCACATAAGTGTTCTAAAGACAATAGTTGGAGGTCAATTAAAACCTTATGGTTTTCTGAGAAATGATGCTTGATGAATATCTCTTACAAATTATGTGGAGTGACTTAAGCGACTGGGGAAAAATCAGAAACGTTATTTGGGTCACAAATATGTTCACAAAGAAAAGTAAGAATTAGAATATTTCATAGAACGTGGAAATGTGCATTTTGGGAAGACTTTTCTTAGATTGTCTCAGTTGAATCGCTAACTTTACCCAGAATCGGAGGCATAGCAAGTTTCAAGTTAATAAAAATATCTGTTTTACAGCATGTCGTTTGTCTGCTTGCTGCTTCCTTCATAGAGTATACTCTAAATTGTGGAAAAGTGTGCAAAACACTGCTGGGATACTTGTGAAAACTTGGGAGCTTTTTAAATTGCTGATAAGTTTTGTTCATTCACGGCCTTTCAGTGGTTTGATGATACAACAGTATTTCCCGTCTGCCTCACATCAGATAGTAACCTGTCAGGGGCAGGAGTTACGTTTTATTTTGTTATTACACTATTAAATACAGTAAGTCTGTGTTTGTGATTACGGATCAATTTTCATTACTGTGATAATACAAACAATGCAGATATCAAATAGTGATAATCAATTACTAAACATTGTCAAGATCCATTAGCATAGCAAACGGCTGTTTGCTAATGGTTGGTGAAGTCTGCGGCACTCTGAAATGTTATCATGGACTTTTGATGAATGCAGGTACTTATACTACCATTTCCCTGACGCTGTTCATGTTTGGTTACTGTGAACATTATTTGAGTTTTATCATGTTTTTTGCCTGGTACTGTTGACCAACAAATAAGATATTCCTAAGAGTTGTCTGTTAAGTTAGTAACAAATTTTTTACATGTTATTAAAGTGACTTTCTGTAGAGTTGTATTTACTGTGTTCACATTCAAAATTACATTTCTTAAAACTTTCTGCCACAGCGTTTTACCAATGAGGATCATTTGGCTGTCCATAAACATAAACATGAGATGACACTGAAATTTGGTCCGGCTCGTAATGATAGTGTCATTGTGGCTGGTTAGTATATAATTTTATAATTAGTTTCTTCATTTTTCTGGTGGAATGTGCATACATTTTGGTCTGTTTTCTGTACTTAATGCATAGACGTGCATTATGAGACTATGAAATATTTTCTTCATTGTAGTTGTCTGCAATGTGTTTTGTAAATGTTTTCCTGCATTATTAACTTTTGTTAAAATCTATTTGTAACTTAGATCTGATACACGATTAAATATTTTTCAGATATCAGTACTTAATAATTGATTAAATTGTGTAGTAAGTGTTCAGTAAGATCAGACACTAATAAAGGCGATGTCTAACAGTTCCGTCACTAGGCTGTACCATATTTATGGCTTACAGTTTAATTGGGATTACTTGTCCCTGAAATTTAAAATACATTGTTTTTACGTACTGTAATGATATTAGAAGGATGAGTTAGTAACTATAAGAAAGATAACAATAGTTTTAATTATTTGAAGTATTTTTAGTTTAAATTCCCACTACTTTTATTGTATTTCCACCTCTGAATTCATGGCATGTTCATGATCAGTTGTAAGTAAATTTTTTTGTTTGTGTGGGATCAGAAGTAATCACCAATGGATTATTATATACTTTAAGTCTCTTCAATGAAGATAGTACTTGCTAATTATGCTGAAGTTATAGTCAGAATGCTTTTTTTTTTTTTTTTCCAGTGGTAAAACTGGAAGAAAGTGTAAGAAAATGTTATAAAGACTTTCAGGCATTTTCAGAGCATTTTTTTTTAAGAAGCTAACTTGTTAGGACGAACAGACCAAAAAAGTTGCTCTTACGCTAACAGTTACATTTTAAAATTCTAAACACTGTCCTCAACTATTAAACCATCAGAAGGAGAACCTGTCTGTTATCAGGTGTGAGAGAATGGAACTACGATGTCATTCTGTCTCTGTGCAACTACATTCCAGTGCATGAACTGTAGTCATAAATGCTAGGTTATGTTAGTGAAGATGCACATAATAACACTAATGATGTTTCAGATTAAGTTGCTTTGTGGCAAATGACCTGGTAATAATAGTGAAATAGAGGAATATACACAGTAAATTTATAGAAAGACTCTTTTGAAACTACGTCAGGCAGTAGTAAGCAGGATGCCAGGAGTCTTAGAGTTGCAGCTCAATTGTACAGACATCACAGGAGCCAGTAAAGTCTTGTGTACAATATCACATCTCGTATTATTGCGCTTCACACACATGGTATTGATTACTCTCATTTTATTTATTTTTTATAAATAAATATAAATATAATTATTTTATTTTACTCTCAATATTATATCAATATTAGAAGAAAGAAAGAAACTGTGAGCTGTGAATGCACTTTTTTTTTTAAATTAAAGCTTTTGTGTAGGTCTTGCCTTTGAAACTAGAGCCTACTAGCTCACCAAAGTGATGTGCTATGCTAGACTGGCACTTGAGAAAAGCTCCCTCTGGTTGATGGACGTGGACAGAAGAAATCTTTAATATCCTTCCAACACTGTAAGGGATTAGTGGTCTGCAAACTTGAACTACTTGTCTCCAGCAGGTGGAGTATGCCTCATGGCTGGTTTTCCTGCAGGACTGAAAGGAGTGCACTTTGAAGGCAAAACAACGTTCTTAACCATCTATTCCTTTCCCCCATCTGTATTTTTCAAAATGAAACAGTTTTCTCTGTTTCTAATCAAAAGTCTAGTTTTCTATGAAAATGACAGTGTTGGCTTACAAAAACCAAGCATGTTAATGTTAAATGCCATATGTTACTAGATTTTGTAATGCAGCTGCTTTTTATTAATATCTATGTGGTGTTGGCTGGCAAAGAATGAGGAGATAATTCTGTCTGAAATGAGCAAATTCTGTGAAAGGCTGATAGGAAAAAAGAACTGCCATACAATTACAACCATGAGATTTGGGGTTTATAGTTTCCTTCCAAGTAGGTGCACTGAAGTACTTGGTATGAATGCACTTCTTTGGCCATTCCTTTTGTTGTGTGCTTCATCTTCTGAGAGTGTTACTAGAGTATACATCTTGCAAAAATCAACCCAAATCTTTAAGGTTTTCTTCTTTTAATCAGTCTTCAAAATATGTACCTACTTAACAGTTTACAGGCATCTGAATGAAGGAGCATCCTAAACATACAAAAATACCCTTGCTTTTCATGCATTTAGTTTTCTGAACAAAGTGATCTTGGAGTGAATTGCTAAATAACTTGAAGTATTAATACATTCATCAACTATAAAGCTATTTAAAATAAATAACCCTATTGGTATCATCTTTATGTAGGCTAAATACAGATTTCTTAAATGTATAGATTACCTTGGTATCGTCCTGTTTTTAAGTTAGAAGAAATCCTTTGTAGCATGAAACCCACTGAGGCTCATGAATAATTATTTGAATAAATTCAGATTTGTTTTAGTGAAAGTTAAGTATTCATATAATTACAAATCAATATCTTGACGTATTGGTTCTGTCTCCTTTTAGTCTGAAAATCATTTATACTGCATGTGTTCTCAAATAGTATTTTAAAAGTAAAATTTTGGGATTTGTGTAAACTTTATTTCAGATCAGACACCAACACCAACTCGATTCTTGAAGAACTGTGAAGAAGTGGGCTTATTCAATGAATTAGCAAGTCCTTTTGAAAATGAGTTTAAAAAGGCTTCTGAAGATGACATTAAGAAAGTATGTTCATATGTTTTCTTTTCAGTCCTGCTGTTCAGTTGAGAAAAGCAATTTTGAATTTATGTATTACCTTTTAAACTATACCAGTAGTCACTGGCCAGCTGCTTGTATGTCCTCTGTGGAGAGAATACAAAGTTAAGATAACTGTTCTGAAAGTTAGTTTACCTCAATTTACATAAGTAGAATGGACAGTGGAACACACTGACTTTGTCTGAATTCTTTAAGTATCTAGCCTATATCTGTTGAAGTTCATCATTAGCTTGATAGAAATTTCATTAGGCCCCAAATAATTTTTAAAAGTCTGAAAATTAATGAAGTTTTGCAGAAAGAAAAACATTTGAGAAGAAAGAAGTGAAAATAATAGTATTATATGTGTTATTATATGTATTATTTTGAACCTGTTTAGATTTAAAATAACAGTGTTATTCTCTGTGTCAGTAATAATAATGAAGTTAAATACTTTAGAAGTTCGGCAAAATCTCTAAATTTGGAGATGTTGGTAATTGGATTATAATTATGTTCCCTTTGTCAGTTAAATAGTCATTTTTACCTAGAAATTACTGATCGCAACCTAAACATCTACAATGCTTTTTTACTGTAGATTAAAATCTAAGCAGAATTTGCGCAGTATCTGTTCAGCAATTTCGTGTTCTTTTGTGAGGAACTTGTGAGTTTGAATGTGCTTTCTTCTATTTCTTTTAGAACTTCCTAGTCATAACTAATTTAGGGCCCAAACATATAAGCAGCTCTCCAAATGAAAATTTTTATTCAGTGGCTCCTTTGAACAGTGTTACCTTTGACTGATTGCGTACTTTAACTTCCAGAGGCAGTGACATTTTTAAAAAGAATGCCTTTTTTATACACATATATTCAGATTTTAGAGTCAGTGTCTGGTTATTCTGTTTCAGTAAAGATTTTAGTAGGTGCTTGTGAATAGGACTCATTCCTATGTGTTCTCGATGAAAACTTGCCTTTGCTTTGCTCTCACAACTTTGCCGAATCTTTTTTTTTTTCTTTTTTAATTGGTGCATGGTAACTTTTCTTAAAATCATACATGTGATAATACCAATTCTGGTATCAGTACTCCATTTTCTGTGTAATTCACTTTCTTGGAGGAGCTTATAGTTATCACAAAGTATTTAAAACATTTCAACAACTTAAGAATTGATATTAATTTTCCAAGCTGACAAGAAGAAACACAGTTGTGCCATGTATCTTTGATTAACATAAATAAACAGGAATGGCAAGGGGTAGAAAAAATTACCCTAAAAGCATTCTTCCTAAAGTTTTTTAAAATACTTCTGCTTTTTCTGTGGTGTTTCGTATTCAGCTGTAGTGTGAAAAAAGGTTCCATCTTTGCATTTTTTCCTTCTCTTGAATAACATATTCAGTAGGAAGACTAGAAATCAAATAGAGAAAAGCATGTGGAAGAATATAAATGGAAGATGAGCTCTGGGGGAACTTTCTTCCAAAGGTATTTGGACAAGCTAGACAGCAGTACGGGCTTTCAAATCAATACATTGCTTTAAGTTTTTTTGTAACTTAATTTCTTTGTGGCATTTCAGGTGTCCTGGGGACTTTTATCTGTGTAGCAATATAAAACTTGCTTTGTCAATAATTATTAGCTGCACTAAGTTTGAAATGACAAGTCCACAGTAGCCTTTTTTCTACTTTGAAAATGAAGTTGAGATTTTACGCTTTGCGGCATTTGATATAATTTGTAGAAGGATGGTATCTTAAGTGTAACCTTTAAGTGTAGTGCTGTCCTTCCTCAATAACTTTCCTATGAATCTTGGGAAAGAAAAACTTCAGAAGAATTTTTAACCTGGCACTGGGAATTGAATCAGAAAGTCTTACTGAAAATTGCTATTTATACAAATGCTGGAAAAAAATAGACTTGACTGTTAACACATCTGCATCAAGATCTTCCAGACATCAGCACGTCACTGTTGTTATTATAATAAGGCTAATGTTTCTCCTTAGTTACTTACATTTTCTTGCATATTTTATTTTTTAGTGATTTGATTTTTTTTACACTTACTTTTAGATGCCTCTAGATCTGTCTCCTCTTGCAACACCAATTATAAGAAACAAAATTGAAGAACCTTCTGTTGTAGAGACAACTCATCAAGATAGTCCTTTACCTCATCCAGAGTCTACTACCAATGATGAAAAGGTCAGGATTTTTTTTTTTCTTTTTGGAGTTCATTATCTGAATCTTCTGATGGTCTTCAAGTTTCTTGTACATGCATGCTACTTAACTGGTTGAAAGTAAAAGACTTCGTTAACCGCATCTCATGGATACATACTTAATTTGTTCAATTCTTTGGTTAGCTTTGCTCAGCGCATTTCTCTGTTTGCCTCACGCTGATCATTCAGTAAAGCTAGAAATGAAATCAGATTTAGTATTCTTGCTATGTTAAAAAAGTCTTACTTGGCTTTTTATTTCTTTTTATGCATCATAAGGTAGTAGTCATGAAAAGGCAAATAAAGTGTAGTTCGAGACTCCTCATGTGTACATTTTTGTGTTTATCCTGTGTTTTCACATAAATTGTTTTGTGCAACAGCATGGGACGTTTACTAAAATGTACAGGGTTTGAATGGGCAATCTTTCAAAATTAAGCAGAAAAACTTTGTTTCAAAATCCATACCCTTTCAGCTACATCAGTACGTTTAAAAATGGTAATCTTGGGCGGTTGTTTGTTTAGTGTTTGCCTGAAGGCTGGATTTGTGAGATACTGTTTGTCTCAAGAGAATATTGCAATTAAATCAGTTTCAGAACTGCTGCTCTGGTAGTGGTGGGAAGAAATAGTTTGATAATAGGATTGATACGTAACTGGCAGTGTTTTCATCATATGAAGTTCTCTTGGAGAGCACAAAACTGTGCAAAATTAATGGAATGAATTATGTGAATGAATGGATTAATTGTTTCTACTTCAGCAAATTAAAACATAAGGAGAAGAGCATAGTAAGCAACGTGGTTGCTGTAGTCACATATGTGCATTGTTAGTGGGCAGTCCGCATTTGAGGGACTTAGATACTTTATTTCCAAAAATTAGCAGACTTTTTTGAGATCATGAGGTAATTCGTATTGAAAGGGACCATAAGATGTTTCTAGTCCAGCTTCCTGCTCAATGCAGGGATTAGATCTGAGACCAGACCAAGAAGCTCGGGCCTTTATGCAATCTAACCTTGAAAACTCCAAGAAAGGGAGAATGCAGTGTCTCTGCTTAGCATGTTCCAATGCTAGACTGTCCTTGTGAAGGAAATGTTTTTCTTTGTATCCAGTTTACTGTTTCCACTGGCACCGCTTCTCTTGTCCTCTCAACAGACACCGTGTGTGACAGAAAGTCAAGGGAGTTTCAGTAGAGATTTGTCTTCAGAAGGCTGTGCTGTGTTTTATAAGTTAGCAAAGATGAGTAATCATGGCTTATCGAAGTGATCATGTAGTCAAAAATAGTAAAACTGGTTTAAAAGAATACATGCAAAGGGCTGCTTTGATCAAGGAAATCATAGTCCAAATCTTAAAACTTCTTTATTTCACAGTTTGGAGAGGTTAGTTTGTTTTTCTCTGCAAATAATTATTCTAAGTACTCAAGTTTTGTCAGGAGAAAATATTAATGTCGTATTTTACAGTAGTGGTTCAGTATCTCATTAGTTTCAATACAAGTGCAAATTGTATCTAAATGCCTGGCAGTGCTTATAAACTTATTCATTATGTAATTTCAGTGTTGTCAGTGAAACAGTGCTGAAGTGAGAAGCTGCTGCAGCTTAATGTTATTTTGATGTCTGATTGTAGAGACAGACTGAGCAAGGATGAGGGTGCTGCTTGGAGTGTGCTGCTGCTGAATGTGGCCTGCAGAAGTTGAGAAATGTGAGCGGAGTGTTGCTGTTTTCTCAGTTTTTTATATTCTCCTTCTATAGGTGTATTGAAGGAGGAAAGGTTTGTTGCTTTTTCTCAGGGCACAGCTGGTTTTAAAATCATATATGCCACTGTAACCATCTCCTTGGCTTGAATATGTTTTAGTAGTCTTAAACTGTCACAGGCTGTTAATGTACGTGTAAGAAGGTTCTCATTTTCTTTGTAGTTGTCAAAGGAATTTCTTAGAGACTCTTGAAAATTATGCTTCATGCTATTTTTAGTATTCTGGGAGAGTTTTCCTAGTTCCATGAGGCTTCAATAACGGTTGTTACTCTATGTAGAATAGACTAAGATATCACTAGAAGTACCTAAAGCCTTTTAACTGTAAAATAATAAGCAAATAAAGCTTAATTTATTATTTCAGGGTTTCCAAGCTCATTATAGTTTCTTATCAATGATATTTTAAATGAGAAGCTCTGTTGAGGATTTCCAAGTTGTTCCTCTTGTTGTTGCCAGGTAGCTAATTCCCTAAACTAATTATTTCAAAACCAATTGTTTTCTTACAGTGCTAATCAATTACAGCAATAGCTCTGGCCATCTGCCTTTCTGTATAAAGAATTCTAAGTATTCTTTGATTGCATTAGGAAGTTATTGCATGATATTTGCTTTTAGATTCAAAATACTTGCAAATATGCATCTCTGAAAACAAATCAAAAAAATGTAATTATCACCTTCTGTAAAATATTTTCTGAACTTCAGTGGTTCTTAGTTTCAAGAATAAAAGGAACAGAGAGGTCCTTTCAATAAATCTTTAATATCTTCATATAGGCTTAAACTTCTCTTACAGGTGGGTAAAATATCTTCAGGTCATGATTCTGCCAATGTATCTTTGTTTTTCTTGTCCTCGTTCTTTAGCAAGATTTACTAACTGTCCTATTTTAGACAAAATTTACACTTCATAAGAACAATTCTTTGGCCAATGATTATTTTTATTGGACTGGCATGCCTGTGGGTTTCTGTATGTTCATAAAACGACAGTTTCCTGTAGATCCAATACATCTCCAGCTTATGTAGTAGGTCAGCTGGAATGGGCTGTCCCTGGAGGTGGTTGATTCACCATCCCTGGAGGTGTTCAAGAAACATTTAGATAAAGTGTTGAGAGACATGGTTTAGTGGGGTTATTGGTGGTAGGTGGATGGTTGGACTGAATGATCTTGTAGGTCTTTTCCAACCTAGCTAATTCTATGACTCTATGTTATTGCAGTGTTGTTTAAGTAATTATCACATGCCTATGTTTTCCAGAGTTGAGCATAATCCATGTTGTTGTGAGAAAAGGAAACTGAAAATACCTTGTTTTCAACTGAATAAACTTGTTATTCTTTTAATGTTTGGTGATCATTTCTGTTCTTCTAAACAAAGCACTCTATTTAAGATATGCTGTATTTAATAGAAGGAATTGTGTGCACGTGAGGGTCCTGTTTTCAGAATTCTATAGAATTAAGTTACCTTACTAGATTAATCTTCTGACAGTCGCTGAAATACATTTACCATGGAGTACTTGGTGTGAAAGTTGCGGATTACCTTTCTCCAGGTAGAGGATCAAGCTAGGGAGAAACTCAGTTTACAGTCAGGATTTATTAGGATGCTCACCAGTTCTGCCAGTATTCACACAGTGCTGTAACTTACCGTGTTACGTAGTTGAAGCAGAAGTTGGGAGGCCAATCCCAGCAGCTTGCTCAGAAGTGGAAGGTTGTAGGGTTGGAAGGTTAGTTCTAGGTGGGTGTTTGGGAAGTCCTTTAAGGGGGTCCATTCTTTCTTCGAGTGCATATGTCCAGTCTTTGCTTGCACATAGCAATCGCCATGTTTGTGGACGCTATCTGAATCATACAGCGTGTTAATGTCAGTGCACGCACTGGTGACCATGTGCAGATTCAACTGCTATTCTGAGTTTATCCATTGTTACAAATTCAACAGGGCTGTTTTTCTCTGGAGTTTATCAGTCTTTCACATGCTGCCTCTGAGTGCATGCTTCTCTCCTTGGACTGTTGTATTCTAGTAGCTATTGCCCCATCTGCTCACACAGACACTTAGAAAACTGCTCCTGCAGACCCATACAGAAGGGTCTGTTATGGCGTTACTATTACTGAGACTGTATGAATATCTGGTTAATTTGCAGTTTTGTCTTAAAGCTGTAACACGCGGCTCTGTGGCTGTAGCTACCTGTTTGGTTTTTTTTCGCTCTCTTTATAGAAAGTAGTATTACTTAGTCGTGGGTATTCATTCTGTGGTGTTTGTGTATCTCCATTGATACTTATATACACATGTATATGTGGTTGCTGTGTATGAAGATGTTTCTGGTGAAAGAACAACAAATAAAAACCTCTTAAATCTGTTGGTTCTGCTAGGGGCAAAGATGGGTGTTACTGTGTCAGAGCTGAAACAAATGAAGAGTAGCACAATACTAATTTTTCAGTTAACACTTGCTAGATTCAGTGCAAATGTTCTCCCCTTCTGCTTTCCTCTAATTTCTCACAGTCAAGAAATTGTCTCCTTTATGATTTTCTTGTGGCTCTTCTCACAGAGTAAGGTCTGTACAGCAGTTACACCAAATTCCTTATTTGTAAAGAAGTGCTTAATCCTGTCCTAAGAATATGCCTCTTCCTATTTCTTTTCTGTTTCTGTAATCCCATACTGTGCTTCTGTCTTCTTTGACTGGACACTCATCCATGATCTTAGGTACTGTGTTCAAATGTTATAACATGTATAATTTCGCTAGATAGATATGGGTGCTAAAAAAAAAAATACATATTCTTGGCTTCCTCACTATAGTTCTGTTATTCTCCCAAAATTCAGTCTCTATGAATGGGATCTTCTAGGTCCTTTGGGAAAAAAGATGAATGAACAAATGAATCCTGATGTCAAATCTAGCCTCTGAACTTCAGAGGGGAGGAAATTTCATCATCTAAAGTACCTTAGTTTTTTTAAAGCCCACAGTTTGCCAGCCCATATACCATTCTGTAATGTGCTGAGAGGAGTGTGCTTATTTTCCAGTGGGTGTACAAAAAAAAAATCCCAAAAAACCCCCATGATGGCTAAGACCCTAGTACTTTAAGCTGTGTTGATAAATATTAATAACTTGAGTTGAATTCAGAACAAATGATAATCAATATAGCTTATATGACACAGGTGTGAGAAGTTCTATTTGAAATGCAGAGCAACTAAAATAAGCTAGTCTCAAGAGTGTAGCTTTGTGCCCTTGACTGTAGAGTTAGTGTCAAAATACTAAATAACTTGGAAAAATCCAATGTAAAGATAAATCTGAAGTCTGAACATATGAAAGCTTTTTTCAGGAGGAAAGCATTGGTTTTGGTAAGGCATTTCTGGTTTCACTGGGTTACTTGTACTACATTCTAATTCATAATACGTATTACCTGATTGCTAAGCAAAGAATTGTAGTGAGTTTTGTCTACTGTCTAGTTGCAGCTAAGGAAATTAAATTCCTGTGCTCAGATAATTTCCTCTGTGTCAGGATACCCAAATATTTTACAAAGCTATCCATGTAACATTCCAAGGAGTTGTTACTACATACCATTCTATTTATAAAGTATATACAAGTCAAGTGTAAAGGATTATAATTTTTTTTTTCCTTTTTCTAAAAAATAAACCGATTTTGTGTTTGTTTAAATATGCAGCAGTGGGCTGAATGTGAAATGTACATAAGGACACCATGAAATGTTTTCTTTATTCATTGTGGATACAATGGTGCAGATAGCACCATGGATTTCTTGGTATAAAATTATTTTACTAGTAGTTAGATTTGATCAGATATTAATAGTAACCTTATCATAAATTGAGGCAAGATTGGTCATAAAACTAAAGTAACACTGGAACAACTTCATTTTAGTGATTTAAATGATGAATCCAAAGGTTTTTTTTAAATGTACAACTGATTCTTTTTGCTGATTCAAATGTTAGAGAACTTCTGATATGTTCTATTAAATTATTTTCCTTTTACGGTCTGAATTAATGGTGTGTGACTGTATTTTACAAACTGAATGATCTTTGATTTCTCCTCAGGAAGTGTCACTGCAGCAGACTGCGCAGCCCACGTCAACAATAGTTCGTCCAGCATCGCTACAGGTTCCTAACGTACTACTTACGAGTTCTGACTCAAGTGTTATTATTCAGCAGGCAATACCATCACCAACGTCTAGTACTGTTATTACCCAGGCTCCATCCTCTAACAGACCAATAGTGTAAGTTACATAAATCTTGATGTAGTGCTTTCATACAGATTCTGAAAAGATTGTCTTCTTAACTATCAATTACTGTTCCTATGATTATTACACAACTTTTAGATGCTTGGGTAAAATGTGGTGCTTCGCTACATGTGAAATACTATTCCATGATCTTCACATCACCAAGTTGATATTTTTAATCTCTAAATATTCTAATGTCTCAATGTTACATTACAACTGCTTATATATATATTTATACAATGTATAAGCTTGTTCTCTTGTCAGGATAAGTTTTCTCTAATGTTCATAATTCCTTTTTCAGTCCAGTTCCAGGCCCGTTTCCACTGCTGTTACACCTTCCTAATGGACAAACCATGCCTGTTGCTATTCCTGCATCTATTACAAATTCTAATGTGCACGTCCCTGCTGCAGTTCCAGTAAGTAAGCATGTTGTTATATTAATTTGAAAATGTAGCAGGTTTGCATAAGTGCAGCATAAACTTTAAACAGCTGTTTTGGTTTCAGAGGGTAGTGGTGTCAAATACTCTGTATTATGATAACATACTCAGGCTTTCTTCATTTTTATACTTTATCTGGTCAGCTTGTTAGACCTGTCACCATGGTGCCTAGTATCCCAGGAATCCCAGGGCCTTCCTCCCCACAGCCAGTGCAGTCTGAGGCTAAATTGGTAAGTGAAAAACTCCATTATTCCTCAAGAAGACTAGCTTGAGAAATTGATTAAATTTTATTGCTTTTTAGAATGGCTTTAGTTTTCTTTTGTTAGTCTAAAATCTGCAACTACAAATTTAATGAAAAAGAAAAATAGCTGCATTTGGATTATAATTATTTCACGTTCCAGTGTATGTCATTCTTTTAAATGGTCTTTCTCGCTTCTTGTATTGGAGGATAAGAAATGTTAGTAGTTAAAAGAAAGACAGGTATAATAGCTTGTCAATGGTGAACATCACCTTCAGAGAAGCAGAATATAGTTCCTCCTAAAAGCTGTGATGTTTCTTGGTTTAAAAAAAGAAAAGTCTAGGAAAGGAAAGTATTGTGGTAAAAATGTTTCATTACAGTCCAATTGGCAAGTTTTTTAAATATGCATTGCTGACATACTTTAGAAGTTGTATTGTGTGTTGTCCGTTGTGTGTGTGCTGTTTTGTTAAGGGGTTATTATCTGGGGAAATTATGAGTAAAACTGGCAAAGATTTAAAAAGAAAAAAAAATTTAGTAATCAAGTCAGGGTTTTTAAGTTAATTCAAACTACCACTATCTGTTGCTTTGCTGTTTTTGCTGGCTTTTTCTTATTGCCCCGACTATTTTAAAAACATATTATTAAAAATAATCAACCTACTTACCTAGATATCAACAAAAATGTAAACTGCATTTGTCTTGTGAGGTAGTGTTCCTCTTTTCAGGAAATAAAAAAGAATCAAGAGCACCTGCTAGATTTATTTTATATTTTTGTACGGAAATATTATTGAGTTGGGAGGATTTTTCTTAACATTCTTTGTCTTATTTCTCTTTACCTTTTCTTACTCATTTTCTCTTCCCAATTCTGTCAGGTTATCCATTCAGTTTCATTAAAATAGTGTAGAGAGGGACAGAAAGGATAAAGGTCTCTTTCTGTATATCCTTATCCCACTAGGAATGGAATCATAGAATCACAGAATTGTTTGGCTTGGAAGAGATCTTAAAGCCCATCCAGTTCCGTATGTGGGCAGGGTTGCCACCCACCTGATTGGAGCCCAGGCCCCCATCCAACCTGGCCTTGAGCACCTCTAGGGATAGGGCATCCAGAACTGCTCTGGGCAGCCTGTTGTACCACCCTTTCAGTAAAGAATTTCCTCCTAACATCTAATCTATATCTGCCCTCTTTTAGGTTAGAACAATTTGCCCTTGTCTTATCATATCAGACCATGTAAAAAGTTAGTGTCCCTCTGTTTATAAGCTCCCTTTAATAACTTGAATACTCTTCTCCATACTGAGCAAGCCCAGCTCCTTCAACATTTCTTCATGGGAAAGGTGCTTCAGCCCTCTGTTCGTCTTCATGGGTCCTATTCCCAACCTGTTTCAACAGCTCTACTTCTTTCTTGTGCTGGGGGCCTGGGCCTGGTAATGACTTCATTGTTAGCAGGTCTGATGGGATGAAATTTATCTTAAATGTGGGAGAGAAGGTAAAAAAAGTGAAAATGAGATATTTTTTCCCCACAGATATTGCACGTTTATAGGTATTGGGAGACTCGTGTGTTAAGTTTTGTTTTGTGAAATAAGGAGAAATTATTGCCTAATGTGTATTTCTTATGGTTGGGCAGGAAATTAGGTTCTTAAGCATATTACTCTTGAGTGATCTGTCCTTATGAAGCTTTAAAGCAGGGGAGAAAATACACATACATAGTGAAGATTTTGATCTCACGTTGGAAGAAGCAATGATTTGGATGCAAAGAAAAACAAAGATCATTAGACTTAAAATTTAACAGTCTCATTAGTCTTCTCGTTAGAATTTAGCTAATATATGCACTTCAGTGATTGCCTATCTTTTTTTTTTAAATGAGACTGTAAAAAGTATATTTGGAGTTATTCTTTCCTTCCTTGTTTCCTAATACAAAGCATGAGCAGAATTCAAGAATATCAGAATCATGTATATTTCTTATGCTCATTTACTTTTATATAGTGCCTATTGACAAAAATAAAAATCTTAATTTCTTATCGCTCCTAAAGTAAAGGCAGCGTAATGAGAAATTTGATGTTTATGCAGAAAAGCTTCCAAACGGAAGGCTAACTCACTGTGCCACGTGATGCATTGTTGACAGATATGTTACGGTTTATTAACTGTAAAGTTCCATTTAATTTTGAAAATCCAAACCTTTTGTGATGCCAAGTACTTTTTTTTTGTTTGTTTTACACTTGTCTTGTATCTAATATTGAAAAATATTTTTGCTTGCTACAGACCAAATTCTTCAAAGGTATAGTATCAGTTTTATTTTTCATTTTTGTTCCTGGCTAAGCCACAGGAGGACTTAATATCTATTTTTACAACTACTTGTTTTCTTTTTATTGATAATTCTCTTGAAAGGTGAAATACATGTTATTCTATTGAGTTAAATTTAATAGCTGAGCAAATGATGTATGCTTCATCCAATAAAAGTAGACTGCAATTTATGGATTTATGTTTAAATAAGCAGAAGATAGGAAAAATTCCTACATCTTTTTTGTACTGTATCCACTTCTCTGGGATGAAGTACGTCAGCCTACTATTCTTTCTGTATTTTAAATGGAATACTGAATGAAGGGGGGCAGTTGTGATGTTGCTCTCTCAGCAATCAGGGCGTAGGAGTCAGGATTTCTATAGATCTCTGCAATTCTCATCTGTTGCTTTTTTAAAAAAATATTCATTATTTGGAGATGTTTTTGTTGTTCTTTACAGACAAGTTTTGCAGTCTCAGACTTTTTTTTCATATCGCATTATAAAATGTAGGTACAAAATACGTAGCAAATATTTAAAATAAATAAATGTTTAGATGTCTTCCTAACATTGCATCTACTCTGCAGATATTAAGGTAAGTTTTATAATATATGGGTTATAATATATGGGTTATATATGGGCAAAATGGGGGAAATTCAAGTGTTTAATGCAACTCCAAATGGCTTTGTCATGTAGGCTTTTGGCCATCATTGCTTCAATCTTTCTTTTATTTGAAGAATATACTTTCCTGATACAGCAGTCTGCATTTTCTACTGTCCATATGTATGACAAAATTATTTTAAGGTATTCTTAAGACAGATCTACCTGCTTCAGAGATTCTAAGTAAAATTCTTGACGAAATGTTAGAAGCAACTTTTTCACTTGAAGATGCAGTAGCCTCATATTGCGGAACTATTACCAGGGACAGAGCTGTCTTGTGTAGCAGGCACAACTCTGTATGTTTTGGATGAAATACTTGGCACAAAGCAAGGGGTGGGAACCAGGCGCTTCCTTTCATTTATACTTAATGTCTTTCTTTACAGAGGCCATTTCTGCTGTTCTTTTTCTGCATGACGTTTCAAGGAGCTGATGTATGTTAGAGTACAATCAGAAAGCGTGTTGTGCTCTGATTTCATTCCCCATCTCAATTACTCATTTCTCTCTTAACTGTTTACAAAATGGTATTGTTACATGTATTTACTACAAGTAATGCAACTGCAAAGCAGACGAAATAAAAGCCCTGAGACAAAAATTTTAAATTGTTCTCGTAGTGATCCACACCCTTACAGTTGGTGACCTTGTTGCACAGTACTCTCAACTGAAACAGCTGAAATGTAGTGGAAGAAGAATGTGCTGAGGGCAGTCTTACGTGTCTGCTTCATCACTGAAACCTATGCAGTGTTACATATATAGCACTGTATATGTTTCAGTGCTATGGGATAATTGTTGCAATTGGATTGCATTTTTGTTGTACACTGTTAAGCTACTGTGGCAAACATGTATTCTGTTCACACCTGTAACAGGCCTGTAAACCACTGACACATTGTTACTGCAGTTTTGAATATGGTTGGTTCCTGTTACTCTTCTTGCTTGCAGAATTGATTGAAATTTGACTAGAGATTTCATTCAGGCACAACCTTTTGTCTTCTACTGGTATTCTTTTGAATGTATCCTTGTAAATGCACTGAGAATGACACTTGATAGGAGTGAAAATTAGTTTCAGATTTCTGCAGCACGCTTAACGTACATTCTCCACTTTTACGGCATGATTTCATATTTGTTGTGCTGAGGAAACTAAATGCTACATACTTTAGTAAAATAAATGTACAGATTAGTCTTGTGGTATTTTAGAGAGTCTTAGAAGTAGATGTAAGAGCTGTTAAAAAACAAACAAGCTTCTCAGGTAAAGGGTGCGCCCGGGAGTTAACAAGATGATGTTAAAGATTCCTTCCAGCTCAGACCATTCTATGATAGGAATGCATAATTCTGAGTACTACATAATTGCTTCTGATCTGTTTGCGAAGCGATCTGAAACTGTATGCCTTCAGATATTAAATGTGAGCTGTGATCTGTCCTGGTTGTAACGCATCCCTTTTTCTTGAGTGTATGGACTGTGGCTGCAAACTTAATGCTCGTACTTCTGCATGGATTGCAGAAGTTTCTCAGTAAAAGAAAAGTTGTTCTAACTTTTCCACTGAATGATCCCTCCTCCCCCTCCCCATGTGAAGTCTTTTGTCACAAACTGAGAAATACCTTGCACACAGTGGGCAGCCAGTAGGCTTTCTGCAGGAGGTTTCTACCGAGAATTGACAGGGCAGCTTGGCAAATGTTCAGAAGCCTGCATTAACTTGCTTGAGCCCGGCATGGGACCCTGTGTTCAGCAGAATTCTTCTGACCTGTCTCTCTGCATGCCGAGCTAATCAGCAAACACCTAATGAGCCTACTCTAAAGAAACAGACCCTCTCACAAACTACTTCATTTTCATATGTTCTCTGGGGGTGGAGAGACAAGTCTTCATAAGGACTGATGATGCTGCAAAGACCACAATAATGATAATTAACTTGCTGAATTTAGAAGATTATGCTGTTAATTAGTTGCAAAATAAAGATAAGTAATAGAGCAGCAGATGGTAGGATAACACCCAGGAGAAGGAGGGTTATTACTCTGATGAGCTTTTGTGGCAGATATGAAATATGGATCTAAGTTTTTCATGAATTGTTTCTGGAGAATATTATCTTGTTTCTTTGAGCTCTTGATGAAATGATCTAGTCCTACCAAATTTTGACAGATGCGGTGAGGATTTGTTTTCAAAGATATATGTGAACAATAAAATCTTGCTAATAAAGACTTTAAAAGCAATTAAGCTGTTTGAAAATACCACTTCTAGTTTCCCTCTAATAAGCAAAAAATGTCAAACCCAGGTTTTTATCAACTTTCCCCACACATTAATGCTTACGTGTTTTTATTATAATATTTGTTTCAATGTACTTGATTTTTAAAACTGAGATTCCCAAGATTCCCATAGTATTTGATGTCTCACTATTCACAGGAAGTAGAACATCCACGTAGTATTTTGTTCCAGCACTACCTTCTGAGATATGAAATGCTTAAATTGGATAGTTCATTGGGAGAATGTGTAATAATATTTGTCTTTTGTATTATTTCTCATTTTTTTTATAGTTTTAATCATAACTATTATTTCAACTTTGAAACTGTGATATAAAGCTAAAGCCAATGACTTTGCATTTCTTTTCCCAAAAGCCTCTACTCTAATTTAACAATGTAATTTTCAAAAGAAGTTTATTTACTTAAAAATGTACAAAACTATAATATTTAAATCTTAGCATTACAGTATTGAAAGCCCTGCTTAATTTGTATATCCCTATGCCTGTATGTTTTATAACATAATAATAGTTCGGTATTTACTTCACTTTTGCCATTTTCAAATTTTATGGACAACATGTGAATGTAATAGCATTAGCTTTTAGTTTAACTTTGCAAACATGTCTGTAACGCACAAATGAAGAGTTAAAGTATGAACCTAGACAATATTATTTGCCTTATGTGAGAAAAACAGCAGAAAACAAACAACAAAAATCAAAACCCATCCGAATACTCATTACTTTCATTTGATCTCCTAAATTTTCTAAACTTAGCCAGTCTTTCACTAGAGGAGCGGATATGTTAAGTGAAACTTTCTTAAATAGCTAGCTTTACACAAATGGTACAAAGTGTTTCTAACAGTTCACAGAGGGTTGGTTTTTTTTTGTTTTGTTTTGTTTTTTGTGGTGGATACTTACATCAAAGTTTGCTCATACAGCCCCAAGCAGAATTGAACAGTCACGCTGACCATCCATATACTTTTTAAGTGTTTATGTAACACTGCCATAAACATTAGAATTTAGCTTGTTGTTGTTGAACTTACGTATCCAGATAGTTGAGTTGGATGAATCACAGTGGAAGAGGAAGATGGTAACACCTGGAACAGTTGGCCCAGCAAAGCTGTGGATGCCCCATCTCCAGAAATATGCAAGGCCAGGCTGGATGGGGCCCTTGGTATCCTGATGTAGTGGTTTGAGTAAGAGGATCATCAAATTAACATTTTTATTTTTATAATTAGATCATGGAGTTTGTTGTAGTAGTTTCAGTTAGAAAGTACTTGGGGCTTTTTATTCTTGTTTAATTGGAGGCATGGACTGAGATTTTTTGTTAGCTTGTGTTTCCAAGGTGAGCTAGGAAGGTAGAAGTTGGTTGTTGTCAGTTTGCTTTACTGTTGTAAAGAAGAAGTTAAAAACTACTTAAGGCCTTAGGATTTTCAGAGTACTGTACACATGCTAAGAATTGTGGACACGTTATCTTTAAAAATGGTGTCATCGTGCCCTAAAGCCTGCATCATTATGCACAGGTAGTGTTCATCTGTTCCCTTTTCCAATGTATGTTAAGTACCAACCAGCATTAATTAAGTTTTGGCAAATCTGTAGACTGACATCTTATCGCAGTAATTTTACCACAAAAAATGAAACCATCCCAAAACTTACTGTCAACATATTTCCGGAGGTTGGCTTTGTTTGTTGTTCATGCTTTTTAATTAATAGTTTAAAAATCAAATTGTTTATAATTTGAAACTACCACAATGCATAGATAATTTGTGTGCAGCTGTTAATTTTGCAGCGTCAAGCTTTTGAATAACTCTATTTTCCTGGTGTATAATGTTCTGTATTCTTAAAAAGATGGAAATGTTTAAAAGGTCCCACTTAATGATTCCAGTCCATGGATTATCAGCCAGAACTAGGCTGTTAGAAGCCAACTATTTATCTCATGAAAAAGTGTATGAAGGTATACAAAGAGTGTCCGTACAGAGCTGAAGGGATCTCTTCCATTCTTTTTTTGAGAAGTGCATTTGGAACTTGAGTGGTCCCTAGGTGGGGTGATGTGTGCTGTTGCATTCAGTGTAGAGCAGTCCCTATAGAAGAGACTGTGAAAGAAGCTTACTACGGTGATATACACAAGTCAGTGAGTGAAGCTTCCTTAATAGCAAGCCAGTGAAGGAATGTTAGGACTTTCTCATCTTTCTAAGTTCTCTATATAGTCTACAAACAGGGTATCTGCTGCTGCTGGTTAGATGCTACAATCAACTATATAGAGGGTCAATTTGCTGTATCACAGAGATTTTTTGCAGTTTTGGCAGAGGTGGATCTGCAATCTGATGCTTGAATGTAGAACAGGAGCCAGGAAATCCTATCAAGGAAGAGGAGAGCTATTGCTATATTCCAATGGCTTAATCCTGAGAGGCATTGGATACTGTAGCTGATACGAAGTATCTGTCTACATAAATAGATGCAAAATCCTGTGCTGCTTTGGGCTGGCCAAATGCAGCCTGGCTCCAGCATTTTTAAGACATTTTCTTAATTATTAGTACTTATTGATGTTTAGTTCGTATTCCAAACCATAATGATACAAGAATTAATTTTTTAAAAAATTGAATGTTGTTAATATTATACACAAATGTATTTGGCATAAGGAATATGTTAGAAAAATGTTACTTTTGTTAAATTGTCAACATTTAAAATAAGGATTCAAAATGGAAATTTATTAGCCAGCTTCAGACCTAAGTATTGCAGCTGAGTACTATGCCAGTATTCAGGCTTCTGCGTATGTTTTTGCAAGTGTAATATAATACCAGTTTCAACAACTATTTCTTCATGGCTTTCGAGTCATCTCTTTGTGGGAACTACTCATCACCAAAGAGGTTTTTTGTTTATTTCTGCATGAAGCTTAGAGTCCTTTCTGAGATGCTGTTACGATAATTGCAAGAAGTTATGGTTGCAAGTAGATATATTCCTAGATTGCTGTTGAAAGCCTGTAAAAAAACAAACAAACAAAAAAAGTCCAGTAGTGATAGAGATGGAGCTCCTGTTTGCCAAGTGTAGTGGAACTAACTAATGTAAATCATTCGTAAGTTCTCAAGTTATCATGTGATTATGTAATTATGTTACAATATTTCCATTATGTTGAGAAGGAAAAAAGTTTCGTTTTCTTTCAGAGATTGAAAGCAGCCTTGACCCAGCAGCACCCTCAGGTAACAAATGGAGATACTGCCAAGGGACATCCAAGTGGGTTGGTTAGGACTCAGTCAGAAGAGCCACGACCGCAATCACTACAGCAACCTGCAACTTCAACAACTGAAACACCGGTATGACAACAAAGTGGAAATGTATTTCCTGCCCCACTCCTTGTTATATAAACACTCTTTTTTTCCCTTACTGTTGATTTACAAAGCAGAGATTAACAAGTACTATGGAATACTCTCAGAGCTAGAAGTTTGAGGGAGAAGCGGACTGCCCTGATAAAATGCTGGCAGAATCTTATTTTATATATATATATATATATATATATAGTTATGCACCAGACTGCTTTTTCTAGATGATTATATGTAATTTTGCCAGATTGCTATGTCTGTACTATATGTATTTTGCTGTCATATCAATATTTGTGTAGCAATAAAGTGTTTTTAATGATGCTCTTTCTAAAATGCATTATTCAAGATGATAATTTCAAAATAGGTATTATTTGTCTGTTTGGATTTAAAACTAACTCCTGATTTCTGGAGTGTGCTAACAGGAATTTTTGTAGTAACTGAAAATTATACTGCTGGTTTATATATAAATGAAAACATCAACTTACTTTATTTTGCATTTATATTACATCTCTCTACTGTATTTCGTATCTTAAGCACTCTTCTGAACTTTTTAACTGCATCAAGGATAACACTTGTTAATTGCTTTAAGGATCCTTTTTGGGCTTCCACAAGAAGAGTTTCAGTACTCTCTCATTCTGAGCACTGAAAGGAGGTTAGTGAGCTTAGAAGTGGTAGTATTTTCCTGTGGGGTGACAGATGAAAACAGGAAACAAAAGGACAAGAGCTCCAAGTCAGACTAGAAGTGCTGCTGAAATAGGTGTTTCCAAAGGTGAATCCAGGACAACTGCCATTCTGCTTCTAAGAAGCCTGTTGGAAAAGCAGTTGCTTAAGAAAATATAGATGACAGTGGAAACAGTCACTATCCCTAAACAGAAGGCCAGTGAGACAAAACTTCAGTGTGTTTTAGGGTTGTTTTCTAGTGCTTTTAAAAACCTAAAAGTATTACACTGATAACTTCTTTAATACTTCTTGCTGTTTTCAGGCATCACCAGCTCAGCCTACACAACAAACACCAAATACAGGTGGTCGGAGAAGAAGAGCTGCTAATGAAGACCCTGATGAAAAAAGAAGAAAGTTTCTGGAGCGAAACCGAGCTGCTGCATCCAGATGCCGACAGAAACGGAAAGTCTGGGTACAGTCATTGGAGAAAAAGGCTGAGGATCTGAGCTCACTAAATGGCCAGTTACAGGTATACTTTTTATTTCAAGTAAAAATGATTAAATAACTCTTGGACAGTGTTTCTGGATCAATGGAACTTTGAACTTTGCATGAAATCTGAAATATGAACTACTTCTAAATGAAGTCCCAGGTCAGAACTGAAAATCCAGTATTGAATTGCGTATTCCAGCAAAGTAAGGGTATAAAAGAGTGTTCTGATTTTAAGATGTGTAAACTTAGGATCATTCCCATTTGTCCTTTGTTCCATTTTAAATAACTTTCAGACAGTGATACTAAATGACTTTATATGTTGGAGTAAAGGCTTAATAGCCTTACCTTAAAAAACGCCTTGCCCTTATCAATTTCTATCACAGTCTGAGTTATTTAAATAACGTTTGGTTTTATTTCCTTTGGTTCTTTTTAACTTCACTGTTTTTTCCTTTAAAGTGAATGTAGTGCTCGTGAAAGGTGCCAGATTGACATCACTGGAAACTGAAGGCCTCTTTTGTCCACAGAACAGGTACAGCACAGGCAGTGTCAGTGCAAACTTCACCACACTGCCCTCCCAGTGTGCATAAATCTTAGAGGGAGAGATGTATACTGTAAGAGGGTAGTCTAGTATATATTACCAGTTATTTCTCCACCCCATCAGAGGTTACCAGTCGTTGGAAAGTTGTCACGTTGATGCACTTTTCCCCCTTAAACAATCCATGACCCTTTTGTTTAAGTTGCTACTACTGCTAAAATATACTTTCTTAATCTTTTACAGCAGCACACAAGAATTGGCGGGAAGTATTGTTTCAAAATAAAAAGTCTAAAAGCATTGTTTTAAGAATTACGGAAAGGAAAGCTTGATGTTGTTTCTTAAATGAAGCATTCATTTAGAAAATGTAATAAAAAGTATTTTGATCTCTTAAACTTTATCTTGTTTCCTTAGAGTTGTTCAGAGAGTCAAATTCACAGATCTTTCCTATTAAAACTCTTATTTGGTGCTATTGATGAAGATGTCCCAGCTCAACAAACGGAATAATATGGCATGTTTCATCTTGTAATCAACATTAAAAAGTACCAGTCATTTTCAGTTTCCTGACTGGAACAGAACAGTACATTTAGAAGGGATCTACAAAGGTCATTGAGTCCAACTGAGACTGCTTCAAGGGTAACCAAAATTTAAAGCAAATTCAAGGTTATTGAGGGCATTATCCAAATACTTCTTGAACATTGACAGGCATGGAGCATCGATCACCTCACTAGGAAGTCTGTTCCAGCGTTTGTCCAACCTTAAAGAAATTTTTCCTAAAAATAAATAATATACCTAGTCTGTCTTTGAAGATTCTCAGCATCTTAGACTGTAAAATGTAAGAAATTTATAGCTAAGCACATAATGTAAAACTGTTACTTGTGTTCTAGAATCACTACCTGCCATTGTGACATTACTTAAATTACTTGCAAATACGTAATCTTCTCATACCTGTTCACAATCTGAGGACTTGACTTTAATGTAGTCATAGCCCTCACTGTAAATCCATTAATTGCAAAATGACATTTGGCACTATAGTTTAAAGAATCTAAGAAAAAAGTGCAGGTAGAATATATCTTTCTTACAGGAAGAGAAACAAAGAACAAAAACAATTGGCTGTATTTCAGTTTTCTTAATGAAAATAGCTTTTGGTAAGATATGAACTGTCTTATCCATTTTTGGAAAATACAAATCCATTTTTGTAATTGAAAACTATGGAAGTACCATATTGTTATTGGTAACAAATTGTCCCAGTTGATTTGAAACCAATAACGAAAGTTGTCATACTGTTATATACACACACACACACACCTTATTTAGTATAGCTGCTACTATAATACCAACGTTAGTATTGTATAGTTATGAAATAACATAGTAGTCTTTTGCTTATTAGAGAGCAATCCTGGTTTCGTTCTGTGCATGTTCAAACACCTATATAATAGATAAAATGTAGAATCAGACTTGTTTGCAGATATTTTAATAAAAATAATGCATCCATGTAAAGGTATGCAAATATACTACCTGATGATGATATGGAAGAAGGCTAATGCTCTGTTTAAGAAGTGCCCCATAGCAGCAGTAATGGTACAGGGGAAAAAATTAAAAAGCTTTGTCTCATTGAGAAGGCCGCAGGTTTTCTCTTCTGTAACAGTTGCAGTTTTTCTCAATTGCTGTTTGTAGCATGATGTAGTTCTTGTTAGAAACAAAATTAAGAATGAGAACAGAATCTGAAGTCACAAAGGAAATCAAGTTTTACACTTTGTTTTATGGCAAATGCTAAAACGTGTTTCATCCTGGGACTTTGTCAGTGATCTTAATGTCTCCTAATCTATTAGTATAACTGTGGCTACCTGTGTAAAATATTGTTGTGTTTATTTGTGTGCATTGCTTATAGTTGCATCTAAATCTTGATTGTGGTTTTTAATTGTTTGTTTACATATCTGGAAACAAAAACATTTCCAGATTTCCAGGCAGTAATTCTGTAATAATTCAGGAAAAGTGAATTCCTTAGTTTGCCAAAAGCAAAACTGTTAACTGTGAAGAACAGAATGATTTGAAGAGTATTGAATGTGAGAAAAATGAACTATTATGTGAAAGCACTCGTCCATTCTGAATTTCCATAGTAAAATTTTACTTAATAATCTAACACAGCTGATCAGCGTTGAGGGCAGAAACAACCCATGGTTACTTACGTTATATTTAATAGAAAATTAGTTACATTTGGAGTTTTGCTTTAGTACAGCTTTATGGACTGAGTGGTAGGGTTTAGTAGTTTTTCTTTAATATCTAAATGACCTGCTGAGATGTCATAATTACAAAATTAGGTTAATACCAAAACGACTAGAAATTGCATTGCAGTGCTTCGCATAACACTTTCAACTTCTTTCAACACAGTAGTTTTCATTTTACGTTTTTGTCAAAGATTCTAATATAAATGTTGAGATTTTTAAAACTGGGAGCTCTCTAACAGTACATATAGATTTGAAGAGCCATAGTTGGTTGATATATGTTCTTTTGTTCCACAGTTCTCAGCTTTCTGTAGATGAATTTGCGTATGAGAATGTAATTTATTCAAGCTTTTTTTTTTACTGAATTGAAGATTTCAATGAAATCATGTGAATAACATATATTAAATTGGCCTTTATCAGTCTATACTGTAGGCTACATACGTTATTTCATGCTTCCAGCTTTTTAAAGTATATTTATTGGGATTTTTTTTTGTGTTTTCTGCTCGTATGTTGACTTGTTTAATGATCTGAGACTTGTTATACCTTGTGTTGCCTCTGTGCCTTGCCTGGATATGGTTTGCCATGTAACATGTTCTTAAGGAACTGTTGACGATGCATGCCCAGCGGCCACTCAGAGGTATTGGAGTGTCAGATACCAAAGTCCGTAGCATGTTCCCTGTTTGGTCCCTATCACTTAAAAAACTTCACAGGGCAAAGAATTAGTGAGTTTGTGTTACTTCTGTGTCGTAGAAGAATGGTCTGTCTTCCTTAGGAGGTCTTTCTGGGCTTTAGGAGACGTCCATTATCAGCAGTTGGTGGTTTGTACTAGTGTTACAGACACTGCCTTAGGAAGGCTATATAAAAAATAAATGCACAATCCACTATCCCTGTAACTGCCACGTCTGCCTGTCTCTGGTAATAGGCCTGGTAAATATACCTCACTAATGTTGCCTAGCGCCCTACTTAGTAAGGGTTAATCTGGTCCCATTACTACACATGCATTTTGAATCCAGGGAGGATAGGCAGATACAGAAGAACATATTGTACACAGTGTTATATACCATGATAGACAGAAGGGGAAATATCTTTTGAAAATGGAATACTGGTGGAAATAGATGTGCTTTCCTCCAGAATCCTGCTTTCCCATGTTAGCACACTTTTGATGTGTGTGAACATAAAAATTCTTCTAGGTAGTACGTGAAGTGTATTTTATGCTTGTTTAAAGAAGCACTCATACCTGCTCTTGACTTGATAAATGAAGGGGGCTGTTCATCTTCTATGTGCAAAAACTCTCAATCTTTCTTCATGCCAACTGTTGAATTGTTTGTTCTATGTGTTTCTTCTTGTTAGCCTATTTTCCGTAAAGGCCACCTGTTAACATATTTTGAAAGAGCTGGAAGGATGTCATATTGTCAGATGCATGATAAGAAAACTGCAAGGTATATAGAAGTTGATTCTAACAACATGCTTTTATTACCAGTCCAAAGTGGCTCTTACTAGTAGCATGTAAATGGCAGCCATTGATTTGTCTTTCTGTCACATTCCACATACCAAGTGTGTCTGGGGCTTATTCTCTTCTACTTTCAGGAATGGTTTGTAAATTGAATATGATGCTATTGGCACAGTGTTGACGTTACTAACAGTGCTAGCTATGTTTTCAGGGAGTAAGCCTCAAGTTTTTAATTTAGTATAGGAATGCTCTTCCATTTTTTTCAAATCTGCTTTAAAATAAGATATTTTTTTAATATTCCTTTTAGCAAAGCACCGCCTTTTCAACTATTTTTCATAAATACTAGATTTATTTACACTGGTAAACAGCTGCTTCATTTTTATATATGCTGTTTGTGTATAAAATTCTTCCTTAAGTGGGGGAGATGAAGGTAGAAACTTTCTGAATACTTTTTCCTGATTTGATCGTTTGTTTTGCCAGTGTTCCTTTAAACTAACAGAAGTATGATTCATGTTCCTTGGACATTGCTGCTTCTGTACATTATCGAGAAGTGTCTCAAAACTGCATCAGCACTTTTCTGCATCAGTTCTGTGCAGCTGCCTGCTTGGCATCCAGGCATGTGGATCCTCAGTAAATAACATGGTGAACTAAGAGAACTGAGAGCTGGAGGCACAAGTAGAGAGCTCTCTTTACAGCCCAGGATTTCAGGACATACAATTCCAGATGGTAGAGCTTTTGTAGGTGATATGTTTTTTTCTTTTTTTTTATTGCAACCTTTTTCTTTGTAATCACAGTTTTCTTTTATCAGAAACATCAGTGAAGTCAAATTTCTCTCTTGCAGCTCTTGTTTTTGTTTTAAAGTTTCTGCAAAGGATATTTGGCACAATAACATGACTGAACAGAAAATTAGTCCTTAATAGTTTTTAAGGAGCTTTTGCAAATATAAACTTTTAAATTGGTTTTCTCATTAGGGGAAGAGGGCATAGAGAAAAGCTGTGTCTTACAAATCTGATATTTTAGGTACAGTATTTTTAAATTATATTACTTAGTGTAAGTAAACCAAATAAATTCTGTTCTTGAAAATGTTTTCATTACTTTAGAATCCTTTTAGTTATCATGCATCTCTTCTGACTGTACTACCTTAGCTTATAGGGTCAGATCGACATTTGCATGTTGTTTTTTTTCCCACATAATTTTATTTGTAATCTAATTTTCCTATGTCTGCTTTTCTTTAAGTTGCTTCCAAATGCATAAACATATGCGTTCATGGGTAATAAATATTTTACTTATGTGCACAGGTTCGTGTAGTTTAAATAACCTCAAGTATTTCGTATCAGTGGAAATTTTATTTAAAATAAACTAACCCCTGAAAAGCATATAACATATCAAGATATGAGGATCAAAAAGCATTACAGATAACCTGATTCTGTAGATACCTACAGGTTTTTCTAACGTTCTAAGTGAAAATGAATCTATCACCATGCCACACCGTTCTTAATTTGGAGTGTCAATGTAGTTATGTACCATTTCTCATCCATAGATATCAAATTGTTTTTACAGGGAAGGTAAGTATCATTGTCCTCCATCTTACAAATGGGGAAATTGAAGCGCAAAGAAGAAAAATGACCTTCTTCAAGGTCACCCAATAGTGGAAAGGCACAGCCGGGAATGAGCACTGTCTCTAGATTCTGCAAGGGCTGTCTCCTAGATTACACTCCACTTTAACGGTGTAGACTGACACTTCAGGTTTTGTCAACATTATTAATAATTATGCCTTCATACAATACTTGATTTATACATGATTGTTAAAGAGAGAAGAAATGTGAAGATCAACAAGACATTTTCTAAATTATTTTTCATTATGTGAGATTTTTAAAGTCTGAGTACAAATATAGTTCCCCAAACCAGTATTGCATAGGCTTACTTAAAAATCTATGTATTATTGGCTGTGGCATCTGTTGAATGTGGGTAGCTAAATGTAGATTTACTCTGATTAGAATTCATAAAACTCTGTAGATAAAGAGTCTTACAGTAGCTGGATCATGTGAATGAGACTATATGTAGACTCTGCATCTGCAAACTGAAATACATGTTGTATTTTCCATAAGTGTTTCCTAATTTAAGAAAATCATAAAATAAAGTTAGTCGAGTTTCAGATAAGATTTAAGTATTGTAAGATAAAAATGCGTACATTTTTGCTATATATACACCAAATGGAAAATTCTTGTATTTTATTTACCCTTAAATGAACAACTGAAAATCCTATAAAACTTAATACTTACTTTCAAAATGCATGTAGCTTGAGCTGGTAAAGTACATACATAACTTTCTTCTTCTTTAGAATGAAGTCACCCTGCTGAGAAATGAAGTGGCACAGCTGAAACAGCTTCTTCTGGCTCATAAAGATTGCCCTGTAACCGCCATGCAGAAGAAATCTGGCTATCATAGTGAGTAATGTTCCATTACCTGTAGCCTTAGTCTGCGTCAATGAAATACTGCCAAAGTGAACTGAATCAACATTAAAAATAAGAAGTGCAGTTCTAATATTACATTAAAGATTTTTTTTCAATCTCAAAGGTTATTATAAGGCAGGAATGAATATGGAATATTTAGGAATATATTTTTAAGTCCTTTCAGTTGAATTGTTGCATAACATTGAGGGTTTTATGTTGGTTTAAAAAATGCATATGGTAATTAGCATATATGGACTGTAGGCTACTACACCTGCTTTGAAAAACATAATTAAAGTATTAAGAGCACGTGATAAACCATTTTTGTATACTTTATCTTAGCCTGGTACAGAGAAAAGTCCTTGTGGGTTTTTTCTTTATCATAATGAGATTTCTGTAAAGGTAATATAACAGCTGTCCTCATTTACCATAACATCCAGGATCAGTCAAGCCGTTAAAGTAATCAGATGCAGGTTTGTGGCTCCTACTGTACAATGTCTTCTAGGTTGTTTTGATTTCCACTTTAAACAACCTCTTTTAACAGGGTATTTTGAAAAGCGAATACAAAGGGAATACCAAGAGCTTCAGTTCGCATTTCTTTTCTAGTACATATTTGTACTGAAAGTTGCTCATTTGATTTTTATCCTTCCAGCATTTTAAAGGTTAATTATGCTTTCCTGACTTGTAACTTCATTTTTGGATATGATACACGGTGCCAGAACCAGCTGCTGCTGCTGTAGAATAAATGGCCAATTTTGTCCATTGTACACAAATTTGTTACAAATAACTGAGCCGGGAATGCATTAGGCAACATTCATAATATATAACCCACAGCTTTCGTTTTTATGATTTAGTGATATTTCAGGATATTTGTAAATGTGAAGATTGTTTCTGCCATATGTAGCCACTTCATTTTAATTTGCCAGTGTCAGTAATTCAGGAGAATAAAGGAACATTTTGTATTGCATGCAAACAGATCCTCAGGTGCTTGCGATAAAACTTAATGGCCACCATCTTTACTTGTAGTCATTGTAAGCAGTTTCATCAGAATGGGCAATATTTTTTAATTTAAAAGATTCAGGAGATTTAGCAACTCTCTCTTGCCACGTATATTTAGAATACTGATTTTGTCAGTTTTGAGCTTATAAATCTTGGTCCTTTGATCTCCAGTCATTTTGACAAGACAGAAAATAGCATCTTGGAGCAAATTGGAAGAGTATGGAAATATGTTTGGGATTTATATTAACAATGATTGCTGCAGGGATGAGGCCATTATGGCTCCCATCTGACAGCACAACATAATTTCATACAGAAGCTACTAGGGGATAACATTACGCATGCAAGATCTTACTGAAAAAAATAAAAACCTAACAATCCCCCCCCCCCCCCCCCCCCCCGAAAAAAAGGCAACAACTGTAGGTTTCTTGAATTTTGAGGGTTTGAGGATATGTGTTTAAATATTTTTGATGCAAATTCAGGAATGTAAGTCTTAAACTGGCAAGCTAATTACATGCTAAAGATTTCTTTGTTGAAGTACTAATGACAGACTTTTTAGTAGTACTGTGTATTTTCTGCCCTTTGAAAAGGGATTATAACATTCGTAATTTACTAAAGAAAACAAAATGAATATGTACTGCAACCCTAATCAGCGGAAAAAGACTACGTTTTAGAAAAGGCTAATCATAGGACAAAAATGGGCGGTATAGCTCACTTAGGTTCTTTTGGATTCTTTTTGTTTGTCTTAGTTTTGTTTTTTAATTCTTTTGAAAGTCAAAGTTCAGCACAAAGGATGGTTGTAATGACATCCCTGTGAAAGAATTTTGTCACATTGTCTTCATGTGAATACTGTTAGGAAAAGATGTTGGCTAACTGATTTACCCATAGTATAATTTATGGGTGGGAAAAAATAGTTTCAGCTAACGTACACATTCATGAAAACAGTGTTGACAAAGTACTTTTAAACAAACATATTACGTGCATCAAGTCATGTAAGTTCAATTGCTTAAGAACATATTGAGTGGTTTAACAGTATCTCTGTGGAAGAAACTGAATACACCAGATTACAGTGCTCCTGCAGTGCTGAATATTGTGCACTGCTGAGATGGTGCTAGTTTATACGAGGCAGGCTGTGTTTTAACAGCTAAGCCCACAATTTAATAGGGTTTCACTTATGATGCAGTTAAATAGGCAGAAATAATCTATTACTTTGCGGGATGTTTTTGACACCTACTTACATATCTTGTAAGATCTTCTGGATTTTCCAGGCACATTTTTGCCTTTTTGCGTCAGGGCAAGTGAGAAAAGCATTACAGTGAAGATATCCCTTCTCGGAAAATTGCTCTTGAAGTCATATTTTCATTATTTTAGAAGTCTTGTGTCTACTTCAAAAAGACAGAAAAAAATTATGATGGTGCTTTGAGGTATTGCAGACAAAATTGTTTCAATTTTCGTGTTTTCAGATGTTTTAAGCTTTTTTTTTCCCCAAGGAAAAATAGTACTGTTTCTGAATTTATCTTTAAACACTGGGGAATTGCAATGTATACAAAGAATCTAAGTGCTGCTCGTACATTTTTCATTTTACTTCTTCAAAACCAGGTTATTTCTACAAGTTTTCTGCAATACACAGATATTTTCTATGTTATTTTTTTCTGGAAGTAAAGCAAGAAGGTTAAAACTTGTGAAAGGAAAATGTGAAAATTCCTGTTGGAGGAAAAAAAAATGTTTCAGATATTTTTCAAAAGGATGGATGTCATAGTCTTCAAGAGCAGTTGTACAAAACTGAATATAAAAAGATAGAGACTGTAGTGCAGGTGGTCTGAAATGAAATTTTCGCGTGTGCTCTTTCTCAAGTTAGTTTTAAAGAAACAGTAGAATGTGACTAACCAGTCACTCAAATGTTCCTGCAGCCTGTTTTGTATTGGCGACAATCCTTCAGTAAATTGTGAATACGCCTTTGCAGGGATACAGCCAACTCAAGCCTAGAAATAATAATTTTTCAGTGAGTTCCTCTGTAGTCCCTCTGTAGTTGACAGTTACCATGAGGTTTCCTTTCTAGAGATCATCAGAGGACTAGATCTGGATATGGGAATTATTATTTGGGTTTTTATTCTGAAGTTGCAACTCCCTTTTTGCTTACATTACCGAAAGCTGCCTGTAAGCAATGGTAAGATGTAAATAGTAGCAAGTTTTGACTACTGTACAACGGTACTTTCTATACCTTTGTAAGTCTTCTCTGTGTTTTGTTTGCTATTTTTAAAAATCTTGTCTACAGCTCAGTCTTGCCCACCATGCGGTCCATTACCAAAACACTTCTTTGACCTTACCATTCTTTTCTAAAAGTGGTTGATAATAAACAGTGACGAGGAGCGGGTTCTTAGTATGCATAGGGTTGCTTCAAAGACATTTATACTGTGGACTTGACTTGCTAATTTACTGAATTTTCTAGTAGTCATATAAACCCCAGTACCTCGTAAACTTCATCGTTGTTTTTTCATGCCTTGTTTTCATTTTAGTTACTGCTGTTACCCTGGTTTTGTATGGTAATGAGGCTATGGTATCTTTTATTGTTAGTGTCATCTTTTACCATCTCTTCTTCGCTGAGTAGCTCAACTTTGTAGGCCAATCTCAAGCAAATCTGAAAAGGATTACAAAAACAAGTCTAGTGAAAATCAAGCTTTGTTCCATTGCTGCGCTACCAGCAATGGTTCTTGCTGTTTCTGTCTTTGTGTGTCCATGTTATTAGATTACAAAATGGTCAGTAGTGTTTTAAAAAGGACTTTCAGTCTTCCATCTGTATGTTCAGTTTAAATATTTTTCACAAAAGCTTTATGCAATGACTTGAAAAACAGTAAGTAGCACAAAACGATACGGAAGAATTATAATTAAATTTGATCTTCACTCAAAAGTGTGAACAACAGTAGATTTATTTTCTCTTTGATTTTTAGTCTTTAACTTAGCTTTTTACTTGACAATGTTTGCATGATGTCTTGGCTAACTTTTGAAATTCTGGGGAAAAATAGGGTAATTTTGGCATGGCTAGGACATCTGTGTGAGAGACATTTTAAATCATGCTCACTTTTTAGGTTCTAATTTTGCGTAGTAAGAATTTTTTGAATTTTTACGCTCTTCCGTGAGGGAAAAACAAGGCAACTTTGTGGCAAATTCACTTTGGTGAAAGTGAATTATTCTTGAAGATACTAAGAATAAATATTTTTAAAGATATTATAACTTTTATTTAAAAAATAATTCTAAATCCTAACGACAGACATCTGTGTACTAAAGAAGTTACTGAACTTTAAAAGAATGAGGTCTGAAAACTTGTGGAAATATTGTCTAACTAATATAAGGTTATAAATGCCACCTTTTTCAGAGGGGGTATTCATGATCATTGATCACAGAACCAGTCTCTTGACCACTGAGCAAATGAAGTAAATGGCACCTGTTAAAAACATAAGGCCAATTATACAGCAGCAGCAGACCTGGTAACATTTTCAATCTATTGGTACTGCTTATTGACACGACGTGAGCACTGTACCCACCAGCTCATTTACTAGGTGGGAAATCAGATAGCATTAATCATGATTTTGAAGATGTGAAAATGTTCTTATTTGCTGAATACTCCATAATGCAATCCGTATCTTTGCCTATGAAGTAGTGTTTTCTCAAAAAAAAAAAAAAGTAATGAAAACTAGATTGTTTTTGCAATTTGCTGTGCTATGTGATACCATGAATGCTAATTGTTTAGGAGGGGACTGCTGTCGTGTGGGAAGTGGTTTTGTGTTATGAGGGAAAAGCATGCTAAACAGGTTTCTCTTCTGAAGCTGCAGATAAAGATGACAGTTCAGAAGACATCTCAGTGCCAAGCAGCCCGCACACGGAAGCTATTCAGCACAGCTCTGTCAGCACTTCCAACGGTGTAAGCTCCACTTCCAAGGCAGAGGCGGTGGCCACCTCGGTGCTCACGCAGCTGGCGGACCAGAGCTCAGAGCCCGGGCTTCCCCAGGTCGGTGTGGTGCCGCCCTCCCAGGCGCAGCCCTCGGGAAGTTGATTAGGAACTTGGTTGCATCCTTTTCTTAGGTATTCGTTTGTGACTTTAAAGGGAAATCAACGAAAGACCAGTCTCCACCTAGGAGAAACTGTAGCTTAAAATTACTTGGTTTTAAAATTCAAACCTAAATTTGGCTTTAACGATTGACAGGTGAAGGTGAGACAGAACACCAATTAAAAGTCTCTTTGTAAAAGACTTTTTTTTTCTCTTAAGTGTTAGGTTTACTAGTTATTTTTTGTGCTTAATGTGTAAAGTGTATGTACAGTACAATGTGGTTTATTTCATTTTTAATTTGGTATTATTTCAACAAACATTGGGGTGAGTTACTAAAGTTCATCCCCCAGACTGTGATAGTAATATTATGTGACATTTTATACCAAAGTTCTGCATAGTCCCTATTGACTTTGTAACTTGAGCAAGGTCATAAAGCACTAGGCAAGAGAAAGACAGTAACAGTAAATTTGCTTTTAGTCTTTTTGCCTTTTTGTTGTTTTGCACATTATGAGAGGAAGAACATTGGGAGAAAAATGTTTGGGTTGTTTTATATATAGCATTTTGGTTGGCTTTTTAACCGTTGGGTTTTTAATTTGTTTAATAGGGCCAGTACAGTATATGAGATACAGTACTCTTATGCACATACCTATCCTAAATGAGGATCATTACTAAATAGATTTTTTTTTTTTTAATTTGTCAGGTGTTTTTTTTTCCCCCTCCAACACTTTCCTTATGAGGGGAGGAGAGCTTTATTTCTCCAGTAAGCATAGGTATCTGTAACTACCCTTTGTTGTTTGGCTGAAACTAGTAAGCATATTGTAAAATACGGGGTTATCAAGTATGGAATACTTAGTATTCCAAAGTAGGATGATATTTTGTGGGTTTTTGAGTCGCAGACTGAGTTTACTCATGGTTTTGGACGCCAGAAAAGCCTAAAATCCTTCAGACAACTCAAGACTTTTTTTTGTCATTGTCTTGTATTTGCAAGCTAACTTGTACTTAATTCTTGTGTAAGCACTGTCATCTTTTAGTAGCAAAAATTTTGATACCTTTCTTGTGGAAAAAAAAAATCAGTATCTACCGTATCTTGGAAACAATGTAATTATAATGTGGTGTGTGTGGTGTGTGCGTGAGAATGGTTCAGTAGTTAATGCCAGCAGTCTTTTGCTTGAATGTTTAAAGATGCCTTCAATGTGATGCTGGCTGATAGGTGATTGCAGTTTTAAAATGTTATTTACTGTGCAAACTTGGATAACTAACATTCCATGATGTAGTTTGTTTCTGATGAAATGATTGTAGGTACACTTTTTCTCATTATCCAATCATCTGTAGGATACTGAGTTTTTTAAATGTGCCATTATCTATTTTGATTCTGTACTCATGTTCAAAATACAGTACAATATTTTACAATAGATTAAGTTGTTTAAAAAAAATATAGATGTGTGCTTTCAGGTCGGAAAACTTTGTATAATAGCAAAAACAGATGCATAGTAGCAACTGGCAGTAAAGCAGGATTCCATTATGTATATAACAAAGATTTAATGCGTTTATAATGGGTTGTGTAGTTCATTTGCTCTTCCTTCTCCACGCTATACTACGTGTTTTTAAGTGTCAGTGCCATCAAATTTCTATTTGATTCAGTTTAAAATCTAAAAAATGTAATTGATCCACAGGAAAATCATGATTTCTACAATATATATACAACCATACTATACTGAAACTGGACAAAGAAATATCTAGGTCATATATATATCATTGCAGGGCTTTAAGCATGCAAATAACAAGGATTCTAAATATTTTTTATTGTAAACTAAGGAAGTTCAGTTGATAACCTCATGTGTTTAGAAGTCTTACTTTCCCAATTTCAGGAATAAACAATAAGTTATCATTTCCAGGATGGTAACATACAATGGACATCTTATGAGAAGGAAATGAATTGCAAAGGCACAAAATGTGAATTCTGCAGGAAAGCTATACAGTCACTTTTCATTGTAGTTTTGGTGGACTTGGTGAGGCCTCATTGATTGCGCTATAATTTGCTCTCCTAAACACAAAGGCTTTTAAAATCATATTTATATAAGTGGAGTTTTTTTTTAATAACAACTATCACGCTTGTAAAATAAGTCTTCATAAGTGTATAGGAGACATGTAAACAGTTAATGAGTTTAACTGCGGGGCTGGAAAAAGAACCATTAAAAATCTGTGTTCAGCAAATAGAAAACAGTTATTAGCTCTACTACCATGGATTCTGTTTGGAGACGTATGTCACACTAATTCTGTACTTAGCATTTTGGGTCTTTACATTTGACATGTTCACAAACTGTACTGTTTTCTTTTATGTGCAGTTTGCATGAGTAAATCATCAAAGAGAATAAAATCTATCTTTAAGTTATGTTCCTATTTTAATGAAATTATAATTGTTCTAAAAGGCAGCAGCGTCTTCGAACTTATTTCTTTATCACTGCACTGATCAGCATTTTTTTTGGAAGTTATTAATGTCAAAGTAACGTTATGAAAATAAGAATGCATTCTGTTCTTTTGAAAATAAATCAAATTCCATTTGCAGTTGACACCCAGCACCTTTTTAGGAGTTGGCCACGTATCCTTAATTCTAGGAGCCTAAGTAATCCACAGGAGGAGTTCACAAGTGGCTTGGTGATCATAGGCGTTGCTCAGCCATCTCTGGTTGCAGTGAGTGCTGCTGCAAAAGCATTGTGTGTAATCAAAAATTCTGGCTAAGGTTCAGGTATCTCAGTCTCATCTTAATATATGTGAAGCTAAGAAATAACAGATGAACTGCTAGTTTTGTTGAGGGAGGTTGAGAAGAAATCGCACCCTCATGTTTGTTTGCTACCATATGAAAAGTAGTTTGGTCTGATTTATGAATGTTGGGAACATGATGGATGGGGCGCCACGTCCTGTTATTGTTTGAAAAGCTCTTGACTGGACTATGGTATGGAGGCATTGGGAGGAAAAAAGAAGTAAAGCTGCCATGCACTTGAAATTATCACATGTTCTGAACCAAGGGAATTAAATTTAAACTGCATGCAACTTTGAGCCCATTGTAAGAAGAGTACACAGTGCATCTTCGTTCTTGATCTAGCTGTCAGCAATCCTGGCTGCGGCAGGGGGCTGGAACTAGGTGATGTTTCAGGTCCCTTCCAACCCAAACTGTTCTGTGATTCTATGATTATGTTCTTTAACTGTGAGTTATGGTCATCATTTCAAGGAAGAATCATGAAGACTGTGTGACAGAGGGCATCTGAGGGGAAAAAAAAATCTTCTCTTTACTGTCTCCACTGTAAAAAAGAAGAAACAAAAAAAAACATTATTCTGATTTTGCATGTAAATATCGAATCCAAGTAAGCTTTTTCTTTTTTAAAATGCTAATATAGGCTGGGCAAATAAAGATGTGAAGATATTACACTGATGGAAGTAAATGACAAATGTTGGATGAGTGGTGATTTCAGCTACCGGAATTACAGAAGCAATTTGCCTAGAGGCAGATACAAACATTTTAATTGGTCATCATAAATGATAATGAGGAGAAAACATGGTGAAATTAAGTGCATCCTAATAAAGTAAGGTATGTTAAATTGTGCTGAAGGAAACTCCAGCAATGCTTCTTGACATGATTAATATACTCATGACAATGTGTCTAATGAAGGTTGTTTGCATTTATGTGCTGCCTGTTGCCTCCCTCAGTAGAGATAATTTGGACTGAGCTCATTTACATTGCAGAGCATGAAGTGTAAGATAGCTTACAGTAGTATTTTCCTTTACATTTATTTTTATCCACTGTGTCAAAAGTGATGCAGGTAGGATTTATTTAACCGGCCTCATATAACACTGAGAGGGGTAGGTCTAGATGACACCATCAAGAAAAAAATTGGATTTTTGAAGTTTTTTATTCTTAAATTAAAAGAACATTTCTTGTCCTTTTAATTCCAGTTTTCAATGTGACTTTTAAAATTTTTTTTACCTCCCAAAATTTATGACCATGACCTTTCTTGTTTTTCAGTTTCTCTCTCTCCAAAATATTTTTCTGAATGATAAGCCCATGAATGTGCATGTATATATTTAGTGTGGAATTTCTTGGTTTTGCACATTGCTTCTTCCCTGGCTATATTAACTCTATAGCAAGCTTTTATTTCAAGAAATTAGCAGTCAGGAAAAGGAGTAGTTGCATGCTGTGTGTCTCATCTTTGGCTGAAATAGATAAAGGAAGCGTATGAAATCTTGACATCTTTCCAGAAGGAGGTATCTTACAAAATGTATTCAAATCTGGAAGGAGTTCCTGGGTTTCCAGCAGTGAGAAATTCTTAGTTTTGTAAAAAATGTCATTATAAATGCTCTGCAGAAGTCAGGAGCTCTAGTAAGGAGCATGGGTTCTATGCTTACGGCTTCGTAATTGTGCCAAGTGCAACCAACTTCAAACAGTTTTCACCCCCTAGGCATGGGTTAGTTATAATGATGGTGTGGTTGTTGGCAGAACAAGACACAGGTAAACTTGATCCAGTTCATGTAATTATTTTAAACCTTGCTTGAAGTCCTCTCTGTCATCTCTTACCATTTTTATAATGGTGTGTGTTTTTCCAAGCACTTCTTCCTACTCATTTTTGGGGGAAGAGGGGGAAAAATGTTCTTAAGTTTTTAAATAAACTACATGTAGCAGATTTAATCTGAAAGTGAATTTTAATCAGAAAAGTGTTGTGAAGTGATTATTTTAAATATCCCTAGCACACAGAATAGGGAGCTGGTAGTATTCGTTGGCTTTGGCCAACAGGGCCTGATGGTGCTCCCAACTTATGATTAATGAGCTTAAAGGATAGCACTGTGCAGCTTAGGGAGATCAGTCAGATTTCAACTGAGCAGATGAGCTTCAGGAACAAGAGCTGTCACGTAGATGGCTTCGGAGGAGTAGAATTGCAGGGAAGCAAGTTTTCCTCCTGTAACTCCTGCTTGTGGTGAGCTTAATATATCAAGGTGCAAGCATGACCTGTTACACATCCATCTACTGCTGTCTGTCCCCAGGTGGCCTGAATACTGTGATGTGTGTCTTTTGAGCTACTCATAAAGCAAAAGTTAGCTTATGTTTTCTTTTCACTATCTGAAAAGTTCTTTCTCTTGTTTTGCAGCAGGCTGCTATTTGTTTGGTACATAAATAGTATTTCCTTCCCCGTATCTGAGCCACTCATCCTAGACCATTACAGAGGCAGAATACTGTCTGATAAATCCCTGGGCTGATACATTTTTAGAAACTGAACAATTTAAGAAAGCTACTCATTTGTTTTGTTATCATTAGAAGTGAAATGAAAAATCACATCTGGGTCATACATCTCGGGTTCTCACCAGGAGAAAAGGGAGACGAGTGAAGAGAATGAGCCTTTGGCATTACCAGCAAACACAATAAATTGCCTTTCTGAAGGAATTGCAAAAATGAAATGGAGAAAAAGTCATTACAACTTACTAACTATTTCCTGTGGACAGAAAAATAGTGTTTCACTCCTTGCTTATACCAGTCTTTTCCTCTGATTCTAAGATACTTTCTGTGATTATTTGTTTCTTTAAAATGTTTATAATGTTGTTATTAAATGTTTTGATCTCACTTGGGGTAAGTAGTAAGAACATCACGTTACTCGTGACTGCATTGAGCAAGATGCTCCTAAAGGTTACATAACATATATATAGTACAGCCATTCTAGTTATCTATCAAGTGCCAACAAACTATAGTCAGCATGGCTATGATTGCAAAACCAGGCCAATATTTTAGTTTTCCAGTTTTCTATATCCCTTTCACCAGAGTTATTTTAAAGAGCTCGTGATTTGCTGAAAAAAAGAAACAGATAATCCTTGTAAATGAAGAACAGATGCTGTATGTTTCACTGTATGTTTCACTGTATGGTATGAACATTTTTAATGCTTGATCATGTACTGAATGTCAGGATAGTAAGGTCACAATTTATGACTTTCATGTATGTGTGAATACATAAAAGTTTTTGTTATGCTGTCTCTAACAGTTTACCCAAACTTCCTGGAGCCCTTGTTCTAATAGGACTTAACTCCTTTTTGTTCTGTAAACTATACAGCAGTCTCCTGCATGCTGCGTAAAAGTTGTTATCCAAGGATCTGTTACAGCTCTGCTGCCAGTTACCATGCAACTGGTGTGCAGTTTGAGTTGTCAGCATAGCTGTGGTTGCTGTTTCTGCCTATCGTATGTCACAGCATTGGTTTCCTTGGGATGCTTCTCTTCTACGTTCTCTTTAAAGCACAAGTACCAGCTTGTGATAAACTCCAGCCTCTTCCTTGCTCTGGATGTCTGGCAAAGCTGTTTTGTTGCAAGGAGGACGTGCACAGTCTGCCTGCTCTTGTAACTCCATGGGTGGTTTTTGTGGCATTTTTTTTGCTGCTGTTTTCACCTATCAGGTAAAGGGGCACACACCCAGTTAACTGAACTGGCTGACAGAATAGGCCAGCCACTAAAAGCATAAAATACTGGGGATGTTGTCTACCTAAGAAAATGTCACTGCTTTGACATAGTTAAATTGGTATAAACACAAACCTTTAGAGAATTTTCTTTCGATGTTTGCTGATTTATTTCAGTCCAGCACATGTTGCTTGAGAATAGACTAATAGTATTAAGCTAAAGTTAAAAGAAAAAAAAAAGGAAAAAAAAAAAGAAAAAAACATATGTCCTTACTAAGCCAATACAAAAACACTTAAAATTTTGCAGTACAATGTTTTTAAAACTATTTAACTTAAGCTAAAGCAACTTCTGTAATCAATGTTTCCCAAATAAGAGATCAGAACATGATTTAACCAGTTGCTAATCACCATCTGTGCTTCTCTCTTGCTGGTAAACAATAATTTAGTAAAAGAAAATCTGAATGTAAGGGAGTTCTGTATATCACGGTCCACTGATCATGTGTCTTCTTTCCTTGTAACTCCATATTGCACTTCTTTCCTCAAAGTCACTGATGTACAGAGCTCTGTCGTGGCTCAGTGTAAGCAAGGGAGCCTTTTCCTAAATATTTTCTCAATTTAGATCTTCAGGTGCTGAAAAATCTACAAGATGAGCATTTGTGGATTGAGTGCTGCTGTAAGGCTCCACCCTTAAGGATTTTGGTACCTTCCCTTGTCTGCAGCAGCACTGATTGCTGTGGCTGCTGGAGCTGAAGAGCTGGCGTGAAATGTATGCTTCAGATGCATTGGGTGTATACAAAAAAAAAAAAGCCTGAAAGTTAAGCATTTCTGAAGCATGTTGGAATGCAGTTTTACATTACTTGGCAGGGGGGTTGGAACCAGATGATCTTTAGGATCCCTTCCAACCCAAGCCGTTCTATGGCTATGATTACACCTTATTTGCTTTGCAAACAGCATGTGTGGAATATCGGTTGGGTTTTATTTTGGGATTGTTTTTTCTTTCAGAATTCCAGTGGAAAATTAAGTTAACTGCAAAAACAGTGCTTATCAGAAGACAATTGTATGGGCTAATGTGCAGCCCTGAGGAGGGACGTTGGATGGAAGGGGGATATCAGCCCCCTCTGAGCAGGTCTTATGTTGTGGAGAGCCGAGACTTTGTTCTCTGCCATAGAAAATAATTTATGTAGTAGACAGTCTGGTTCAGGGATTGCTTTTGACCTGAAATGCTTTGCATCCAGGAATTTTAATTTTTTCCCTAATTTTGCCTGGGAACTCAATGCAGTCTAGCTGACTGTGGGCATCCAGAAGGCAGCCCTTCCTTCATTCCTGTCCCATGTAGCATTTCTTTCCTTCACACGTCCTGTGGTGTTGCCATATCAATATTCAGTTGAACAGCAGTCAGTATCCAGGCTGCTGAATTTCACTGTGATAAACTGTTAACAAATAGCATGTAGTGCAGTGGTACTTACGATCATCTAATGAGAAAAAACATCCCCATAATATTGCATAGATTTGCATACAAGCAACATTAAATAATGTTTATTGATGCTGTTTTGACATTCCACAAGTAAGAATTAAATGCGATCTAGTCTTTCTCCTTCAAAGCTGGCAGTTCACCTCTTGATCTTACATTTGTCCGTACATTAAGGGAAATCTTGTTTTCATCTGATACTGAGCAGGCTGTGGACACTGAACAAACCACCCCCATCCCAATCCAGGGTGTGCAAGGTACAACTGCACTACACCTCTGAGTGTGGTGTGTTTTACCACAAAGTATATACCTTTGAGATATGTATACCTCAAGCTATAATGTCTGTAACTGGGGCTTGTAACTGCTCTAGTCCTAAGTGGGAATTATTTTTGTACTGCAATTTGTGTTGAGGCTTTATCCAAAAATAACACAGGAAATGCAGTGCACAGTTACTGGAGCAAAGCATTTCTGGCAGATGTCCATGGCGTGCTCCAAGTCTGCAGACTGGCTTACATTTGTGTTTCATTTAAAAACGTGGTAAAGATGTTTGGTAAGTGCTGACTGCAGCTCTGCTCCTCACCTACCGAGAAGAGGGAGCTGGAGAGGAGCTGCAGTCGATAGTTAAAGGGGATTTATAAATTTGCAAGTAAAATTATCTTGTATTAGTGATGTCTTCCTTATGCAAGACAATGGATAATAAATTATTAACCGAATGAGGTAAGTAATTTCATTTCCTACTATTTCCTGCTGTCTGTAACAAGTAATTCAAAATCTGGGAGTTTCTAATTTCTCAGGAACAAAATGCCATCTAGTGGTAACTGCTAAATATTTTTGAGCAAATACATTCTTTATATTATCATAAAGTTTTAATGTATTTTTCTGTACTTGAGAGGGCCAGAAGAAGAGGCTGGGGAGCAGCACCTATGGGGCAGTGCTGCCTGTCTCGGTGCTTCTGGAAAGTTCCTTCCCTTCCTTCCTCTGTCCTCCTGCTGCAGGTAGCTGAGCTTTTCCCTGCTAAGGGTCAAACAAGCTTTCAAGCACAGCTGGCAGGCTGCATCTCACTGTTACCTGCTGGTAACATACAGCGCTGTTAGTGTGGTCAGTGCTGTATGAAGAGATGCTGGAAGCCAATTCTGTGTCTCTCTCTGGGCAGGGAGCTCTTGGAAAAGGTCACTGCCATGAGCCAGCTGCTGGTATTGAGTAACTTTGCTGTTACAGCAAGAACAAATACTTTTTTCCTGAAATATATTGAAATGTATTTGTGACTGTAGGCTGGGGGCTGGACCCAGCAGTCACACCCTGCCTGAGCCCGCCCATGGGGGTACTCCCATGTTACAGACAGAGCTGCAGTGTTTCAACTGGTGGTTTTGCACTACATTGTGATAAGGTTTTTCTGCTTTCATTTATGCATCTGTTTTTTCCACGCACGGTTCGAATTTCTCCATCTACTGTTCCCGTTTTCCTGTTACCACAAGCATCACCCAGGTATGTGGTGAGAGTGCTGGGAGCGCCAGCAGGAGCTCAGCTCTCCTTGGGTAGCGGAGGAGTGGAGCCCGGTGGCTGGCAGGGCTGCAGGTAGCTCAGGAGCTCTGTGCGGGAGATGAAGGGTCATTTGATGCATTGAGGTGGAGGGTGAAGAGACAGAATTTTCTGCATTAAAAGGGCGTTTTGTCCTCCTTTTCCCTCCCTGTTCTATGCTCTTACTCATCTGTTTCTCTCTCCACCTTTGGTAAAGTTTTTGAGGGTGCAAAACAAACTGCATTAGAAAAAGCAGGCAAATGGCATTTGCTGGGCTCCTGGCAGTAACAGTTGGTGAGAGCCAAAGTCCTCAGCTGCAAGGGATGTGGGCCCAAGCCCCATGCTGTGTCTTGTACCCACGTGAGCTCTGCCATTACAGTGCAAAGGTCCATCAGGCTTCAGCTGCAGAGCTGACCTTCGCCCAGGTGCCACTGCCAGCACTGGGGAGGTCATCACTTGCTTGTGTGGTCCCTGGGTACCGCACCTGGAAGGTAAGGGCCAGACTTCTAATGCAACGCCATCTCCTATGGAAGAACAAGGGCAATCAGAGTATAGGATGGGTGCTGGTTCTGAGGCTTACATGTAGCATAGTGCATTGCTTTGGCACCTGGGAACAGAAACCCACTCACTCTTTTGCAATTAAGATCACACGCAAACCATCACAATGATAGCCAGCTTTCCTTGTGTCTTACAACAGTCTTGCTTTTCTCATGCTGCACAGAGTTGTCTAAATAACCAATACATTTTATAGTCTTATCAAGAGAATCAATAACGCACCCAGTCTTAGTAATTGTTTCTGGCACGGCCAATTTAGGGCCTGGATAACTGCTAATTTACTTCTGCTTTGTGGGGTACTTTCTACATGTCTTAGTGACAATAAGCAAAATGTTCACAATCAAGGGATGCACCTATTTTATTACTAAAGAAGACGGAAATAACATTCATTTCTCCCCTTTCTCTGCCCTCCTCTCCCCAGCAAAATGGTGACATCAGTTACGGAAGTTTCTCTCTGTGGAAACCACATAATAAATAATGCCTTTTGGCACAGATAAAAGGGCTTCAAAGGGATCAGATAATTCTGTCCCTTCGTAAGGAATCTTACTGCTGTAAACTTGCAGTTCGCTAAAACTATTTTGAGACTGGCAGATCAATTAACAAATACTGAAAATCTCAAATCCTAATTAAACCCCACTATTACTTCCAAGAGTGATTTGTCTCCTCTTTAGGAATAATACTTGATTTAAACAGCTTGTTTGTTTAACAGGAGAAGCTATTGATCCTTTCAGCAACACTTTAAGGTCATTATGAGAAAAACTTTACTCTGTTCCAGCTCTTTGAAGTTGCTTTGTTTAATGCCATCTCCCTGTGAGCCAGAAGAGCTAACACAGGTCTTGAAAGTTATTTCCAATGTTACTCTGTGCTTCTCCTTGTGCACTGCTGCTGCTAACCTGACTGCTTGCAGTGCTGCCTGTGGTATGTGCAGCAAAGCTGAAAGCTACTAGTGGTGTGTTTGCTTTTTTTGTTCCGTTTGAAAGGTTTTATGTTCTCCTTTGAAAGACTTTGAATTGTTTGAGTTGGAAGAAACCTTTAAAGGCCATCTAGTCCAACTCCCCTGCAGTGAACAGGAATATGTACAACTAGATTAGGTTGCTCAGAGCCCTGTTCAGCCTGACCTTGAATGTCTTCAGGGATGGGGCATCCACCACCTCTCTAGGCAACCTGTTACAGTGCCTCACCACCACTATTGTAAAAACAAAAATAAAAAACAACTACCCCCTTATGTCCCATCTAAATATTCCCTCTTTTAGTTTGAAATCATTTCAAAAACTCACCACAGACCCTGCTAAAGAGGGTCCCTTTACTCCTTACTTCTTCTAGCTCCCCTTTAGATACTGAAAGGCCTCTATCTGGTCTCCCCAGAGCCCTCTCCAGGCTGAACAGCTCCAGCACTCTCAGCCTGTCCTCACAGGGAGGTGTTCCATCCCTGGGATCATTTTTGTGGCCCTCTTCTGGACATGCTCCAGCAGGTCCACATCTCTCCTGTACTGAGGACTCCACGTCTGGATGCAGTACTCTAGGTGATGTCTCACCAGTGCAGAGCAGAGGGGCAGGATCACCTCTCTCAGCCTGCTGGCCACACTTCTTTCAATGCAGCCCAAGATGCAGATTCTTTCGATGCATTCTTCCTGGTGGAATGCATGGAAAACGTGGCTGAACTGCAAATCAGTTATCTAAGGCTTTTGCTATCTAAGCACTCTGAGATTTGGATTTAGAAGCATCTTCAGCTCATTAAAGTTCATTCTACAAGGGCAGTTGATGCGTTTCCACTTGACAACTAGATCGTAATTTTTCTATACAGTAGGAAATTCTCAGAACATTCGCAAAGTTCAGTTCTGACTCCCATAGTCCATTTTCTGCAATAGCATGAAAACCGCATCAGATTTGGGGGTGAATTTTGACTTAATGGGGCCTATTCACCCTTGTTCATATAAAGCAAAAGCAAATTGCTGAGCTTTAAAATATCCTTCAACATTTACTGTGCTCTTAAGCTTGAACATTCGTTCAAAGACCCTTAAGTGCCTAGGAGATGCAGCTCTGAGAAGCAAGATGTGTGAGTATTGCCTGGCAACTAATTCCCTGATTAAAAACATTCTGTTTTTATTATTGAATGGCTTCAGCAGCATTGAATTATCTAAGAATGTAGAAATAATTTTGAGGGATTTGCTATTAGAAAAATCAAATAATTGCACTAAGAGAGAAATATTTTTTCTTAAAATGTTGCCTTAAAGCAGTTAAACAGAGTTTTCCAGCACTTACAGGGAATAAAAACTTCCAGTTGAAGATTTAGAACATTTACTAGACATAAGTATTTTGTACTACACAGCACTTCAGAACTGCAGTTCTCAGTTGCTAATGAGAATGTTTAATACCTTTGGCGATTCTTCAAAGCCACCCAGTAGATCTAGAAGTGGATCTAGAAGCTTCAATTTATTGCACGAAGAACCAGCACCAATTCTGTGGCGTAGTTTATGGCCTCAAGTAGGAGCTCATCTGCACAGGGTTAAAGATATTTTCCAAAGTCAGGACTAGAAATATCTTGCAGATTTTTGAATCCAGCTTCTTCTTGGTTTTTAGTGTTTATAGATAAAATTGTAACAGTTTATTCCCAAGACTATCTTGCAAATGGTTTACCTTCTGTTTCTTAAATTGTAATTACCAATTTTTTTGAATGCATACAAGCACTCTTTCAACTAATGCCTGAATCTTTCTAAACGTGACATAAAAAGGAAATATGAAAGTTAAATAGAAGCTATAAGCTGCATTTTAGAGGTAATATAAACACACTTGGGTGTTTTACAGCCATCGGTGTTATCTCCTTTGATGCTTGAGGCTTGTCCCTAGGAGACAGAAAGCAGAAACTTCCTGGAATTTCTTTAATTAGCTTGTTCATTTCACTTAATAAAACAAGCAATCAAGAACATATTATGTGTTTCATATGCAGGACTCTTAAAAAAAAAATAAGAGAACATACCATTCTACATACATCTGAGCAAGTACAAGCAATTTTGAAATGTCCTCGGATTTTATTAACATCATGGTCTTGCATTAGACGTGTCTGCTGGTAAGATACAGTAGTGAGTATACACATGAGCAATAAGAAAGCTCACATAGAATCATAGAATGGCTTGGGTTGGAAGGGACCCCAGGGATCATCAAGTTCCAACCTCCCTGCCACAGGCAGCGCCACCAACCTCCAGATCTGGTGCTGGACCAGGCTGCCCAGGGCCCCATCCAACCTGGTTTTGAACGCCTCCGGGGACAGAGCATCCTCCGCCTCTCTGGGCAGCCTGTTCCAGCACCTCACCACTCTCATAGTAAAGAACTTCCCCCTGATATCCAACGTTAATCTTCCCTCCTTCAACTTAAAACCATTCCCCCTTGTCCTATCACTGTCTGCCCTTGTAAAAAGTTGATTCCCCTCCTTTTTATAATCCCCTTTTAAGTACTGGAAGGCTGCAATGAGTTCTCCTCGCAGCTTCTCTTCTCCGGGCTGAACAAGCCAGCTCCCTCAGCCTGTCTTTGTAGGGGAGGTGCTCCACAGAATGCAGTGCTAAAGTATATTCAGACCAGCTGCAAATAATTAAATTCTTTTGTAGCTCTAAGTAGTTTGGTTGCTTGCCCATCCTCATGCTACTTGCTCTCAGTGTTCCCTGGAAGCTGTTGTGGGAGGAAGCTCCAAGTCACACTGGCCATCCTGTTGAGCTTCAACCTCATTTCCGAGCTCATACCGTCGTGAAGATTGTGACCTAATGGGAGGCAAGTCTCACTTAGTTTTGGTCAAATCTAGCAGTTTATGTGATGATTTTCTCAAATAATTAAAAAATTGTATAGTTTTTCCTTTCATTTCATTTTCCCTTAATTTTCCAATCCTTTTCCAGCTCCTGCTCTTAGAAAAGCAGAAATGGTAAGAATTTCCTCTGCAGAGCTGTATTGGAAGTACCTTTAAATTCATGTTTGAAAGTATTAGAGGAGTTTTGATGATGTTAATTGAATAAAGGGGCCCAAAAATAAAGAGGCCATTTTAGGATTCTGCATCATTAATTCCTATGCATGACAGTCATCTTTAATCTCACCACTACGCTGCTCTTCAAATCAAAGGGACTAAAGGTGAAAGCTTGGAAAAAAATGGGGATGAGGCGGTTCTTGGTATGAAAGTGACCTCTGAACTGGAAGACAGGGAAGAGTCACTTACCTGAGAAGCTGAAAATAGCCGCCCAATGCAGAGCAAAAGGAGTTGTTCCATTACAGCCAGCCCTGCACCTTCAGCGCTGCGTGCATCACCGGTGTTGAAGCAAAGAGGGGGTAAAGGTGCGCACTGTAACTTGCTGCTGTTGTCATCTGCTGCGTGGGAAAAGCTGGCTGTGAAGAGTAATTTGGGTGCACGTTTTCTTTTTAATGGAAATTGCATCAAAGGTTAAGATAATTTTTCCAAGATCCACAGATAGTATTTACTATATACCACCCATAGTTCATGCTGTAATTCTTATCACGTTTATGCAGATGCCTTGGAAATCCCATTAAGAGGGAGCCATAATGTGAAAGCCCTAAGGAGGTGTTTTGGAAAGGGGTCTTCTCAGGCAGTGTAGAGGAGAATGAGCTTTTCCCTTTGATGCCATCAAAGCCTAAAAAGGCATCATGTCTCATAACATCAATCTAAATGGAGCAAATCACTTAGATGCGATTTGCTTGTTTTGACAGCTTGAAAAAGAAAAAAAGATTTTACTGCCACAAAAATCCCCAGACTAACACCAATGTGAGCAAGACACCAACTATGCCTGGTTTGCAAAGGTTGCTGATTGCTGCTGTACTTAATGCAGGGCTTCTGTCTCCCTCTGTGCCCGTGCAGAGCTGGATAATACTATGTTAAAATGACTCGGCCATTGGTAATGAATGACAGAATTGGAAAGATAAGTTCAAATGCCAGTTCTTTAATCAAAGCAAGAAACGTTATCCAAAATACTGGTAGCATGCAGTGGCAATTGCATATTTGTGATAGGCTTGATGTCATGTTGAAGTAGCTGCACTTACTGAACGTTAATTTTAACTAGAAAGCTTAAGAAAGCTCAGCAGTCAGTCTTCCAGCTTTTTATCGATGCCTTGTAAGTTAGGTAGAACCACTGAGTTATCTCACTGAGCAAGTGGTAGAAACCTGCCTTGCCTTTTCTGGGGAGGAAACGTTTCACTGCAAAGGAGAGGAGCTGTGGAGGCGCTGGGTAGTCGCACAGCCACCAGTAATTATGCATTAGGCTTCTGCTGAGCTGCCCTCCTGCTGCCAAGGGGGCAGCTGTCATGTGATGCTACCCCTATTCATCAGGTAACATTTCACCGTCTCTTCACTTCTACTATTCCCCATTAGTACAGGGCAGCTTTGTGTTTATTTTCCTTCATGTAATATTGGATTTACAAGCTGGAAACCTTTCTTTACAGTTGAATATAAATATTTACTAATGTCAGTGATTAATTTTAAAGTCTCATTTATCAATATATGATCAGTGAATCAGTTCAGGTTTGAAGAATGTCTGGTAATTACAATTACAGGGCCTCAGACAAGCAGATGGATCAAGGGAGGGCCACAGTGGATAGCGGGCTGTGCCCACATCAGAAGCAAGGGGCACAGGGGCAGGGGCCGCACTGGAGAGGTAGACGCTGGCAGCCAGCCCTAAACCCCGGTAAGGAGATTTAACACAGAGAATGAAGCAGTGGTAATTGCCATGAGGCTCAGGGGAGGAGGTGAGAAAGCCGCTGAAGGACAAGGAACAGAGCAGAGAATAGCATCCTGCGTCTGTATCACTCTTCCAGAGAGTACAACCTTGATACATACACCCTGAATGTTCCAACCAGGTGGCAAGTGTAATAATGCTTCTACAGAATGTGGTGCTAACAAACCCCTTCTTTAAAGGGGGGACTTCAAGGAGAACTAAATACTGAACTCATCCTTGCTTCCATGTGAAGCAAACTGCCTCAGTAGTGCTCGCTAAGGAAATTCCCAGAGTTGTTGTTAAAACATTATAACCAGTGCGCTGCAGTGTGCTGGCTCAATAAGGTATGACGTAATTGTAAGACACTGTTGTTGTTAAATGGAAATAGCCACGATGCTTTTAGGTCTGTTCAAAAAGCAGGGTGTGGGAGAGGAGACCTTTGCTTTAGAGAACTCTGGGCTGTTTGGGTGCTTCTTCCTTCTGATTTGCACCTTTGATTTCTTCCTGACTTGTCAGCGTATTGCTTCTCTGGACAAGAAAACATTTCTATGTAAACAAGTAGTCATTAGATAAAGATGTTGGAGTAGTGGAAGAGAAAAAGCTGGCTGTTTAACTCAAGGAAACCTGAGGGAAAGTTGACATTTAATCCCAGGAAACGTAAGAAAAAAAGTCTGTGTGAAGATCCAACTCCTTTCAAAAAGCAAAGCAAAGCACTCTGCACACATAAAGACTGAATAATGTAGGCAGAATGGCACAGGTTTGCCCTTGTTTCTTCCAACCCATTTTCCAGCTATTTTATTCTCATTTTAGTCCTGCAGTCACTGTATTATTTCACAGTAGTCCCATTGCTTCACAAACTTTCACACTTCATACATCCAAAATAAAAATGTTTGGTGAAATGAGGTCCACCATGCTACAATTCCTCTGTTTTATTTCTTCCCAAGAAAAAGAACCGCTCTTTAATTTTAAAGTTTGTGCAATAGGCAAGATACATCGCCATAAAAACATACGTTTTGAAATATTTATAGTCCTCGAACAACCTTTTAAGGTGTTTTTCGTTGTTGGATGTGTTCCACAGCCTTGCTGAGCTGTATTCACACCGCTGGCACCATGGGGTACAGCTGCAGCTCAAGCACGTGCCTGTTCTCACACAGACCGTCCTGCTGTCCTGTGCCCACGCGACCAGCACAGCCTGCAGGCTGCATGGTGCTCCAAAGCCTTGGTTTTGTGCTCCTCGCGCTCAAGGTGGATTTGAATTCTTGGCGCGCACAGCCTGCATCTGAGCGGCAAAGCGGCGCTGGCAGGTGGGAAGCCATCGCGTCACCCGGTTGTGTGTGTGCTGGCTAACCCTCTGCTCGAAGCATTTGTTCCTAGGTTAAGAAAGCAAGCGCTGTCAGCGAGTTAGGCACGGTGCCCTCCTTTCACCTAAAGGATTGTACTGCAGTTTACAGTGACAGCTGGCGGCAGCTGGTTGGAACTCCCCGCACCTGGGGAATTCTGAGCGGGGTTCCGCAAGGACCGCGAGGAGAACGCTTCGACGTGCATTGACCCTCGCGCTGCTCCAAACGCGGCGCTTTGTCCCAGGAGCGCTCTCGTCGGTGCCCGCAGCCACGAGGGCTGGCAGGCCGCCCCGTGGGGCCACGGCTGCCCGGGGCTCCGCACCTGCCGCCCGGCCCCGTCGCTCCTTTGTGCCTCGGCGGCGGCGGGGCGGCCGCGTTGCCATGGGAACGGCCCCGCCGGCTGCGGCAGGAGGGCGGGAGGCGGGTCGTGTGGCGGCGCAAGATGGCTCCCCGAGGCGGCGGGCCGCACTGAGA